>NC_068373.1:6437654-6770654 GCF_023724105.1 Carassius gibelio | reverse complement strand
TACTTTATGGCACATTTACATTTGCATTTACATATATTCATTTAGCAGATGCTTTTATCCAAAGCAACTAACAAATGAGGACAGTGGAAGCAATCAAAAACAACAAAAAGAGCAATGATATATAAGTGCTATAACAAGTCTCAGTTAGGTTAACGCAGTACATGTAGCATGGGCTTTTAAATAATATAATAAATAAAAAGAAAACCGATAGAATAAAAAAAGGAATAGAGCAAGCTAGTGTTATAGGTCTCTACACACACACACACACACACGCACACACACACACACATATATACAGTACAGACCAAAAGTTTGGAAACATTACTATTTTTTATGTTTTTGAAAGAAGTTTCTTCTGCTCATCAAGCCTGCATTTATTTGATCAAAAATACAGAAAAAAATGTAATATTGTGATATATTATTACAACTTAAAATAATTGTTTTTAAATTTATTATACTTTAAATGATAATTTATTTCTGTGATGCAAAGCTGAATTTTTAGGATCATTATCACATGATCCATTAGAAATCATTCAAATATGATGATTCATTATCAAAGTTGGAAACAGTTCTGCTGCTTAATATTTTTTTTTTTTTAGAACATGTAATACTTTTTTAGGATACTTTGATGAATAAAAAGTAAAAAAAAAAAGAAGAAAAAAAAGAAGCTATGTTTTTTAATATACATATACATATAATTTTTTTAATAAAATCAATACTTTTATTCAGCAAGGATGTGTTAAATTGATAAAAAAAAGTGATAGTAAAGAAAATATATTATTAGAATATATATTACTAGAATTTTTTATTTTATTTTGAATAAATACATTTCTTTTTAACCTTTTATTCTTAGAATATATTAGACAGCAGAACTGTTTCCGACACTCATAATACATCAGAATATTAGAATGATTTCTAAATGATCATGTGATCAGGCTGGAGTAATGATACTGAAAATTCAGCTTTGCATCACATGAATAAATTATTTTTTTGAAGGTATATTCAAATAGAAAACTATTATTTTAAGTTGTAATAATATTTCACAATATTACTGTTTATTTCTGTATTTTTGATCAAATAATATATACACACACACAATTGCATAATAAATGCATATACACACACACACAATTGCATCATAAATGAAAAGAAAATAGAATACAAAAAGATTAGAAAGGTAGTTACATTTTTTTTTTAAAGAATAGAATTAGAATAGGGAGTGTTAAAGTTAGAGGGTCAAATAAAGATGTGAGAGATGGGTTTTAAGCCGATATTTGAAGATGGCTAAGGACTCAGCTGCTCGGATTGAGTTGGGGAGGTCATTCCACCAGGAGGGAACATTTCATTTAAAAGTCCGTAAAAGAGACTTTGTGCTTCTTTGGGACTAAATAGTTTGTAGAAGCCTTCAATACAGTCGGTAAATATTTATTTATATATGGGGGGTGGGAGGTGTAGACATAGTCTCATAAAAATATTTGCAGGAGTCTCATTTTTCATGATATCTTATTCAGATTTGAAATAGAATCTCATGGGAGTTTAGCTGTGCTCTTCCACACTAGGCAGAGATTTGAAAGTCTGGCAGTGTGGGCATACTCGTTCCCCAATTCATTTTTGATGCAGCTCAAGTTCCTGAAGAGCAATGTCTAAGGTAATGTATGTAACCCTGGTTACTCAAAGGAACGAGACGCTGGTGCCGCAGTGCCACACTTCCGGCATCTCTGGTTGGCGCTTGCTTCATCCTTTGAGGCTGGTTGCTGGCTTCGCTGCCCGTGCTTTTATGCTTCCTGGTCTCTTACGTACCCACCTATGATGTCTCGCCCATCCATTGGACTGATTGCATACGTTACTCAGAGAAGTCATGCTGGAGGCGTTCCTCAAAGCATTCTCGACGCAGCGTCTTGTTCCTTCGATGAACCAGGGTTACATACCTAACCTTTGACGTTTTTTTACCAACCTGCTGATACAGTTTATTTAGTCCTTTGGCAATTCCACAGGCTGAACCACTGTGAGGAAAACATCTTAACAATTGTAGCATATCAGACCTGAATCATACAAATTAAAGATTCAATCGGGAGCATGGTTGAAACATGAGGAGCCAAATTCCTCAGAAAGACAACAGGATGTTAATCAAATCCATGTGCCAGCCAGTCTGAAGCAAGATAACCAACCAACTCTTTCACAGAACAGCTTTCAACATTAACAACATTAGAACAATTTCACTTTGGAGAAGAGATTGTCATAGAAGACAAGAACCAGACTGAAATTCCTAAAGGGACCTTTTAACCTCTGGTCTCCACAGAACGTCATTATGTCATATAATGGCAGAGAAACTGTCTTTACAGATGTAGATGCACCAAAATGAACTCAAAAAGACTTCTTAACGAATACGAGTCCATTGCTTGACTCCATATTATATACAGTGGATACGGAAAGTATTCAAACCCCCTTAAATTGTACACTCTTTGTTATATTGCAGCCATTTGCTGAAATCATTTAAGTTAATTTTTTTTCATAATTTTTCCTCATTAATGTACATAGGGCTGCAACTAACGATTATTTTGATAATCGATTAATCTCTCGATTATTTTTACGATTAATCGGTTTATGTACTTATATTTTAGTTTTGCCCATTTTTTCCCCAAGTAAATTATTAATAAAGGGTCTTTATCATACAGCATATATTTTTAAGAGATTTTAACCATTTTGCATTGTCATATCCTCATAATAAAACAACTACAGGTATATTTTTGATGTGTTAGTAATCCTTTGTCGAACTCTCTGCAATCAAAACACTGACCATTACTCTAGCAAATTTCACAAGGAGATTTCAAATAATGTTTTCACCATGGCAGTCCTTAGAGCTCCTAAAGTAGTTTAACATCCCAAAAAAAGCTTAAGGAATCTTTCAGAACATATTTTCACGAAGAATAAGGATACAACTGAATAAAATTGCAGGACATTGCCTTTTATTATTTACTGGGAAACAGCTTTATAGCTTATGCTGTGAAATTGTAAACAATCCTTCGAAAAAAAGTGGCAATGGCATGAAACCTGAATGGAACTCAAATTTTAAAGTAAAATCCATCAGAAGGTTGTCCAGAAAAAAAAAAAAAAAATTGACACACACACAAAAAACCCTGCTGTGTGAAAAAGAGCAGTGAATACTTAGAAAAAAAAGTGCATTTCAAATATCTTTAAACATTTACCTCTCTCATTCAGTCATAATTAGGTTGCAAGACTGAAAGCGTGGTAAAGTTAGTTTTAGGTTTTATATTCGCTGGATATTCGCCCAGGCTTGCTTTAGGGACCGTCTGCAAATTTACCTCTGAGTACAAAACAAAGTCCAATAATTAATACAAATTATGTTTTCAATGCCACATTAAATGCGTTGTGGGCAAATTGACTGAAAATATTTAATCCAATATGTCGCTACAGACATTATATCCCTTACTTTATGTACAGTACACAAGCTATTTTCTTAAAAATATGTAATTCTCCAAAAGTTTTTTTTTAATGTTCCAAAGGTTGTATGACATGTGTAGTTACAAAACTGAATTACTACAGGTGAAATTTTGCCAATACCTCCCTTACTGTATGTACAGTAAATAATGATTCTTAGAAAATAATTACTGTAATTGACCTAAAGGGTGTTTTTATGTTCCAAATGTTGTAGTATGTTTTAGTTACAAAACTGACTTACTACAGGTGAAATTTTGCCAATATCTCCCTTACTGTACATACAGTACATATATATTCACCAAAAGGGTTTTTTCATTTTCAAAAGGTTGTAGTATGTTTGTAGTTATAAGACTGACTTACCACATGTAAACTTTTGCGAATATATAACTTACTGTACGTACAGTACATAATTATTCTTAAAAAACTATTCCTGTAAATAACCAAAAGAGTTTTTTCATGTTCCAAAGGTTGTAGTACGTTTGAAGTTACAAGACTTACTTACTACAGGTGAAAGTTTGCCAATATCTCCCTTAATGTACGTACAGTACATAATTATTCTTAAAAATAATTACTGTAAATCACCAAAAGGGTTTTTTCATGTTCCAAAGGTTGTAGTAGGTTTGTAGTTACAAGACTGATTTACTACAGGTGAAATTTTGTCAATATCTCCCTTACTGTACGTATAGTACTTAATTATTCTTAAAAACAATTACTGTAAATCACCAAAAGGGTTTTTTCATGTTCCACAGGTTGTAGTACGTTTGAAGTTACAAGACTTACTACAGGTGAAAGTTTGCCAACATCTCCCTTACTGTACGTACAGTACATAATTATTGTTAAATAAACAATTGCTGTAATTCATTAAAAGGGGTCTTTATGGTCCAAGGGTTGTCGTACATTCCTAGTGGCCAGACTGAATTACTACAGGTCAAAGTTTGCCAGTATCTCCCTTACTGTACATACAGTACATAATTATTCTTATAAAACAATTACTGTAATTCACCATAGGGTTTTTTATGTTCCAAAGGTTGTAGTACGTTTGTAGTTACAAGACTGACTTACTACAGGTGCAAGGTTGCAAATATCAGCCTTGCTGTGCATGCAGTACATAATTAACCTTCAAAACCATTACTGTAATTGACCAATAGGATTTTATCATGTTCCAAAGGCTGTAGTACATTTGTAGTTACGAGTCTGACTTACTACAGGTGCGATTTTGCCAATATTTTCCTTACTGTACATACAGTACATAATATTTTTTAGGAAAAAAATACTGTATTTCAGGCTGTTGAAACTTTGTAGTTAATAGACTGATTTACTATAGGTGAAATTTTGACAATTTCTATCTTACTGTACGTACAGTAGATGATTATTCTTTGAAAACAATTTGTGGTTTGCGGGGACTCTCCAAAGGTGTTATAGTTTTATACTATATAAACAGAAAACGAATGGCAACTTTAGAATTTCAGAAAACACAGTTTTTTTCTTTCTTTTTTTAAAGCCTTTTGTTTTACTTGTAACAACAATGAGTCTTACAGAATAATTAACTCAAATGATATATAGGGAATTTGAATAATTAATCAGGAATATGATTAATTTATATCTCAGATGACAGTTACATTAAATTTGATTGATTATGAAAAATAGCTCAATTGCCTATACCAATAAATAATCACAGGGCATTGTAATTTACTCATTAATATGTCAATATTCCATTCTTCATATCAATTGTTGTGATAGCTCTTACTGTAAATTACTGCAAATCAAACAGCGGTTTGTCCAGCAAGCCACTGTTGACTTATCAATTTTCAATAAAGTTATCACGCCTTATAATTCAAGGAAAAATATTCTCTGGCCATCAAAACATTATCCTATCCTTATGATAAATTTAGTTTCTAAATTTAGAGCTTGTAGCTAAAGATCAGAAATCTCAGTGACTCGTAATGTGAGTGGGGTGGAGTCCAAGCCAATAGTCGGTATATGGGTTTTAATAACTCAACTAGTAATACATCAAACTACAAATCACACAAAGTAAATATGCGTATGACAATACAAACAGTAAGCTTTATACAAGACATAACGGAATCCAAATAAGAGAGAGAGAGATAGAGAGAGAGAGAGAGAGAGAAGATAGAATGAGGTCACATCAGGAGCTCAGGTATGGAAATCATAGTCAGTAACTTTTGGAAGCCAACCACGATCAGATCATAGTAACACTTTAAAGCAGCATTTAAATCTCCATAGAAAACTGATACTTGCATGGCCCAATGTGATGCGCGTGCACGCTGCGCTTGATCTTGGCGTGAGCGTGTAGCACGTGGTCCTTTGTTCTGTCCTCGCGCGGTATTTGAAAGGTTCAACAAACAATGTTCCAGAATTCGTCTTCCTTGTGTGGAGAGGAGAATAGTCGAATAAACTTAGTAAAGAAAAGAAACAACAAAAACGAAAGCTTCCAAAGGAGCCATTAAAATGGCTTTTTCTCTCAGCCCCTGTGCTGAGGGGGGGCTTGCGCTATGAGCGCGGCCGCGCCGAGGGACTCGCTCAGGAGATTGTTTGAGAACGGAGAAGACAAAGAAGAGAAGGCGGACCTGGTTCGGTCGATTCTTATAGCTTGAAATGGTTCCCGCCCCTTTTTCGAGGGAACATCCAATGAACGTCCGCGATCTGAAGCGGAGGGAAAAGTTCCTTTGTCTCTGTGGAGACAACCCCCCGATGATCTAGGGCCTGTCCGATTCCATAAGGGATATTTCTAGCAAGTTTGTAATTCAGATTACATACATTTTTCATTACTTTGCTCTAGATAAATGGGTCTGTCAGAGCATGACGATTAGAACAATACTAAACATCATATATATATATATATATATATATATATATGTGATTAAAACATGAAGTTACATTCAAATGCAGAATTACACATATTTAAAGATTAACACACACTGCTAAATTGCAGATAGTCCCAATTTATATGGGAAACATCTAATGTACCAAAAAGGAATACGTAGTTCATTCATAAAACATAAAAACAAAAGGGTAATGAATACATTCCATAGAATGCATTGGGGAGAAGATTTGGCTTCTCTCCTCTCCCGTTGTCCAGGGTGGTCGTAAAGTTTTACGACCTGCAGGGGTGGGGGTTGCAGAAACATGGCTCTCTTTGAGAAAGTTAAAGTGAGGAGAGACATTTCCTAAAGTATAAGCTAGGAACTTATACTCTTCACATAACAAGGATTAACCATTTTTTGCAATCCATAAACATATTTAAAATACATATTATTAATAAAATGATGAAAGTAAGGTTTCTTTTTGTGTTCAGGAATTTGGTTGGGGGTTTTCATTTCTCCTTTGAGGCTCGCACGGGCATCGTAAATAATTTAAGTCCAGTCAGGCTGGCGCCAGGCCAGGCATTTAGTGCAAAACGGGTTTAATTTTTTTATGCCTGAATTTAACCCATGAATCGATGATCTGCATATCCGTTACATCTCCCCCTTTACGTCAGATGAAGTCCCTGTGTGGACATCATCGGACGGCAATCATCAGGATGGGCAGATGACAGGTGAATCGTGATAGTCCTGTAGCAGGTGGGTCATGATGACAGGTGGTTCCTGAAGCCGACGATTCAGCTTGATGGGGTTTCGGTGTTGTCTTTGACTTGGCACCCCCTTTCCGGGGATTCCATCGGAGACCTCCAGCCACAGTTGTCGTGAGTTTGGCTGTAGAGGTTTGCATCTGTTGAGTATCCTGTATAGGATGAAGGTCACGCCAAGAGTCAGGGCGGGACCAATGACGGTGGAGATGCACCGTGCAGTGTCGGGAGCAGTCCAGATTCGGACCGCAGATGACGGGTTCAAAACGGGCTGTCGAGGCTGTGCTTGGAGGGCTGTGTCGACAGGAGTAATGTCAATGTGTTGGGTGGTACCTTTCAGTACTTGGTCAAGCAGGTTGGCAAGGGTGGCGGTTTCATGCTGGTCGTAGGTCAGCGTAGCTGAGCGCACAGGAGTGTTGACGAGCCATCTGTTACCCACAATCTCTGCTTGCGTTTCTGTGACTTGTGTACGACGCTTGGCTTCGGCAGGGCAGCGCGTATCGCTGACCCAGGGTTGCAGCTCGCAGATTCCTTCAGAGTTGTGTCTGAGGAAGGGTTTGCGAAGGCAGAGATAATGAATGTCTTTGGACAAAGTACACATGTGCATGTTTGGGGCCAGGTACCGCTGTGTGTCGCTGTCGTGGTAGGCCACCACATTTGGAATGTGTGTTTTGGTGTGGGTGTTGCTCTTCCACATCCTGACACTGACAATGTCTTTAGGTCTGTAGACTTGGCTTGACTCGCTGATGGATTGGTTCAGGAGCACGTTCACTTCTCTCGGTTTGGGGTTGACGTGACGTAGGAAGGTGCTATCCAGAGAGTTGGCCAGATGTATGTGTAGCAGGTCAGCTGGCATGGTGATGGCGTAAGACAGCACAGTTAACACAAGGCTTAAGGGTGTCATGCATGGTGGGGTTTTACTCGTGGTTAGGCTGTCATTGGAGAAGCTAACCTCCCACAGCATGTCTGTTGTTAACACTGTAAACAGCTGGGTCTGGGTAAAGTCCTTCTGGAAGACAGCAAACAGCGGTTTCAAGGAGTTTACGGTCTGGTTCGCTGCATTGACACTGGACATAACAATGTTAAACATTCTGGTGGCAGCAGCGGCTCTAAGCAAAGCTCCCGGGAACTGTTTGGAGCGGTGGTGGTGTCCACTTAACTCCATTTGTGTAACAGTCACTTTCTCATGTTGGCTGAACATGTGTTTTACATCGGCCTCAGTGTGAGTGAGGGAGTCCTCTCTCCATCGGAACCTTGTACAGCTGTATTCGGTTACAGTGCTGGGGTAGTGTGCCCTGTCATCGGTAGTCAGGAGTCTCAGCGGTTTTCTCGGTGGCAGCTGTCCTCTCTTTGGCTGACAGCACAGCACGGCAAACCACAGCAGCAACCTGGTACAGATAATAGGGAGAGAGAGAGAGAAAGGGGAGAAAGAAACAAACGAGGGCTGTCTTTGGTTGGACAGGGCAGCCTCTTTGCTTAGTGGGCGGCGACTGGGTTTAGCTCGCCCTCGCCCATGTTTTGCCACATCTTGCTGCTGGCATGACGCTTGCTTCAGTGTTTTGTCAGTGGTTCTGGTGCTGCATGGTGCAGCACATGCTGCGTCATGGAAATATATTGGCATTATCCCCCTTTTGCTCCGTGGCATTACACGCCCTGGCATTGTGATGTCAGACGGTGCACAACCCACAATATTGTTCTGTGCACGCAGCATGTTTTGTGTATCATGCAGTGGTCTGGGGCTTTGGTTGTCAGTGACTGTAGACTGGTTGCCAGGGTGGATGGAGGGGTCTAAGAGGTGGTAAAGCAAAGTCATTATCGAGGTTTCAGAAGCCCGCATGTCCGCTATGTTGGTCTATGTAGACAACGGAGCCAGCGTAAGCGATTCTGAGGTAGGCAGTTTAGCTAGTAAAGTTCTTATGCTGTGTGTAATCACTTCAACCTTGAATGTGGGTGGGTGGGTTGGGAGTGACCACAGAATGTTGTTTAGTGTGCCAGTTTTGGCAAGGGTGTCAGTGTGATCTTTAAAGTCCTTGTCTAGACTTGGTAACTTCGAGTGTCCTTTTGCCTTCTTCCAGTACCCGATCACATTGTGTGTTTTTGTGATGTTATCACCTTGCTGGAACAGGTGTTTGACATGCTTGTTGTTTGCAAGTGTGAGTCCGAGTTCTACACATTCAGGTGAGGGTTGGAAGAAAACCCAGCGTGTGGTGTAAGGTTTGATCACACTGCAGGTTGAGCCGAACAGCGACCCCTTTGGTGTAAGCTGGTACCACCGTACCCTGTTTGTTGACTAAGGTACAGAGGCATGAACTTGAGCCTGTCGTTAGGGTGTTGTACTCAAGGCTGGCTGCTGGGGTTCCCGTGACCTCTGTGACCTGACCGTCTGGCTCTGTGGGAGTTCCCATGACCTCTGCGACCTGACAGTTTGGCTCTAGCAACCTGTGTGGCTGGAGAGAAAGAGGTTCTCGCACTTGAGCAAAGTCTTTTAGCTGTTTGAAGTTCAGAAAAGGGTCAAAGTGTTCTAGCAGGTCTTTGTCGATGAGCAATGTATGAGTGTTCATTGGTGGGACATACATGGGATGTATTAGACTCATCGTGGTGGATTGTAAGGTGAATGGAAACAACCTGTTCAAACTGGATGTCATCCTGTCTGTACACCTGTACATTCAGTTCATAAGTTTGAGGTGTAAGAGTTCCACCTTGTCTCTTAGCTTCAAATTGGAGTCTTTTGAAAAGGTGAGATGAGATCACCGTCAGGTTTAATCCTGTGTCGATCAGGTCTTCCCTGTTGACTCCTTTTCGGCCCACCCCCATTTTGACAAGGCTGCCCAGGAATGTTGGCATCAGGGCAGGTGTGACGATCGGTGGGTGGTGAGGACCGGTCTTGTGTAGCTCGCTGCAAAGGCAGGTAGTCAAAACAGCATTTTCTGGTACCTTGTGTTTGTGGTACCTGGTGTGAGGACCTGTGCTGTCTCGTTCAGGGTGTGCAGCTGTTGACTGTGGAGCTTGGGTGTTGCTGTCCTCTTGTGCTGTGACAGATAGCTCTGTGGTCTGTAGATGACGGGCAGTGTTCTGGGTGCTTGGCTCATCTTCCTTGTGACTTTTCATGTGAAGAAGCACTTTCAGCACCCTCAGGATCTCTGCTGTCTCAGACGTGGCTGCACTGTGTTGCCCTCTGCTGGCTTGGAACGGTATTGACTCTCTGTAAAAATGTCTGTGACTGTGGTGTTGTAGGGCGCCATCTAGGGTTAACTCCAAGCAGTGCTCAGAGACAGAGACTTTGGGGTTTTTCAAATAGTCTCTTGCTTGGTGCAAGCATTGTGGGCTTAGTTCCGTAACTCTTGTGTAGTCCTGTTACGTGGACATGCTGGGACTAAACCATGAAGGTTTAGGGAGGAACAGAGTTTTTAAGTTGACATCCTGTTCCATACCTGGTTCGTTGCATGCTTGAAGTAGGTGGTTCGTAGCTGACTAAAGAAAGTCTGTGGGTTTTCAAATCGGCCCTGTTTGAGGTCAATAGCAATAAGGAGCCCATGGTCTGAGTTTGGATCAGAGAATTCAAGAATCAAAGTCTGTAGCAGTTGCTGGTAGTACGCTTTGACAGTCTCTGGTTGACGATCCAGAAAGCAATGCACATCACGGCTGGACGTTTTTTTTAACAGGTACAATGTGTTCACATCTGTCACGTTAGCGACAGTTTGCAAATGAAAGTCAATGGCTTGTAAAGAAGCATGAACGTCATGTCCTCCTGCAGGATCTGGATTGAATGTAGAGATGCTTCTGGCTAGCTTGTGAAGTTCTCTGTGAGCAGTGCAGGGTTTAGTGACATGCATTCTCTGGAAGGGTTCTCTTCCCTCCGTTGTTGACAGATGTTCTTGTAAGCTGGCTGGTGATTTCTTGAGCCGTGAGCTTACACCCCCTTTTTCAGCTCTGGGTTCTTGGCTGAAAGGGTTGGAGTGGCTGGCTGGGAGAAACTTTGTGGTGTGCGTTTCTCCGATGCAGCCACTCTGTAATCTGTGAAATTGTCTCAGTTCTGTGTGAACAGTGTCAAGTTCATCTTGGAGCTTGTCTCTCTGCCGAGTAAGCTTGTTGAATTAAGCTCGGGCCGCTTGCAAGTGTGTTTTGCAGGCCCAGGTTTTATAGTCTCTTTCTTTCAGTTCAGTCTCTGCTCTTTGTAGGAGAGCGCCACCTTGCTGGAGTTTTTTGTTGAGTTCTTTTCTGGCTTCTCTCTCCAGCTGTTCTCTTTGATCTGTGTCGAGGCGAAGATCTTGCAGGGCATTGTGAAGTCTTTCAACTCCTTTCTGTAGCTCTGGATCTGTATCGTCCTCTTTCTCGCGCTGGTTCTGGGTCTCGAGGAGGAGCTGATCAAGATGACTCTGGGTTGGGGCCTGGTCCTTCCAGGCCTCCTCCGCGATGTTGCTCCATTCACTGAGCCGTGCCTGGGCGACGAGAATGTGAACTAGACTTCCGAAGATCCTGGCAAGTTCTCTGTAGTAGTCGCTTTGGTTTGGATCGCGTGCCATCAGTTCATCTAGCTCGGTGTCTAGTTGCTCTGGGTGCTGCAGGTTACTGGCGTCCTTGGGCAGGAAGGGGGTCGTCACTGCTTTCAACCATGTCGAGAGGTGGCCCCCGTGGACTGCTGGACTGGATGCCTGGAACATCCTGACTCTCTGTTGGTGAGAGAAGCACAGCACACACACACAAAAAGACCAATGCAAGTTCGTTCTACGTTTAACGAGCTATATTCATACGGGCTGTGCCGTTTATGAGAATTTTGGGGCTAACTGATGCAAACAGTCAGACAGTTAAGTAGCCAATTAACTTGGGTCAACGAAGGACCTGAAATGGAGATTTGACAGGCAGTAGCCTAGTGGGTCGTGTGATGACACCGGCTGCTGGTTGTTCTACGATTTAACTTCGTTGGTGGCTCACAGGTTACTGTCTCTATGTGAAATGAAAGAAACAAATCACAACAGAACAGAGGGTAGAAAAAGATCAAAGTGAAACAACACTTGAAATGAGATAAAAAACAATAGAAACACAATGTGTTAGTGAGAATGAGGAGGCCTAAGCCTACTGCTAGGTTTTAAGATAGGGCCAACAGGTGAGTGGGCTATCTGGGTAGGAAACCTAGAGATATGGTGTGGCTTAAAGAAGCTAAAGGGTCGAACACTTAAAATATATCCGGGGGAATATCTAATATTCTGTGGCTTATAATAAGTGGATGGGTTTTATCACATTTGGTTCATCTGGTGGAATCCAGCGGCCTGGTCAGCCTCCCTGGCGCTCCCAAACACTCAACCGCAGTGTCCTTGGCCCTCCGTTACTCTGACGCTGCGCCCTCTCAAACAGCTTGTGACTTTTAACACAACCGGCAACACCAAGATGTCAACCGCCAGACAGCACTACAAAATTGGGCTGTTCCCCAGAACCCTCTCTTAGAAAAGAAAGTGGGCCCCGATTTAGCACCCGGTTTAGGTACTGGTCCCAGAGATTGCGTCGTGTGTCAGCTGGACTGATTGATCACCGTTGGAGTGCCAAATTGCTGATGTCTCCACTGCGTGCCGCAAACGGACAGAGATAAGAGGGACCGAGTTTCACTCACGGCCAGTGTTGGTAACGCCGGTCGGGCGGCCTTGCTCACTGGAAACCTGAGATGACTGTCCAATCACCGAGGGAGTTCTACAATCAAATACACAAAGGATGAACAAAGGAAACAAAGTTAATTAAGGTTTGGTTTGTTTAACATCAATTGAGTGACTATATATGTAGAGAGGAAAGGTAACAGCTTTACCTAATAATAATAAAACAAAACAAAGGAATTATGATAAAAATGGTAGTCATCAAAATAACCTAAGTCAAAAGAGAGAAGAAAAATAATAAACATCAAATTAAAAGGCAGGAATGAAACAAGGGAGAAGGAGTAGCTGGTTTTCACCACAGGGGGGGGGGGGGGAAGTACTGCTTCTCTGTCTTTAACCTGCTGAGCAGAAAACTTAATTCAAATTAAAAATTCAAAACTGGTTTAAATCAAAATTTAAAATAAGCATGTACGAATTAAAAGGAAAATTTGAATAATATCCTATAATAACCCATGATAGCTTGTAAGTTATCATTAATGATCATGAAATTAATCAAACAGGGTGAGATTAATCAAAAAGGGTAAAAGTGGACATGCAATTCAAAACAGAATGTAAAAGACAGAGGTCTGTTAGTCGATTTAACAGGAGACTGCCACTAGATGGCTTACCTTCTCAGTAGGTCAATCAGTGGTTGACCTGAAACATCTAGATTTCCACTATTAACCATTACATTTTAATTCAAATCATGTTTGAACCAAACTCAAAGTAAATGTAAACAGTCAAAGGCAGGGAACATTCTTTTGTTTCCCTGTAATACTATTCGCACTAGCAAAGCTGTAAATGCAAATACTTAAAGAGAATTCAGACATCTAATTCAAATACATCACAGGGGATTATAAATTAGCAATCAGAGCGCATTATCTGAAATGGCCACAGGATGGCAGCTTTGCACTCATGCAAGCTGGAATCAGAAAGCAGGGCGTACCCTGAACATTTCTAACCCACGCGTTCCCTCTGGTGTTTTGATAGAGGAATTACAATTTCAATATGACTTAGAGTTATCTGATCGTTTGTCAGGCTGATTTTCTGCATCAAAAATCACAAGTAACAAACCAAAGGTTTTAATCTCTGTGGTGCTATATTAACATAGGGTTCACTTCCAAAACACAAATGTAACAAAAACAGGAATTTTCCAACTGTTGACTCCAATAAACATTTATCAAAATAGCACTTATGATTTAAATGTTTTAGGTTTAAAAATTGGGTAGCTAGGCCAATTTTAGACCAGGAGTTTTTTATCGTTTATTTTTTTTGAATATCATGTGGTTTACCACGAATTCAATAACGATATTTAATAAGCAAGGCCTTTTTAACTGAATCAGAGGAACATCGCTCATGTTCAGATTTACATGTTGCAACTAATAAAAGATTTCTTCATCTTTTAATTATTCATATTAAAAATGTTCTCACTGTAAAAAGATCTTGATCTTTCTTAACAGGATACTTTTTAACATTATACTGCAGTTTACTTTCATTAAAAATAACAGTGACTATACTGTTAAGTTTCTACAAATATCTAGTGCGCTGACTGACCAGCTTTTTGCCTCAGTCAGTTGAGTGAGTTCGCGTCTTGCGACTTATCTCACAAGTAACGTTACATAATTTCATAGCGCACGTGCAGAAATTATTAAAAACCATATACACAGATTGATTGCTCACAAAACGAAGTTTGAAATGCCCGCGTTTCCTCCACCATAAATGTAACAACAATGAGTCTTACAGAATAATTAACTCAAATGATATATAGGGAATTTTAATAATTAATCAGGAATATGATTAATTTATATCTCAGATGACAGTTACATTAAATTTGATTGATTATGAAAAATAGCTCAATTGCCTATACCAATAAATAATCACAGGGCATTGTAATTTTCTCATTAATATGTCAATATTCCATTCTTCATATCAATTGTTGTGATAGCTCTTACTGTAAATTACTGCAAATCAAACAGCGCTTTGTCCAGCAAACCACTGTTGACTTATCAATTTTCAATAAAGTTATCACACCTTATAATTCAAGGAAAAATATTCTCTGGCCATGAAAACATTATCCTATCCTTATGATAAATTTAGTTTCTAAATTTAGAGCTTGTAGCTAAAGATCAGACATCTCAGTGACTCGTAATGTGAGTGGGGTGGAGTCCAAGCCAATCGTCGGTATATGGGTTTTAATAACTCAACTAGTAATACATCAAACTACAAATCACACAAAGTAAATATGCGTACGACAATACAAACAGTAAGCTTTATACAAGACATAACGGAATCCAAATAAGAGAGAGAGAGAGAGAGAGAGAGAGAGAGAGAGATAGAGAGAGAGAGAGAGAGAAGATAGAATGAGGTCACATCAGGAGCTCAGGTATGGAAATCATAGTCAGTAACTTTTGGAAGCCAACCACGATCAGATCATAGTAACACTTTAAAGCAGCATTTAAATCTCCATAGAAAACTGATACTTGTTGGCCCAATGTGATGCGCGTGCACGCTGCGCTTGATCTTGGCGTGAGCGTGTAGCACGTGGTCCTTTGTTCTGTCCTCGCGCGGTATTTGAAAGGTTCAACAAACAATGTTCCAGAATTCGTCTTCCTTGTGTGGAGAGGAGAATAGTCGAATAAACTTAGTAAAGAAAAGAAACAACAAAAACGAAAGCTTCCAAAGGAGCCATTAAAATGGCTTTTTCTCTCAGCCCCTGTGCTGAGGGGGGGATTGCGCTATGAGCGCGGCCGCGCCGAGGGACTCGCTCAGGAGAGCAGCGTGTTTGAGAACGGAGAAGACAAAGAAGAGAAGGCGGACCTGGTTCGGTCGATTCTTATAGCTTGAAATGGTTCCCGCCCCTTTTTCGAGGGAACATCCAATGAACGTCCGTTCATGACGATTAGAACAATACTAAACATCATATATATATATATATATATATATATATATATATATATATGTGATTAAAACATGAAGTTACATTCAAATGCAGAATTACACATATTTAAAGATTAACACACACTGCTAAATTGCAGATAGTCCCAATTTATATGGGAAACATCTAATGTACCAAAAAGGAATATGTAGTACATTTATAAAACATAAAAACAAAAGGGTAATGAATACATTCCATAGAATGCTTCTCTCCTCTCCCGTTGTCCAGGGTGGTCGTAAAGTTTTACGACCTGCAGGGGTGGGGGTTGCAGAAACATGGCTCTCTTTGAGAAAGTTAAAGTGAGGAGAGACATTTCCTAAAGTATAAGCTAGCAACTTATACTCTTCACATAACAAGGATTAACCATTTTATGCAATCCATAAACATATTTAAAATACATATTATTAATAAAATGATGAAAGTAAGGAACTTCCAAGAGAGGTTTCTTTTTGTGTTCAGGAATTTGGTTGGGGGTTTTCATTTCTCCTTTGAGGCTCGCACGGGCATCGTAAATAATTTAAGTCCAGTCAGGCTGGCGCCAGGCCAGGCATTTAGTGCAAAACGGGTTTAATTTTTTTATGCCTGAATTTAACCCATGAATCGATGATCTGCATATCCGTTACATACTGGAACACAGGACATGTCATCATAAACCATGTTTATGTTGTAGTACCCATGAAATTATACACATTTGTGTTCTCATAAACCATATATACCAGAACACACAAATTAAATAAATATATAATTAATAAATATGAACAAATTAACGGCAATATTTTTTTTATCGCCCGATAAGAGTCTCACGTTAACGCAGCACGTTAACGCCGATAACGGCCCACCACTAATATATATATATATATATATATATATATATATATATATATATATATATATATATATATATATATATATATATATATATATATCACTACAATCTCACTACAACCTTTGGAAGATGGAAGACATACAGTAAGGGAGACATTGGCAAACATTCACCTGTAGTAACAACTTACGTTGTATTTACAGTAATTGTTTTTTTTAAGAATAAGTGTGTACTGTACGTACAGTAAGGGATATAATGGCAAAATTTCACCTGTATTAAGTCAGTCTTGTAACTACAAGTGTACTACAACCTTTGGAACATGAAAAAAACCCTTTTGGTGATTTACAGTAATTGTTTTTGAAAAATTATTATAAACTGTACATACAGTAAGGGAGATATTGGCAAGATTTCACCTGTAGTAAGTCTTGTAAATACAGACGAACTACAACCTTTGGAACAGGAAAAATACATTTTGGTGATTTACATTAATTGTTTTAAAGAATAAGTGTGTACTGTAGGCACAGTAAGAGAGATATTGGCAAAATTCACCTGTAGTAAGTAAGTCTTGTAACTACAAACTTACTACAACCTTTGGAACATGAAAAAACCCTTTTGGTGATTTAAATTAATTGTTTGTAAAGAATTATTATATACTGTAGATACAGTAAGGGAGATAATGGCAAAAATTAACCTGTAGTAAGTCAGTCTTGTAAGTACAAGTGTACTACAACCTTTGCAACATGAAAAAAAAACATTTTGGTGAATTACAGCATTTTATTAAAATAATTATTATGTACTGTACGTACATTAAGGGAGATATTGGCAAAATTTCACCTGTAGTAAGTAAGTCTTGTAACTACAAACATACTACAGCCTTTGGAACAGGAAAAATACATTTTGGTGATTTACAGTATTTTCTTTTAAGAATAAGAGTGTACTGTATGTACAGTAAGGGAGATATTGTCAAAAATCACCTGTAGTAAGTCAGTCTTGTAACTACAAGTGTACTACAACCTTTGGAACATGAAAAAAACCCTTTTGGTGATTTACAGTAATTGTTTTTGAAAAATTATTATAAACTGTACATACAGTAAGGGAGATAATTGGCAAGATTTCACCTGTAGTAAGTCTTGTAAATACAAACGAACTACAACCTTTGGAACAGGAAAAAAAAAACATTTTGGTGATTTACAGTAATTGTTTTAAAGAATAAGTGTGTACTGTAGGCACAGTAAGAGAGATATTGGCAAAATTCACCTGTAGTAAGTAAGTCTTTTAACTACAAACTTACTACAACCTTTGGAACATGAAAAACCCTTTTGGTGATTTAAATTAATTGTTTGTAAAGAATTATTATATACTGTAGAGTAAGGGAGATAATGGCAAAAAATAACCTGTAGTAAGTCAGTCTTGTAACTACAAGTGTACTACAACCTTTGTAACATGAAAAAAAAACCATTTTGGTGATTTACAGCATTTTTTAAAATAATTATTATGTACTGTACGTACATTAAGGGAGATATTGGCAAAAATTCACCTGTAGTAAGTCAGTCTTGTAAATATAAACGTACTACAACCTTTGGAACATGAAAAAACCCTTTTGGTGATTTACAGTAACTGTTTTTAAAGAAATATTATATACTGTACATACAGTAAGGGAGATATTGGCAAATTTTCACCTGTAGTAAGTAAGTCTTATAACTACAAACGTACTACAACCTTTGGAACAGGAAAAAAAAAAAACATTTTGGTGATTTACAGTAAGAGATATTGGCCAAATTTCACCTGTAGTAAGTCAGTCTTGTAACTACAAATGTCATAGAACCTTTGGAACATTAAAAAAAAAAAAAAAAAAAAAAAAAAAAAAAAATCATAATTTGTATTAATTATTGGACTTCGTTTTGTACTGAGTTGTAAATTTGCAGACGGTCCCTAAAGCAAGCCTAGGTGAATATCCAGCGAATATCAAACCTAAAACTAACTTTACCGCGCTAAGACAGAATTATGACTTCACACTGTACAGGGGGACGAGGCAGGGATGTCCACTCTCTCCATCTTTATTCACTATTTTTATTGAACCTTTAGCAGTATTCAGACCCTTTGCTCAGTATTTAGTAGAAGCACCCTTTTGATCTAATACAGCCGTGAGTCTTTTTGGGAAAGATGCAACAAGTTTTTCACACCTGGTTTTGTGGATCCTCAAGAACAGTCATGGAGTTGTTGTAAAGCCACTCCTTCATTATTTTAGCTGTGTGCTTAAGTGGTCATTGTCTTGTTTTCTCCACACATACCGCTTAGAATTAAGGCCAAAAAGTTCTATATTGGTGATATTTCTCATCATCTTGGAGTCCTTCAGGTGTTTTTTGGCAAACTCCATGCAGGCTTTCATGTGTCTTGCACTGAGGAGAGGCTTCATCGGGCCACTCTAGCCCCTCTCACACTGCACGTCGGACCCGCAATATTTCCGGAACATTGCCGGGTCGCCTTCTGTGTGAAAGCAACCACGTCCCGGGATTGATTACCGCATTGAACCCGGGTCGGGGACCTAGTAACATTGCAGGGTTCGACCCGGCACGAGCGCTGTGTGAACAACAGCCAGATCTAATTCCATGTCGAAGTGATGACGCGTGTTATCGCGCGACTCTTTTACCGGCTGTTAAAAGGAAGGAAGATCAACGTTCGCGACGAAAACATATGTGCAAACTGTAATGAAGCAGAGATCAGTTAGTTCCTAACTTTCCGCACTGACGCAGAGATCGTTTGCCAGTGTTGCCAACTTCTTTCAATGGAAAGTAGCTAAACCCTGCCTGAAAAGTCGCTAAATGCCGCTAGATGACGTCATATGCTAATAAGCATATTAATGACGTAAGTGCATCATATTATGGCATCATATTATCTTGCCCTTTCTGTGCTCATGTACTGCATTTTAATGCAGCCAAAATTCTCAATAAAAGTTTTTTATTATTATATTTTAATGTTTTTGTTGTCCTACAACGGAATTAATATTATAATGACTGAAACGCGGTCCATTAAGACTGCATAACCAGCTCCAGATGTTAATCTCTGCACTTAAATCCTATTCACGACATTGTCTAATGAAATCACATACACATAAGATTAAGACAATGGTTGTACTGTGATTTAGGCTATACTTGCATGTAAAATAGAGTTAGAAGCAACAGAATATATTTTTTTAACTGAAAGTGCTGCTCCTCTCTGCTCGCTGAATAGAGTAGATGCAGAGAGAGAGGCGTGTGTGCGCCCTGGGAGAGAGAGAGAGAGAGATCATGCTCGTGCGGCACTACCGGAGAGTCTCAGAGACTAAATAAGGTCTGTAAAAAAAAGTTGCTAGATTTGTCGCTAGTCGCTTTTTTGGAAAAAAGTCGATATGAGGGTCTGGAAAGTCGATAAATCTAGCCACAAAGTCACTAAGTTGGCAACACTGTCGTTTGCTTGTTTCAGTGAAAGTATAACGTCCCTAGCATTTTCGACTCGTACATTACACGTCACGCGCTGATGTCACGTGCCGTTACGGGATCTTCAAAGGTTGTGTGTGAAAGCACGCACATATACCGGGTCATCATTGGCAGTGTGAAAGTGCAAAATCTAGCGACCCGGGAACAATTGCAGGAACACTTTACACCTGTATTTGCTGGAATGGCAGAGTGAAAGGGGTTTCTGTTATAAAGCCCCTACTGGTGGAGGGCTGAAGTGATGGTTGACTTTCTACAACTTTCTCCCATCTCCCGACTGCATCTCTGGAGCTCAGCCACAGTGAACTTTGGGTTCTTCTTTACCTCTCTCACCAAGGCTCTTCTGTCCCGATAGGACAGTTTGGCTGAACGGCCAGCTCTAGGAAGGGTTCTGGTCATCCCAAACATCTTCCATTTAAAGATTTTGTAGGCCACTGTGCTCTTAGGAACCTCAAGTGCAGCAGAATTTTTTTTTTTTTTGTAAACTTGGCCAGATCTGTGCCTTGCCACAATTCTTTCTCTGAGCTCTTCAGGCATTTCCTTTGACCTCATGATTCTCATTTGCTTGCATGCACTGACATGCACTCTGAGCTGTAAGGTCTTATATAGACAGGTGTGTGTCTTTCCTAATCAAGTCCAATCAGTATAATCAAACACAGCTGGACTCAAATGAAGGTGTAGAACCATCTCAAGGATGATCAGAAGAAATGGACAGCACCTGAGTTAAATATATGAGTGTCACAGCAAAGGGTCTGAATACTTAGGACCATGTGGTAATTTAGTTTTTCTTTTTTAATAAATGTGCAAAAATGTCAAAAATTCTGTCAACATGGGGTGCTGTGTGTACATTAATGAGGAAAAAAATAACATTTGATTTGAATGATTTTAGCAAATGGCTGCAATATAACAAAGAGTGAAAAGGGGGGTCTGAATACTTTCTGTACCCACTGTATGTAACTTACACATTTGACTATCATGTTTCTAATTGCTTATTGTGAATGTCTTTTTTTTAATAACTATTGAATAGCTTAAGGATTCATGCAATACCAGGTTTCTGACCATCAGTTGTTTGTCAAATGTGTCATATTCTTGTTATAGAAATAACTTCCAAAATTATACCCTGCAAGAGCGGGAAAATTCACACCACGTTCTTGATATGATAACATATGATTTATGATACCCCGAGCAAAGAAAATATCTAATTGGTCAAGACAAGATTTGAGGTGTGCCCAAAGGCCAGTTTAAATACACCATTAAATTTTGATTTTAGCTTTTGCTCTTAGCCATGCCTTTTTTTCATTACATTTAGCGTTTTTTGAGTGCTGTTACAGCATGTTTTGGCCTGCATGCCTGCTGCTACTTCACCACACTAAAAAGAAACACAATCTAGTGTATCTCTTATAACTTTAACCTCATTGAGGAACTCAATGCGAGGGTTAAAGGGATAGTTCACCCAAAAATCTAAATTATATCATTAATAACTTACCCTCATGTCGTTAAAAAACCTGCAAGACCTCCATTTATCTTCAGGACACAGTTTAAGATATTTTAGATTTAGTCCGAGAGCTCTTAGTCCCTCCATTGAAACTGTGTGCACAGTATACTGTCCATGTCCAGAAAGGTAAGAAAAACATAATTAAAGTAGTCCATGTGACATCAGAGGGTCAGTTTTGAAGAATCAAAAATACATTTTGGTCCAAAAATAGCAAAAACTACAACTTTATACAGCATTGTCTTCTCTTACGTGTCTGTTGTGAGAGAGTTCAATACACAGTAGTTTGTGATATCCAGTTTGTGAACGAATCATTCGATGTAACCGGATCTTTTTGAACCAGTTCACCAAATTGAACTGGATCATTTTAAATGGTTCACGATTCCAATATGCATTAATCCACAAATGACTTAAGCTGTTAACTTTTTTAATGTGGCTGACACTTCCTTTGAGTTCAAACAAACCAGTATCCTGAGGTAATTCATTTACTCAAACAGTACACTGACAGAACTGCTGTGAAGAGAGAACTGTAGATGAACACAGACCCAAGCCAGATAACGAACAAAAGACTTGTCTGACTGCAATGTTCATATACTTTATATAATAACCTGCTGGAGATGACTGGAAAAACCATATATTGTTTTAATCGTATATTAATGTCTTTGCATTTCCAAAAGTTTTTGTTTTTCTGTGAAAACAACTGTTTTCATATAGCGATAGCTGGATATTTTTGTCCATATTAGGAATTTCCTGATATGACTTTCTGTGCGAGAGTGCCCACTGGCGTCGAGTATGAATGAAACGCACACAGTGTTTAGCTCTCTGTGATGTTCATCGCGCCTTATTCTGGGTCCGAATAAAACACCAGGTCATGTGCAGACTATCCTGTATCTTTGAGTTTAAATCTATATTTATTCACACCTTTATTATATATATATATATCTGAGTCCTGATCGGGAGGGTAGCGTTCGATTCCGATCAAGTCTGAAACCACGCGATCGGGCCTGATTTCCGATCATGTGATTGGATCTGGACATTCCTAATAAGTGATGAATGTCAGTTTATGTGCATATGACAAAAGACGTAGTCAGTCCGACAATGAACATTATTTACAGCAGTTATTATATGATGCAATCACACATGTAGCAATATTTGTTAGTTCTGTTTGTTGATTCAGGGTTAGCATCATCTGGGGTCCTCTGAGGGGTTGGCGTCATCTTTTCTCAGGTGTTCTGGATCCAGACTGGAGCTTGTGTAAATCCTAGTTACCACGGGATGTAAATCCCATGGCAAAACAGAGAAACAAATGGAGACATCATTAGCGTAGCTGTTGTTCCAATAAAGTAAAATTAATCAGTTTAACCAAAGCAAAATGCGCATTTGATCAGCTACAACTGTAGTCACAAATTATGAGAGGTATTATTTGAATGCTTGGCGAAAGATATGTGTTTTTAATCTAGATTTAAATAGAGTGTGTCTGAACCCCGGACATTATCAGGAAGGTTATTCCAGAGTTTGGGAGCCAAATGTGAAAAAGCTCTACCTCCTTTACTGGACTTTGCTATCCTAGGAACTACCAAAACTCCAGCGTTTTGTGACCTTAGGGAGTGTGATGGATTGTAATATGGTAGAAGACTAGTTAGGTATGCAGGAGCTAAACCATTTAGGGCCTTATAGGTAAGTAATAAAAATTTGTAACTGATATGTAACTTAATAGGTAGCCAGTGCATAGACTGTAAAATTGGGGTAATATGATCATATTTTCTTGACCTGGTAAGGACTCTAGCTGCTGCGTTTTGGACTACCTGTAGCTTGTTTATTGAAGATGCAGGATAAACACCTAGAAGTGCATTGCAATAGTCATGAATGCATGAACTAGCTTTTCTGCATCATAAACAGATAACATGTTTCATAGCTTGCCAATGTTTCTAAGATGAAAGAATGCAGTTTTTGTAACATGGGAAATATGGCAAAAGACAAGTTGCTGTCTAATATAACACCCAGATTTTTTTTACTGTAGAGGAAGTAACAGTATATCTGTCTAGTTGCAAATTGTAGTCTACTAGATTCTGTGTACTGTCTTTTGGTACAATAATCATCTCTGTCTTATCTGAATTTAATAGGAGAAAATTATTGGTCATCCAATCTTTTAAAGTTTAACACACTTTGTTAGCTTAGACAATTTAGAAGTTTCATCTGGTCTCGTTGAGATATATAGCTGATTATCATCAGCATAACAGTGGAAACTAATCCCATATTTTCTAATAATATTTCCAAGGGGCAACATATAAAATAGAAGGGGACCTAGGACAGACCCTTGTGGCACTCCATATTTTACTGGTGATAAATGAGATGACTCAAAGGCTCAGGAGATTTTTGAGTAGATGCATTACACAAGGAGTTGTGTACACACAATATATATATTTTTTCTGCTTTAACTTTTATTAACTTTTCTTTGCTTGTGGAACTATTGTTGCCCATGTTACTTTTAAAGCACAGCATTATGCACCTGGGATAATAAGCTTAAAGAAATACTCCACCTTAAAATTATAATTTTTGTAATCATTCCCCCATGCTGTTCCAAACCAATAAAAGCTTAGTTTGCTTAGATATTTTGGATGAAAACAGGGAGGACTGAGACTGTCCCATTGACTGCCAAGTAAAATAAGTATGAAAAAGTATGAAAACCATGGTCAGAATAGTCCATCTGCCATCAGTGGTTCAACCATAAGTTTATGAAGCGACGGTAATACTTTTTGTATGCGAATAAAACAAAAAATAATGACTTTAATTTACAATTTGTAACACATCCTGTGTCAGTATTCAGGTATAGACAAATGTAACGATTAAGTGTAAAATAACACTGCATTGTTCACAGTATGAATTAAATTTAGATTCATGTTTGATATAGCTGTTTTCTTATTTGATTTACAACAAAATCAAAATAAGTCTATCATTAAAAATAAGTCCATGTGACATCAGTGGTTCAACCGTAATGCTAGGAAGCTATGATAGCTATGACTTTTCGTGTGCAAAGAAAACAAAAATAATGACTTTATTTAATGATTTCTTCTCCTCTGGGTCAGTTTCCGCCTCCATTCACAAGAGTAACAGGATGCATGCGTTTGCATTTCTCTGCACAGCACATGCATGTTATCTACTTTAGCTCTCCGGCCCCAGTTGGACCTACGTGTGGAACATTATGAGGTCTGAATTTGAAAAATATTTATATATCACAAAATCTCCAAACATAGACAAGTCACATATCTAATGAAAGTACTCACTCTCAAGAATATCACTATTTGGTTATATCTTACCAATTATGCACTTTAGATTAACATAATTATCACAAGAAGGTGGAAATGACTCCTCTGAACAAGCAAGCACATGAGTCTTGCTCTGATCACTACTTCCATATGTAGCTACTAGCCCCAAATTTCAACTAATTATTTCAGTTGTTTTATTAAAAATTAGAATATTTCCATGTGTCTGTGAGCATGAATGGCCAAATGACACAGTATTATGTCTCAGATGTGCAGATCAAAGCAGCCAAAAACTTTGATTATTCTTAGTTTGAATTATATGTGTTTATCATAAAATGTTTAATATAAACAATATAATATATTAAATATTCCACTTCTGTGTTAAAATTCAGAGGGTTTCTGTAAATTGAGGCTGTAAAATTTCTCCATGTATGGCACCTTTTTAAATGTCAGAACACCAGTTTAATATTTGGGAAACCAGTGCAGCTGAACTGTGACCAGAAAAAAAAGACACTTTTTGGTCTGAAGACACATTAAATGCTTTTGTACTTACTGATGGGTTTTACAGATTATCTGTATCTATTATCTAGTGTCAGTTGTGTTAAAATCAGTCAGAGTATTTGTGGATTTTGTCCACAGACTGCCAGCTGAAGAGTCTGTTGGGTATTATTAAATTGTGTATTGTACTGAATTTCTCTAAAAATGAAACACTTACTGTTGTTGTAGATTATCTGGCTGTATGGTGACAGAAGAAGGTTGTGCTGCTCTGGCATCAGCTCTGAGTTCAAACCCCTCACACCTAAGGGAACTGGATCTGAGCTACAATCACCCAGGAGATTCAGGAGAGAAAGTTCTCTCTGATACACTCAAACATCTGGACAAACTCAAGTAAGTTGAGAAGAAACAATCATCCTGTCTGCTTTGTATGTGAGAGTATTTGTATTATATTTGTGTTATTTTGTATTATGTTGTGGCTGTCAAGAGAAACATTAGTTCTTTAAAAAAATAGCATGGGAAGCTCAAATAACTGTATCTGTGTCCCAGACAGAAGCTCAACTTCTCTGATGATTGGATGAGCTCTCAAATGAAAAGTAATTTACAACAAATAGTGACAAATATTTAATTTAGGACTAGAAATGAATGTCCTCCATAATACCAGTGAAGACCATAAATTCATTTCTGAATCTCTTGTGTCACCAAACCAAGCTGCAGAAATAATAGTCAATACATACTGTGGTCCCTGAGCAGATTACCTAAAGACTAGTAAACTCAATTTATATTCACTTGTTTGCAAATCATTGTCTGTATTGGATGCTGTTTTAGATGTTATGTTCCACTTCTGCTTTTTGAATGGCAGAGACAATTCATGCCAGACACTGAAATCAAAGTTTATAAAATTGAGTTGATTGGTTTGCGATTTGTTGTAATCAGTTAAAATTACTGTAGATTTTAAGTTAAATTATTCAGCTCAATTTTGAATGATGTCAGGTATGTTTCTCCATTGGTCCTGTCAGATACACCTGAATAGAGCAATATTAACCTCACTTATTAACTTAAAAAAAATAACCAGTTCAAATATACAACATAAATTAGACTTATGGGCTATTTGCAAAAAGGGACCGAATGCACATTAACATTTCTGCGGGGCTCTGAATGCGAACTACTTTTGTGGACGCGTTCTTCATGAAACAACGTGCAGAAACACGGCAGCTAAACTATAAAAATTCACAGCGTTTTAATATTATGGTCTTCTCATTATAATAGTGTCTATATAACATTCTCAGTTATAGTTATTATTATTCTGCCTTGTAGTTTGACCTGCTGCTGAAGAGATATCACTGTAGTACTTAAATTAAGCACTTGACTCAAAACCAAATGCATCTTATTTCAGGTAAATAATATATCCACAATATATATACACTGGCTTAAATGTTTTGAAATCACTTGTACCCTGTTCGACAAATTCCAGTCTCTGCCTGTGTCTTGGTAAAGTTTTAAATCCCTGCCTCCAAGATGCTCCTCTGTCGGTCACGGATTATGGAAAGTGAAACATAAATCTATATGGGTGGTTGGATTTATTCACGCACTTTAAAATATTAATTTGAAGCTTCTTTCTTTTCAGATTGTTACAGCTTTATCATAATAGGCTGTATATTAACATATTGGGATAAAACCGGAAGTTCTGTGTGAAATCAGACATTTGAGCATATAACTGAAATGGCATAATCAATAACACCCCGCAGATATTTGACTGTTAGATTGGTAGTCGAATCAGGCTTCTCGAATCAAAGCATCGATTCGTCAACTAGTCAGGGTCACCCTTAGTATGTATATGTTTCATTGTTTCCACATTTCTGTATTTATTTCTATATGTATTTATTTATTTATACATTTTTGAAAGTATCATTGCATTTTCCTCCCAAACTTTCATATCTGTATATTACAAATTATTTAAAACACTAAGCTTTTTCAGGTCATGGCCTGGTTTTTCGGTTTGTCTAGAATTCAGCATCTGTTGTTATTTAGTTAAATCAATTTTGAAATATCTGCAAATGCATGTTGACATTTTAGGTTGTCCGCTGATCCATTTCTAATTCAGTTCAGATTGAGACAGATCATTATGTGTATTTACATGGACACCTTTTGTTTCCATCGGATTTAATTCATTCTGGTTGACGAATCCGAACGTAGTGTTTACAGAGTTTCCCGCTGCTGTTGCATACTGTTTTAAAAAGCACACGTGATATTCATCTACTTCGGGTCCTAATTAGGCGACGAGCAGCACATGAACTGTTGTGCTGCTTAACGTAACTTAAAAATAAAAAAAAGGTGTAAAAGTGCCCCTTCCCACACCCAAAACTAGTGGTCTGTTGATGAGAGTCTTAAACGAGGACTGGTGGGACGTGGTCCTGTTCCACTTCACATAAACTGAATGGAGCTGACAGCCGTGCTTGCCCGGGCAGCTGTGAGCATCAGGATGGAGGTGAATGCACCGCCCAGCCCTGAGTGCTCATGGCTGTTTGATTGGTTCTCGGTGTGGAGCGCGACTCACAACCGCGTTTTACTCTGGTTCCTTTCTTCCCGGATGTGCATGGGGAAATGATGTAATCGTGGATGGCCCCTTTTACGTCCGGAAGCAGCTCATTTCGTTCCTCCGACCTCACTACCCTCGATGGCGGGGCAGCTAGGGGTGTGTTAACATTCCCCAGCAGGAGAGTGCAATTGCGGTGCACTTCTGTCCGCAAAACGCAGCCACTGTGAGGGATAGTCCGCACCTCTCACCCAAGGCCTGTAAGCTGTCGGCCGCGCTCGCTACCAAGGCTTACAGTGGTGCTGGCCAAGCTGTCTCTGCTTTGCATGCCATGGCTATCCTGCAAACCCAACAAGCCAAGGCTTTAACAAATGCACGAGGGTAGGACCAACCCGAGGTTGATGCAGGAGCTGCGCATGGCGACTGACCTCCCCCTTCCAGGTGACGGAAGTCACAACGCAGTTACTTGGATAGGTGATGTCCACTCTGGTGGTCCAGTAGTGCCGTTTCAGGTTCAGCCTGGTCTGTATGAGAGACATTGACAAAGTGCATTTTCTCGATGCTCCCATGTCCCAGGCTGTCCTGTGTGGCGACGCTGTCAGGGGCTGTGCCCAGTAGTTCCTGACAGAACAACAGCAGACTGAGGCCATACAGCACATCTTGCCACGACGTGATCCTCCGGTTGCCACCATCCTGTCACAGGCAGTGCCTCAGCCTGCTCGTCGCCGTGGGCGCCCCCCTGAGTTCGACTCGGCTACGCGATTCAGTTCGCCCGGCGACCCCCCAAGTTCAATGGCGTGCTCGAGACTTCGGTGGCAGTCCGGGACGCCTCTGTCTTGCGCGCCCCTGCCCCACTCTGGGAAGTGGGCATCTGGATCCTCAACTATCTCGACGACTGGCTCATTATGGCCCGGTCCTGAGAGCAGTTGTGAGATCACAGGGACTTGGTGCTCCGGCACCTCAGTCAGTTGGGGCTCCAGGTCAACCGAGAGAAGAGCAAGCTCTCCCCGGTGCAGAGAATCTCTTATCTCGGTATGGAGCTAGACTCTGTGAGTATGACGGCACGGCTCACCAGCGAGCGTGCCCAGTCAGTGCTGAACTGCCTGAGTTCCTTCAGAGGCAGGACAGTGGTACCACTGAAACACTTTCATAGGCTCCTGGGGCATATGGCATCCACAGCCGCAGTCAAGCTGCTCGGGTTGCTTCATATGAGGCCACTTCAGCACTGGTTACACTCCCGAGTCCTGAGATGGGCATGGCGCCGCGGTACACATGGTGTCACCATCACACCGATGTGTCGCCGCCTATTCAGCCCCTGGTCGGACCTTGCCTTTCTACGGGACTGTGTGCCCTTAGAACAAGTGTCCCGGCACGTTGTTGTCACAACAGATGCCTCCAACTTGGGCTGGGGCGCGACATGCAACGGGCAGGTAGCTTCAGGGTCCTGGACAGGACCTCGACTGCTTTGGCACATCTACTGCCTGGAGTTGCTGGCAGTGCATCTAGCTTTGCGACGGTTTCGTCCGCTGCTGCTGGACAAGCACATGTTGGTCCGCATGGACAACACTGCAGCTGTTTCGTACATCAACCGACCGGACGGTCTACGATCACGTCGCATGTCTCAACTCACCGGCCATCTCCTCCTCTGGAGTCAGATGTGGCCCAAGCCGCTGCGGGCTGTCCACATCCCGGGGCACCTCAATCGTGCAGCCGACGCGCTCTCACCACAGCTCACTTTCCCCGGAGAATGGCGACTTCATCCCCAGACGGTCCAGCTGATCTGGAGTCGATTCGGGGAAGCTCAGGTAGACCTGTTTGCTTCCCACAAGTCCTCCCACTGCCAGCTGTACTATTCCCTGTCCCAGGCCCCCCTGGGCACAGATGCACTGGCACACAGCTGGCCTCGGGCTTTACGCAAGTAAGCGTTTCCCCCGGTGAGCCTGCTCGCACAGACACTGTGCAAGGTCAGGGAGGACGAGGAACGGTCTTGTTGGTTGCGCCTTACTGGCCCACCCGGACCTGGTTTTCGGAACTCATGCTCCTCATGACAGCCCCTCCCTGGCGCATCCCCCTGAGGAGAGACCTCCTCTCTCAGGGGCTTGGCACCATTTGACACCCGCATCCAGATTTCTGGAACCTCCACGTGTGGCTTCTAGACGGGACGCGGCAGACCTAAGTGATCTGCTCCCAGCTGTGGTAGACACTATCACTCAGGCTAGAGCCCCTTCTACGAGGCAGGCCTATGCTCTGAAGTGGAGTCTGTTCACGAATTGGTGTTCTTCTCACCGAGAAGACTCCCGGAGATGCCCGGTCAGAGTCATCCTTTCTTTCCTGCAAGAAAGGTTGGAGCGTGGGTTGTCACCCTCCACCCTGAAGGTGTATGTGGCTGCCATTGCAGCCCATCACGATGCAGTGGACGTTCGGTCCCTGGGGAGGCATGACCTGATCATTAGGTTCCTGAGGGGTGCCAGAAGGTTACATCCTCCTAGGACACCCGTAATTCCCTCCTGGGACCTCTCTATTGTCCTGACGGGACTTCAGAGGGGTCCCTTTGAGCCGCTGGATTCAGTCGAGCTTAAGTTCCTGTCTCTCAAGACAGTGCTCCTGATCGCGCTCACTTCCATCAAGAGGGTCAGGGACCTCCAAGCATTTTCGGTAAGTGAAGAGTGCCTTTTGTTCGGGCCGGCCTACTCTCACGTTCAATCAATCAATCAATCACCTTTATTTATATAGTGCTTTAAACAAAATACATTGCGTCAAAGCACTGAACAACATTCATTTGGAAAACAGTGTCTCAATAATGCAAAATGATAGTTAAAGGCAGTTCATCATTGAATTCAGTTATGTCATCTCTGTTCTGTTCAAATAGTGTCTGTTTTTATTTGCAATCAAGTCAATGATATCGCTGTAGATGAAGTGACCCCAACTAAGCAAGCCAGAGGTGACAGCGGCAAGGAACCGAAACTCCATCGGTTACAGAATGGAGAAAAAAAACTTGGGAGAAACCAGGCTCAGTTGGGGGGCCAGTTCTCCTCTGACCAGACGAAACCAGTAGTTCAATTCCAGGCTGCAGCAAAGTCAGATTGTGCAGAAGAATCATCTGTTTCCTGTGGTCTTGTCCTGGTGGTCCTCTGAGACAAGGTCTTTACAGGGGATCTGTATCTGGGGCTCTAGTTGTCCTGGTCTCGGCTGTCTTTCAGGGCAGTAGAGGTCCTTTCTAGGTGCTGATCCACCATCTGGTCTGGATGCGTACTGGATCCGGGTGACTGCAGTGACCCTCTGATCTGGACACAGACTGGACCTCGGAACAAGAGAGAAACAGACAAATATTAGCGTAGATGCCATTCTTCTAATGATGTAGAAAGTACAGTGTTATGTGAAGTGTTTCCGGTTCCGGTTTACCTAATTAATGCAGCCTAAAGATTACCCGTAGGTACCCGGCCTGGATATGTGCCCAAGGTTCTCACCACTCCCTTCCGAGACCAGGTGGTGAACCTGCAAGCGCTGCCCCTGGTGGAGGCAGATCCAGCCTTGTCATTGCTGTGTCCCATAAAAGCGCTTCACATAAACGTGGACCGCACCCAGAGCTTTAGAAGCTCTGAGCAGCTCCTGGTCTGTTTTGGAGGTCAGCAGAAGGGGAAGGCTGTCTCTAAGCAGAGGTTGGCCCACTGGATAGTGGACGCCATTGCCTTGGCTTACCATTCCCCAGGACCTGCCTCATAGACCCCTTCCTTATGTTGTACTGCCCCTGGGTCAGTCCATATCGGTATATCCACGTCACCTCCCTACGGGTAGGATGTGGTCTACGTAGCGACCTTTTCCTAAGGCTCTCTTCTCCATTGTCTTGCCAGCTGAAAGAACACATAGGGAAGATTTGAAGCAATCTTTCTCTGAAGGTTGAAATCCCTTCCATTAACTTTATGTGGGCGGAACAGCAGCATGGCCTTCTCCAGCAGCGATGTACTCACCCTTTGGCCCCTTCGGTACCAAGGTCAGTGAATTTGCGCTGGGGCTTTGGGAAGGTTACAACCTTAAGCGTAGCTTTTGTGGCATGCCAGGGCTTGTCAACAATTGCAGCGCCACAGGGTTGTGACGAGGTTCAGGTTGTGGCGTTTTCAATAGGACCCCATTTGTCGGTCGACATAACTCATAGTGACCGACAGATAAGGAACGTCTCGGTTACGTATGTAATCCTCATTCCCTGATGGAGGGAACGGAGACGTTATGTCCCCATGCCACAACCTTGAACCATTCGCTGTTGCCGGGACACGTTCTCGGCTCCTCAGCGTAAAACCTAATGAGTGGATGCTCCTGTCGCCCTATTTATACCCGTCGGCACGGGAGTGGCTCAGGTATGTTAATCCACTAGCCAATTTTCATTGCCGTTTTCTCTTAAATTCAGAGATGATTGGCCTCCCAAGTGAGACCCCATTTGTCGGTCGACATAACGTCTCCATTCCCTCCATCAGGGAACGAGGGTTACGTACGTAACCGAGACGTTCCTTATCTCTCGGTCACTTCAGCATAAATAATCCACACAAGAAATATGAGCATACATACAACGTCAGTCATGCAATCTCCAAAAAGGTGATTAAAGCTGCAAACTTTGCATGTGTATCATTCAAATGCATGTACTAAAATATATTCTATAATTCGGGAATACCTAAGGCACAAACTGATATGCATTTTTATTTGTAATTTAATGCATAGATAAATGTGAGCACAGTACACTTATACTAGTATTTTTTGTCATATTCACTCAGTATTACTTCTATGATCTAATTCACAAATATCTCAATTACAGTTTAGTAAAAATGTATTGTACTTAGTTGTGTTTTTGGAACAAAAACAGTCCAGTACATTATAGTCAAACACATTTTTATATTGAAATAATGAAGACTTCCTACACATGGCATTTTAAAAACCGGATATTTTATTTATAGTTCGATTATGGATATTTCACGTCATGTTCGAATGCATATTCGAATATTGAACAAAAAGTGACAGCCCTATGACACACAGTTTATCTTCTGGGCCACTAAAGGTGACAGTCAGCTATGGTCAAAAACAAAGTCCAGGCCAGGGACAGGGTATTGCTGACAAGCTATGACATTGGGTAAGGGAAAAAAATATATATATTACTTGTCACAAACATTATCAATACTATCAGAACGCTGTCTAACACTAGTGCAGAGATCTGTAGAACAAGTACGCCATTAAGAAGTCATGCTACATCATTCAGTATAGTAGTTAAACTTTCACAAATCGTGCTATAAACATTCATAAGAGTACTAGACAAAGTAAAGCCCTGCATTTCAGCCCGAGCCCGACAGGCCCTGACTTATTTATGCCCCTCGGGCCGGGCTTCGGGCCAATTTTCACGTTATAGCTGACATGCGGGCCGGGCCTCGGGCCTTTTTGGGTTATCCTTCTATTTATATTTTTAGACATTAATAAAAATAAAAAAATAGAAGTTGACGTCGACGATAGAAAAACAAATATAGAAAGACATTTCATAACCTCATAACTTTCAGAATCTGATAATTCAACCCGTTATAATTAAACTATATATATATATATATATATATATATATATATATATATATATATATATATATATATATATATATATATATATATATATGAGGTAACACTTAAGAATAAGGTTCCATTAGTTAATGTTAGTTAACTACTTTTGTTAACATGAACTAAGCAAGAACAATCCTTCTACAGCATTTATAAGTCTTAGTTCATGTTAATTTCAACATTTACTAATGCATTATTTAAATCAAAAGTTGGGCTTGTTAACATTAGTTAATGCACTGTGAATTACCATGAACTAACAATGAATAACTGTATTTTCATTAACTAACATTAACGAAGATGAATAAATACAGTAATAAATGTATTATTCATCGATCATACCGTAAAATAGGATTTTGGTCATATTGCCCACTCTTGGTGCAGATCAATGCTGTTGTGTTTTGTTCCTGAATTAATCTGTTTTTGAATGAACCCTGTGAGCCATCTATTCAACACTCCATTCATAAAATCACTTGCTTCATTTCTAATTGCATTGTTTTGAACTAATCATTTGATTTCAATGATTCAGTTAATAAATTTATTAGAGACTTGCTACCATCTAATGGTGGTTTTATTGTCATATTTATTTATCCATTAAATACATAAACCAGCCAATTTAATTCGACCAAAAAAAAAAAAAAAAAAAAGGAAAATGAATTATAAAGCATAGTTCATTTAATGAATCTCTGACTTTCATTAAAGAAAAATGTGTTTTCACAATGAATACAAAATGTATCTAATTTTTAAAGTTAGCTGCAGGAACCCTGGCCCCACAAAATAAATACTTGATCACACCATCCACCCCCCAACGTGTACATATATATATATATATATATATATATATCAGTTTTATTACAGATTTGCATGTAGAGTTCTGTGTTTGTCTTCCCTCTGTGATTTGATGTAAAATGAGTAATGCAGAATCTAATTTCTTATTGTGATATTTTTATTGTATTTGTAATTTGTATTACCAAAGGAATTGCAGTATTGCTGACTAAAATTAAAACAAAGCAGCTACAAAGCAGCATAACATAAGTGAAGATCAAATGTTTCTGTTTGTCTGTCACTGTATCGTTCACCCGCTGGGTCTCAGTCAGTCAGCTTCTTTGTCTTTGTGTCTCATGAAACAAAACTAAATAAAGCCACTCTGCAGGTTAAACTATATATATTACTGCATATGCCGATCCGATGATCCATGCTAACTGCAAAAAACAGCAGTCACAAATGATTTAGCTTTTGTTCTCTAAAATAAACTGAATGCCTTTTTGAGTTTACGAGAGATGGAAAAAAGAGTTTATTCGTAACATAAAAGTTATGGTGTCGAATGGGGTTCCTCTTATGGTTCTACATAGAGCCATTAGACAGGTACTTTATAGCCCAGCGGTTTTCAACTCCAGCAAAAATATTAAGATCTGCTGTAAGTATTAACTTGACATCTCAATGTCAACTCTCTGTCAGATCTAAGAACATTAATTTCCTGGTTATGAAAAAATAACTTTCTTACTGTACAATCCTACTCAGAGCATGTAGCAAAAATCTGCATGATTAGGGACTCCAGTTATGAGCAAACAATGAACAACCTCAAGTGTAAGATTTTATTAACTACTCATTCCATGGTCTGTCTGAATACTGGATTCTGATTGGCTGGCAGGTATGCAGTAAAACCATCGAATGCACAGGAAGTTCCATGTCAGTTTAATCACAGTTCCATATTAATGCACTGCTTTAATTGATGCACACTAACCAACACTCATCACTCGCTCTCTCTCTCTCTCTCTCACACACACACACACACACACACACACACACACACACACGCAAACATACAAACTTAGCTGTCAATGCTTCCAGTGAATTTTATTACTAAAATTACATTATTATTATTATTATTATTATTAGTTTTAGTATTAATAATTACCTTTAAGTAGGTACTTATCTTGAGTACTATATATTATACTACATTGTTATTAGCAAAGTCACAAATATATGTCGCAAAATCACAGTTTTTGAAGTATTTTTATATAGAGAGAGATGCGCAGGCTCACAACTGTCATCTCTTTCTCTCTCAGAATCAGAATCAGAATCAGAAAGAGCTTTATTGCCAAGTATGCTTACGCATACAAGGAATTTGTTTTAGTGACATAAGCTTCCAGTACACAGAGACAACAACACACAGAAAAAAAATAAAAAAAAATAAAAATAAAAAAAGAGATTTACAAATTGGCAAATAAATAAGTGTATAAACAATTGTGCTATAAATGATAATGGAATAGGATTGAGTGAGATGCAGGAATGTTCTAGGATAAATATAAGGATATTGCACGTTTATAAGCATAAGTAGAGAACATTTAACTGTTCATGAGGTAGATTGCCTGGGGGAAGAAACTGTTCTTGTGCCTTGCTGTTCTGGTGTTTGCGGCTCTGAGGCGCCGGCCAGATGGCAAAAGTTCAAAGATGGGGTGACTTGGATGTGAGGGATCCAGAGTGATTTTCTGAGCCCTTTTCCTCACTCTGGATGTATACAGTTCTTGAAGGGTGGGCAGGGGAGCACCAATAATCCTTTCAGCAGTCCGAACAGTTCTCTGTAGTCTTCTGATGTCTGATTTTGTTGCTGAACCAAACCAGACAGTTATTGAAGTACAGAGGACAGACTCAATGACGGCCGAGTAGAACTGTTTTAGCAGCTCCTGTGGCAGGTTAAACTTCCTCAGCTGGCGAAGGAAATACAACCTTTGCTGGGCTTTTTTAACAATGGAGTCAATGTGATTGTCCCACTTCAGGTCCTGAGAGATGGTGGTTCCCAGGAATCTGAATGACTCCACTGCAGTCACAGTGCTGTTCATGATGGTGAGTGGGGAAAGTGCAGGTGGGTTTCTCCTAAAGTCCACGATCATCTCCACTGTTTTGAGCGTGTTCAGCTCCAGGTTGTTAAGACTGCACCAGACAGCCAGCTGCTCAACCTCTTGTCTGTAAGCAGACTCATCACCATCCTGGATGAGGCCGATGATGTGGTGTCGTCTGCAAACTTTAGGAGCTTGACAGAGGGGTCTTTAGAGGTGCAGTCGTTGGTGTACAGGGAGAAGAGCAGAGGGGAGAGAACACATCCCTGAGGGGCACCAGTGTTGGTGGAGCAGCTGTTTGATGTGAATTTCCCCAGTCTCACTAACTGTTGCCTATCTGTCAGAAAGCTGGTGATCCACTGACAGATAGAGCTAGGAACAGAGAGCTGGGTCAGTTTGGTCTGAAGGGCTGTTGGGATGATGGTGTTGAATGCCGAACTAAAGTCTACAAATAGGATCCTCACATAAGTCCCTGTTTTGTCCAGATGTTGCAGGATGAAGTGCAATCCCATGTTGATTGCATCATCCACGGACCTGTTTGCTCGGTAAGCAAACTGGAGGGGGTCCAGTAAGGGTCCAGTGATGTCCTTCAGATAAGCCAGAACCAGTTTTTCAAACGACTTCATGACGACAGACGTTAGAGCCACAGGTCTGTAGTCGTTAAGTTCTGCTATCTTGGGTTTCTTTGGGATGGGGATGATGGTGGAGCGTTTGAAGCAGGAAGGCAGTTCACACAACTCCAGGGATCTGTTGAAGATCTGTGAAAAGATGGGGGCCAGCTGGTCAGCACAGATTTTCAGACAGGCTGGTGTAACACCATCTGGGCCTGGTGCTTTTCTTCTTTTGTTCTTCTTGAAGACCTGGCGCACATCATCTTCACAGATTTGAAGAGCAGGAGGTGTGGAGGGTGGGATTGCAGGAGGTGTTAATGGTTGTGTAGGGAGATGGTCAGAATGGGTGATGGGGGTTTCAAATCTGCAATAAAACTCATTCAGGTCGTTAGCAAGTCGTTGATTAGCCTCAGTGCAAGGGGATGGTGTCTTGTAGTTCGTGATGGCTCTTAGACCTCTCCACACTGAAGTAGATTCGTTGGAAGTAAACTGGTCTTCCAACTTTTTAGCGTAGGTCGTTTTAGCCGCTCTGATCTCTTTGTTCAGTGTGTTCCTGGCCTGATTGTACAAGACCCTGTCCCCATTTCTGTAGGCATCCTCTTTGGTCTGACAAAGATGTCTGAGTTTTACTGTAAACCATGGCTTATCATTGTTGAATGTTAAATAAGTCCTGGTAGGAATGCATATATTCTCACAGAAACTAATATAGGATGTTACGGTCTCTGTGAGTTTGTCCAGATCGGTGGTAGCAGCTTCAAAAACACTCCAATCAGTGAGGTCAAAACAAGATTGTAAATCCTGCTCTGTTTCGCTGGTCCATCTCTTCACAGTCCTTACTACAGGTTTAGCAGATTTAAGTTTTTGCTTGTAGGACGGTATAATATGAACCAGACAGTGATCAGAACGTCCCAAAGCTGCTCTTGGAACAGAGTGATATGCATCCTTTATTGTGGTGTAACAGTGATCCAATATATTACTGTCTCTGGTGGGACATGTAACATGCTGTCTGTATTTTGGCAGTTCACGGGAGAGATTGGCTTTGTTAAAGTCCCCAAGAATGATTAAAACAGAGTCCGGGTGTTGTTGTTCTGTGTCTGTGATCTGATCAGCAAGTTTCTGTAAAGCTGAGCTCACATGCGCTTGCGGAGGGATGTAAACACTGACCAGAATGAAGGAGTGAAACTCCCGCGGCGAATAGAACGGCTTGCAGTTGACAAACTGCATTTCTAGATCAGGACAGCACATCTTCTTTAACACAGTTACATCTGTACACCACCGTTCATTGATGTAAAAGCATGTCCCGCCGCCGCGCGATTTCCCAATGGATTCTGATTCGCGATCCGCTCTAAACAGCTGAAAGTCCGGCAGATGGAGCGCGCTGTCCGGTATGGCGTCATTCAGCCAGGTTTCCGTGAAACACAGAGCAGCAGAGTGAGAGAAATCCTTATTTGTCTGAGAGAGCAGAAGCAGTTCGTCTGTTTTGTTGGGTAGAGAGCAGAGATTTGCGAGATGGATGCTGGGCAACGGCGTTCGAAATCCGCGCTTCCTGAGTCTGACAAGCGCTCCCGCTCGCTTCCCCCGTCTGCGCGTCCTGAAGCGCTTGATCAGCGCCACCGCTCCTCCGATAACAACGTTCAGTAAAACGTCTGAATAATTTAATTCCGGTAAAAGATCTTGTGGTGTGTTCTGCCGAATGTTCAGCAGTTCATCCCTGGTGAAACTGATCGTGTTTGTTAAACAAAAAACAGGAAAAACGAACAAAAACAGCACAAACACTGGAGAGCCAAGCACTGAAGCAGCCATCTGCGGCGCCATCGAGTACTAAACAGCTAAACAGAGTACTCAATCAATAATTAATTGAAATACATGGTATAATTAATTCAAATATGTGGTCTTCCACACTATTTCATCTCTGTGTCTGATTTGAAGTGGGTAGGATGCTAACGCTAATGAGCCGTAATGGGAAAAAAAATTAGTTTCACCCATTCAATCAAATATTGTTCTGCAAACAGCAATACAAGTTGTCTATAACTTGTCAACTGACCATGGAATAAGCGGGATGATAATAACCCCTCACTTAAACACTTAAACTAGCCACACACACTACACACACACATACAGTTGGCACAGGAAGAGGGGTTAAATCTTGAGCAGTAAAGAGAAGAGAAATAAAGACATGGAGCTATCATCAATCAGATATTCAGCAGATCTACAGCCTAATGAGATCACAATAGTGACAGTAAATGTGTTTGTTTACTAGACTACGTCTGTAATTCTGTTCTCCTCTGAGTGCACCTGTGACTCTCTTTTACATCTGTTTATCTGTGTGTCCACAATACAAAGACACAATACAAACAAGACAGAAGTGAGTTTGGTAAATCTGATGATAAATATTCAAATGTATATTTAGTGTCTGTGTACTTCACGTATACTACTGTGTGTGTGTGTGTGTGTGTGTTCTAGTGTGGATCATGGAAGAGAGTTCAGGATCAGAGCAGGACCTCAAAAGTGTAAGTCCAGAAACAGTCACACAGTTTGAGTGTGTGTTGTTCAGTTGTTGTAATGTGTGTGTTGTAATGTGTGTGTGTTGTGTTCAGATGCCTGTGATCTCACACTGGATCCAAACACAGCAAATGGATATCTCGTTCTGTCTGAGGAGAACAGAAAGGTGACGTGTGTGACTGAGCGACAGTCATATCCTGATCATCCGGACAGATTTGATGAGGAGTGTCAGGTTCTGTGTTCAGAGACTCTGACTGATCACTGTTACTGGGAGACTGAGTGGAGTGGATATGTTCATATATCAGTGTCTTATAAAGGAATCGAGAGGAAAGGAGGGAGTGCTGACTGTGAGTTTGGAGATAATGAAAACTCCTGGAGTCTGTTCTGCTTTGATCAGAGAATCAGTGTCCATCACAATCGTCAGGAAACTGTCATATCTGCAGCTCGAGGCTCCTGTAAGAGAGTAGGAGTATATGTGGACGAGTCGAGGGGGTCTCTGTCCTTCTACAGCGTCTCTGACACACACACACTCACACACTTACACACACTCACACACACATTCACTCAGCCACTACACGCTGGATTTAGATTTAACAGTTACAACTCTTCAGTGTCTCTGTGTCACATTAAACACACACACACACACACACACACACACACCTGACTGACACACACACTCACACACCTGACTGACACACACAGACTGACACACACACACACACACACACACACACACACACACATTCACACACACATTCACTCAACCTCTGCACGCTGGTTTTAGACTTGATTACAACTCTTCTGTGTCTCTGTGTCAAAACGCATTAAATTGTCTCAATTGTCTCAATTTCTTAATTTCAGGGGAAATACATTTTGTCATATATTTTTGCCCAGTAATATTTTTCATTTATTATTTAGAATTTATTTAAATTTGACAATTTGCCATATTTATAAAACAAATTTCAGTCACACTTGGTTCTTGAAATATAACTCTTTTTTTTTTCAGAAAAATCAACAAACTCAATATAATATTTTTTTTTCAATATTTTTGGGGGGTTATTGCTTAGAATTTTTAAGAGGTTTTATGCTACTTTTCAATATTGAAAAAAATTTAATGAGCTTTTGTATCCATTAAAAACTATTAAACTGAGCCTCTTAATTTTTGAATCACACTTGCTTCTTGAAATATAACTCTTTTTTTATTTTTATTTTTTTCAGAAAAATCGCCAAACTCAACTCAATATACTATTTTTGTTCAGTAATATTTTTTGGTTTATTATTTAGAATTTTTAAGAGGTTTTATGCTACATTGATTAAAAATTAAAAATTAATAAAATCTGAGCTTTTTCATTTTTTTGTCACACTTGCTTCTTGAAATATAACTCTTTTTTTCTTTTTCTTTTCTAAAAAAACAACAAACTCAATATAATATTTTTGTTCAATAATATCTATTTTGTTATTCTTTAGATTTTGAAGAGGTTTTATGATACTTTTTAATATTTTTTAATTTTTATGAGTTATTTTATCCATTAAAAATAATTAAACTAAGCTTCTTTATTTTTGAGTCACACTTGCTTCTTGAAATAAAAACTCTTTCTTCAGGAAAATCAATGTAATACATTTTTATTCAATAATATTTTTGGTTTATTATTTAGAATTTTAAGGAGATGTTATGTACTTTTTTAACATTTATCTAATTTGTAGGAGTTATTTTATCCATTAAAAACAATTAAACTCTGAGCTTCTTTATTTTTGAGTCACACTTGCTCCTTGAAATATGACCCTTTTTTTCTTTATTTTTTTTATATCAACAAACTCAATATAATATAATATAATTCTGTTAAATAATATTTTTTTGTTTATTATTTAGATTTTTGAAGATGTTTTATGATACTTTTCAATGTTTATCTATTTTTTATGAGCTATTTTATCCATTACAAGAGTCTGTAATGCAATAAAGTGATTTTAAAGATATTTTAAAGCATTTGCTGCATGGATAAAAAAGGCTAATAAATAATTAACTTATCAAACACAAACACAAGCAAATCCTTTATTTTTTATGGTATTCAGAACAGAGCAACATAAAAATAAGAAAATATGAGCAGCTATACAGTTATAGGACAAAGTTCTACATACATAAGCAATTATAATTTGTGTTTTATTTTTTAATTGTACAGAATTATAAAACAAACACAAATTATAATTGGGCCGGTTTTAGGCTTTTTACTATTTTTATATTTTAGACCCATTAATTTGGTGAAAAATAAAGACTCCTCATTGGACGTGCCTTTAGAGAGAAATACATCTTTAGGGATTACAAAATGCAATAGCAATGATTTTGTTTTAAAGTAGTAATTTAAAGTAGTAAAATAAAATAGTAATGATCATATTACCCCAATTTTACAGTCTCTGCACCGGCTACCTATTAAGTTACGTATCAGTTACAAATTATACCAGGACCAATGGGTAACTTTTTGGATGAATTAGATGTGTTGCTCTCAACCTTTTCTGAGGATGGTACTCCCCTAGTTATGCTTGGAGATTTCAACATTCATCTAGATAAACCTCTGTTTGCCGATTTCCACACTCTGCTTGCCTCTTTTGATCTCAACCGAGTGTCAACTACTGCTACTCACAAATCAGGCAACCAACTGGACCTTATTTATACACGAAACTGCTCTACTGATCATTTTCTGGTTACTCCATTGCACACGTCGGATCACTTCCTCCTCACTCTTAACCTCAACATGATCCCTGACACATCACTCACCCCTCCACATGTCATCTTTCGATGTAACCTACGCACACTTTCACCCTCCCGGCTATCTGCAATGGTTTCATATTCACTTCCTTCCCCTAAACTGTTTGCATCTTTGGATGCTAACAGTGCTACTGATACTTTCTGCTCCACTCTTACATCTTATTTAGACACTGTTTGCCCCTTATCTTCCAGCCCAGCCCGTAACACCCCTTCTGCCCCTTGGTTATCTGATGTTCTATGCGAACACCGTTCTAAGCTTAGAGCTTCTGAAAGGGTGTGGCGCAAGTCCAAAAATACTACTGACCTTATTGTGTATTAGTCACTCCTATCTTCTTTCTCTGCTAATGTCTCCTCTGCTTAAAAGGACATACTACCATAACAAAATTAACAATTCATCTAACTCTCGCATGCTTTTTAAAACATTTTCCTCACTTCTTTGTCCTCCTCCTCCTCCTCCTGCTTCATCTCTAATAGCTGACGACTTTGCAACATTTTTCATTAATAAAATGAAACACATTAGTGAACAATTTTTCACACCACAATCAGTCAAGCTCATATCACCAGCAAACTTACACTCATTTACATCCTTCTCTTCACTCTCTGAGGCAGAAGTGTCAAAACTCATCCTTTCTAATCACCCTACAACTCGCCCGCTTGATCCAATTCCATCTCATCTCCTTCAAGCCATTTCTCCTGAAGTTGTACCTGCACTCACTCATCATTTAGACAGACACGTATAACTCCACTACTTAAGAAACCCAACCTCAACCCATCTCTTTTAGAGAACTACAGACCAGTTTCCCTTCTTCCTTTTATTGCAAAAGCACTTGAACGAGCTGTCTTCAAACAAGTCTATACATTTCTCACACACCCCAATCTCCTTGACAGCAACCAATCTGGCTTCAGAAGTGGACATTCAACTGAGACGGCCTTGCTCTCAGTTGTTGAAGCTCTAAGACTGGCAAGAGCAGAATCCAAATCTTCAGTACTTATCCTGCTTGATCTGTCCGCTGCTTTTGACACAGTTAACCACCAGATCCTCCTATCAACGCTACTGGCAAAAGGCATCTCAGGAACAACACTTCAATGGTTTGAGTCTTACCTATCAGATAGGTCCTTCAAAGTATCTTGGAGAGGTGAGGTGTCCAAGTCTCAACATCTAAAGTAGTCGTGGGGAAGTCGTGGCCTAATGGTTAGAGGGTTGGACTCCCAATCGAAGGGTTGTGGGTTCTAGTCTTGGGCCGGACGGAATTGTGGGTGGGGGGAGTGCATGTACAGTTCTCTCTCCACCTTCAATACAACCCCCAACTGGGGGAGTGCATGTAGAGTTCTCTCTCCACCTTCAATACAACCCCCAACTGCTCCCCGGGCGCCGCAGCATAAATGGCTGCCCACTGCTCCGGGTGTGTGCTCACAGTGTGTGTGTGTGTTCACTGCTCTGTGTGTGTGCATTTCGGATGGGTTAAATGCAGAGCACAAATTCTGAGTATGGGTCACCATACTTGGGTAAATGTCACTTCACTTCACTAACTACTGGGGTGCCTCAGGGCTCAGTTCTTGGACCACTTCTCTTCTCTGTCTACATGGCATCATTAGGTTCTGTCATTCAAAAACATGGCTTTTCATATCACTGCTATACGGATGACACTCAACTCTACCTCTCATTCCATCCTGATGATCCGATGGTAGCTATTCGCATCTCAGCTTGTCTAACTGACATTTCTTCCTGGATGATGGACCATCACCTTCAACTCAACCTTGCCAAGACAGAACTGCTTGTGATTCCAGCAAACCCATCGTTCCATCGCAATTTCACCATCAAGTTAGGCCATCAAGTTAACCATAATTTCTTCAAAAACAGCTAGAAGCCTTGGAGTTATGATTGATGATCAGCTGACTTTCTCAGACCACATTGCTAAAACTGTCAGATCCTGCAGATTTGCTTTATTCAACATCAAGAAGATCAAGCCCTTTCTTTCGGAACATGCTGCACAACTCCTTGTTCAAGCTCTTGTTCTGTCCAGGCTGGACTATTGCAATGCCCTCTTGGCAGGTCTTCCAGCCAGTTCTATCAAACCTTTACAATTAATTCAGAACGCGGCAGCAAGATTAATTTTTAATGAGCCAAAAAAATACACGTCACACCTCTGTTTATCAATTTGGACTGGCTTCCAATAGCTGCTCGCATAAAATTCAAGGCATTGATGTTTGCCTACAAAACTACCACTGGCTCTGCACCCATTTACCTAAATTCATTACTTCAGACTTATGTGCCCTCTAGAAGCTTGCGTTCTGCAAGTGAACGTTGCTTGAAGTCACTTTTACGGACTTTTAAATTAAATGTTCCCTTCTGGTGGAATGAACTCCCAAACTTAATCCGAGCAGCTGAGTCCTTAGCCATCTTCAAGAATCGGCTTATAACTTATATCTTCCATCTTTATTTGACCCTCTAACTTTAACACTCACTATTCTAATTCTATTCTTTAAAAAATCTAACTACCTTTCTAATCTTTTTGTATTCTATTTTCTTTTCATTTATTATGCAATTGTATATATATGTGTGTGTGTATGTGTAAAGACCTCTAACTAGCTTGCTCTATTCTTTTATTTTTTTATTCTATCTGTTTTCTTTTTATTTATTATATTAGTGAACCTGTTAACTGTCACTCACAATGTCTGATTTTAAAATGGGTTTTGAAGGATGAATTGAGATTTATGAGATTTTATGTTTTCAAGTGATATATAACTTCTGATGATTTCTAAATAGTGATAGAGAAAAAGGCAACGAGGAAGTCTTTTTTTTAAACAAAGGTCAAAGCTCCTTTTGTAATGTAGATTTCTGAGGGTGCACTCTTGTCATAAATTGATCTATTACTTTTCCTACATAATTTATAACAAAAAATATTGGTATAATATATATTTGGGAGTCTTAGACCTTTCCAACGATACATAAGTTTGTCAAGATTAGATTAAATTTGATTGTAATATAGTATAGTCAACGTAGGCGTCCCGTATACGGGACTGGGTGACATTTAACAGGTTAATATCTCATGCTACGTGTACTGTGTTAACCTAACTGAGACTTGTTATAGCACTTATATATCATTAACTAGCCTTCTACCACGTTACAATCCATCATACTCCCTAAGGTCACAAAACGCTGGACTTTTGGTAGTTCCAATGATAGCAAAGTATTTACATCCCGTGGTAAGTAGGATTTACACAAGCTCCAGTCTGGATCCAGAACACCTGAGAAGAGATGATGCTGACCCTCAGAGGACCTCAGATGATGCTAACCCTGAATCAACAAACAGAACTAACAATTATTGCTACAAGTGTGACTGCATCATATAATAATTGCTGTTAATAATGTTCGTCATCTGGCTGACTTCGTCTTGTATACATTTTTCTGAAAAAAATCCTGTCATACACACACAAACTGTCAGTCACCACTTATAAGCTACTACTAAATATTGGAGAAACATAATTTTCTGTAAAGTTGCTTTGTAATGATTTGTATTGTAAAAAGCGCTAAACCAAATAAACTTGAATTTAATTGAATAAATGCATGAACTAGCTTTTCTGCATCAGAAACAGAAAACATATTTCGTAGCTTGGCAATGTTTCTAAGATGGAAGAATGCAGTTTTTGTAACATGGGAAATATGGTTTACAAAAGACAAGCTACTTTCTAATATAACACCCAGATTTCTCACTGTAGAGGAAGTAACAGTATATCTGTCTAGTTGCAAATTGTAGTCTACTAGATTCTGTGTAGGGTTTTTTGGTCCAATAATATGGGATTTAAATGCTGCCATGATTCAAAACTGAAAATAAAGTTCTGAAAGGTTGAAATTAAGTGTTCGAAAACTCAAAATCTAAAAAAAAAAAAAAAAGTTTAGCAAGATCGAAAAATAAGATTTGCAATCTTGCAAAATGTAAAAAAAATAAAACTATCTCTGCAAACATTATGTTGTTTTTGAGATTTCCTTCTTCAGAACTGCAAAAATTTTTTACGATATTGTGCAAAGAATTTTTCTGAGTTTCAAATTTGTCACTGTTCTCCCACTGTATTAGATTATTTGAATTATTGTATTTGATTATTTAAACCTTTTAAATAGTGATCTGAAAACTGGTGTGCGAATAGGTGAAAAAAAGTTTTGAACCTCTGAAACCTCATGTAAATTGTGGCAGTGTTGTCACGCAGCTCTGCTCTGAAACTCAGACTGAGCTAAAATTAAGCTTCGCAACCTCGCAACTAAAAAAAAAAGCCCGGAGGGAGGGCATTCTGCTCTTGGCCAATGCTTTGCTGTCTGCTGACGTACAGTCCAATCACAAGTCGTATTTACTGGAAAGGTGGGATTGACCGACTGCTCCGCGAATGACAAAAGTGCACAGGATACGCAAAATAAACAGTCCTAAAATTTTAAAACGGTTACCGACTTTTCGATGGAATTCATCATACAATTGCCAGTAGCCATTGAGTTTACCACTGATAACCTCACGCAGCGAACGAATCACTTTCCTCTGCGAACGACTCACATTCCTCACGCAGCGAACGACTCACTTTCCTGAGCGAACAAATCACTTTCCTCAACTCAGTTACTTTTTCGGGGGGTGTGGGGTTGGTTCTGTAGCTAATTTCACATAATGATTACAAATTACAAAATCATAATTTTAAAAAAGGTTTTATTTAAAATTTTGCCTTATTAAACAAACTATTAATATAAGCTTTTTTCCCTTTTGGGGCCTGAAATTGATGAATTTTGGTAAATATTTAGCTAAATGTGTGTTTTTTTTTTGCAGGTAGTAGGCTAGTGCTGGCACCTTGTCTGGTTGCCTGTCATGGATAAATAATGATGACAATAAAACCGCCAGTATTATTACAATTAAAGGAACAAAACACTGTGTTAAGGGCCGTTCACATGTCGCGCCTAAAACGCGTAGAAAACTTGTGGCTTTCTCCTTCTTTCCAGAGCCATATATCTCTATGGCTCTGCTTCTTTCCAAAGCGCTCAGGCAGTTGCACTCCTAAAGCGTCTGCTGTTGCTTAGCAACCATGACCTGCTCTCTCCATGAAGACGCGGAAATTTCAGCAAAGGATAAAGGAATTTGCAGCACTTGCAGTAGCCCTGCTACTAAATTTATTTAAAAATTCCTTCATCTTGGCTAAGCTTTCAACGTTGTTATGGGAAAGGATGAAAGTGGTTGATTGGTTATTGTCACATGACCTGCGGTGCGTTTGTGGCTCTCTTAAAAGTTAGGATGTTTTTAACTCGATGCGGTGCGGACGCGCCTGGAAAAAACGAGTCGCTTCCATTATGATATATTCATATATTCCACTATGCACTGTTGTAGCTACCAAATTAATAGCAAATTTGGCGCACATACTCAATAATTGCTTAATGTTCAATGAATATAAAAACATAAAACATTTTTTTTTTTCATGGCTTAAACTGTAAGGACATTCTAACTGTGTTAATTAATTCTAACAGGCTTCATTGCGCAGCGAATGCTTTTGGACTCTTAGGATGTGTTTTTGTTGTGTTTTTGCAAAGTCGGTTATTCCGAATGTCAGTTCTATCGTCTCTCAATCCGTCACAAGTAGCTTATGAGGACAATGGAAGCAATAAAAAACAACAAAAGAGCAATGATTTGCAAGTGCTATAACAAGTCTCGGCTTACACGTAACAAAGGCTTTTAAATAATATAATAAAGAAAAAAGAAAATGGATAGAAAAAGAATAGAGCAATCTAGTGTTACAGTAGAGGTCTTTTTTTACCTTTGTTAATTGTATAATAAAAGAAAACCAATAGAATACAAAAGATTAGAAAGCTTAGCCTATGTTATTCTTTCTTTTTTAAGAAAAGTGAGTGTTAAAGTTAGAGGGTCAAATAAATTTGGAAGAGATGTGTTTTAAGCTGATTCTTGAAGATGGATAAGGATTGAGTATACAGACAGTCCAGTTTACCCAAACGAAGGTCTGAGACTACAGAATATCCTCAATGCAGAAAGCACCCTCTTTCACTCACACATACACACACACACACACCTTTATTATATAACAAAAAACAGCCAAAGGCAGATGGCATAAAAATGGAACAAAAAACTTGACAGAAGAGCCTCTGACAGGAGGGGCAGTGCAGAACACAATATCTTCAATCAGGACACAGGAGAAGGGCTACTTCAGAGGAGAGAAACTACAGATGAGGCTCCTCCCGGCTGGGAACAGGAGACAGGGCACACTAAGGCAAACCCTGCTACATAAGACAGGGTTATGGTTGCCAATCATACGAAGGCATAGCTGCTCACACAATAATCTGACCCAGGACAGAGAACAAACGCCAGAAATTAGACAAGACAAGACACAGGTGAGTGCAAAGCAGCGAGACCGCTGAGTGCGATGACCAACAGGTGATGACAGAGCGCAAACAGGTGTGCATGCACTGTAGAGTGAGAGAGAGAGGGAGAGAGAGAAAACCCAGATCCTGACACTACTTATATAATATATGAAAATACAGATGTTTAGATTATAATTCAGGTTTTTTTTTTTTATTATTATTATTATTTTTTTTACAAAATACAGATTTTAAAATCTCTCAATACATATAGCCTATAGTGATTGCAGAAAAAAAGTTAACCATGCATTTATAAATTTGTAATAGACAAGTATTTATAATTTTACTGAAATATTTTAAAGTAAAAAATACACTGTACACCTTTCTGAATATTTAAATATAATATCTAAATATTATTTTGGGTGCACTAGACACTTTAATTGTAATATTCGGTCTCTACATGAAGAGAGTCAGTGGTCCACTGCGTGAGGAAAGTGAGTCGCCAGCTGAGGAAAGTGAGGTGAGTTTACTGATGCACCGCCGGCTTATCAGTGGTAAACTCAGTGGCTACTGGCAATTGTATGGTGAATTCCAGCAACAAGTCCGTAACCTTATTTTAGAACCGGACCGCACGACATCCTAGACGGGACCGCGTATCCTGTGCGCTTTTGTCATTGGCAGAGCAGTCGGTCAATCCCACCTTTCCAGTAAATACGACTTGTGATTGGACTGTACGTCAGCAGACAGCAAAGCATTGGCCAAGAGCAGAATGCCCTCGCTCCAGGCTTTTTTTTTAGTTGCGAGGTTGCAAAGCTTAATTTTCGCTCAGTCTGAGTTTCAGAGCAGAGCTGCGTGACAACGCTGCCACAATTCACGTGAGGCACAAGATCGCAACTGTGTGGTTGTATCTCCGCAAAGTGGGTGTTGTAAACTCAGCTCTGAAAAAATTGTCTGCAATAGGAGTGCAAATGTAAGGTAATGTAATAAGTTTCGCCCTTTTGAACCTCAGTTTTCAGAGTTTCAAAACTTTTTTCACCTATTCGCACACCAGTTTTCAGATCACTATTTACAAGGTTTCAAATCTTGAAAACAAACTATACACTGGGAGAACAGTGACAAATTCAAAACTCTGAAAAATTCTTTGCGCAACATCGTAAATTTTTTTTTGCAGTTCTGAAGAAGGAAATCTCAAAAACAACAATGTTTGCAGAGATATTTTTTTTACATTTTGCAAGCTTGCAAATCTTATTTTTCGATCTTGCAAAACGTTTTTTTGTAAGATTTTGAGTTTTCGAACACTTAGTTTCAACCTTTCAGAACTTTATTTTAAGTTTGGAATCATGGCAACATTTAAATCCCATACAATAATTAATATCTCTGTCTTATCCGAATTTAATTGGAGAAATTAATTTGTCATCCAATCTTTTACATTTTTAACACACTCTGTTAGCTTAGATAATTAAGAGGTTTCATCTGGTCTCGTTGAGATATATAGCTGAGTATCATCAGCATAACAGTGCAAACTTATCCCATATTTTCTAATAATATTACCATGGGGCAACATGTATATTGAAAATAGAAGAGGACCCAGAACAGACCCTTGTGGGACTCCATATTTTACTGGTGTTAAATGAGATGACTCATTTAAATAAACAAAATGGTAGCGATCGGGCAGGTAGGATCTAAACCATCTTAGAGCCTGCCCTTGAATACCTGTATTGTTTTGTAATCGATCTATGAGTATGTCATGATCTATGGTGTCGAACGCAGCACTAAGATCAAGTAAAACTAGCAATGAGATGCAGCCTTGATCTGACACGAGAAGCAAGTCATTTGTAATTTTAACAAGTGCAGTTTCCGTGCTATGGTGGGGCCCGAAACCTGTCTGAAATTCTTAATATAGATCATTTTTTTTTGCAGGAAGAAGCTCAATTGAGCAGACCCAAACATTTTCAAAATTTTAAACATAAATGGAAGATTTGAAATAGGCCTATAATTTGCCACTACACTAAGATCTAGTTTTGGTTTCTTAATAAGAGGCTTGATAACCGCCAGCTTGATTGTTTTTGGGACATGACCTAAAGATTACGATGAATTAATAATATTGAGAAGCTACAGGTAACAACTCTTTCAATAATTTAGTGGGTTCAGGATCTAATGAACATGTTTATGTTTTAGATACAGTGATAAGTTTATTTAGCTCTTCCTGTCCTATAGTTGTAAAGCACTGCAGTTTATCTTTGGGTGCGATGGATGAAACTGAAGTGTTAAGACGCCGTAGAATCTACATTCACTATTGTATTTGTAATGTTATCTATTTTATCAGTGAAGAAATTCATAAAGTCATTATTATTAAACGTTGATGGAATGTTTGAATCAGGTGGCATCTGGTAATTAGTTAATTTAGCCACTGTACTAAATAAAAACCTTGGATTGTTTTGGTTATTTTCTATGAGTTTGTGTATATGCTCTGCCCTAGCAGTTTTTAGAGCCTGTCTATAGCTGGACATACTGTTTTTCCATGCAATTCTAAAAACTTCCAAGTTAGTTTTTCTCCATTGCGTTCAAGAGTACGAATTTCTTTCTTTAGAGAGTAAGTATTACTGTTATACCACGGCACAGTATGTTTTTCTCTAACCTTTTTCAATTTGATGGGGGCAACAGCTTCTAATGTATTAGAGAAAATAGTGCCCATGTTGCCAGTCATTTCATCTAGTTCATGTGTATTTATGGGTACAAATAGCAGTTGAGATAGATCAGGCAGGTTATTGGCGAATCTGTCTTTGGTGGCTGCTGGAACAATAGTTCTGCCCAGAGTGTAACACTGAGACATATAGTTAATATCAGTGATATGCAGCATGCACGATACAAGAACTACCCCTTGGACACCTCCAGTGGCAGTGAGTGACGGTATCCCTGTCAGCCAAAGGCCTGAGCTACATCCTCAAACTAACTTGCCTGTTAAGGGTTTAGACAAAGAAAGCCTGGCCCCAGGGCAGACCTCAAAGGCTTAGAATCAGACAACAGTGGGATTATTTATTTTAAGGGGATATGGATGGGCATCTAGGGTCACCTTGTTACCCGACCCCGTCCTGTCACCTTGGAGCATAATACATCAACCCCTACTCTCCCAGGTAGACTTCGAAAGATAGTCAGTTAACATGCATGCTAAAACAGGGTTTCTTAAGATGAGAACCACTGAAATAATCAGAGAGGGGCCCAATGATCCTGCCATTCGAGACCGTTACCAAACAGGATTTTAAAAAATGCACAGGATGGATAGTGTGCACACTTACCATAAACATGGATTTCAGAAAGCACTTTTTGCCATTATAGAGGCCATGAAAATGCTAGCCTTACTTGTGGAGCTCCAGAGAGCTGAGGACATGAGAGGGGAATGTAGACACTCACCTTGGGAGTAGCGTGCTTATAAGTGACCCTGTAGATTGAGGGGGCCACTGCTAAGCTCATCAATAAGAACAGTCTATAACAGGGAGCCAAGATGGCTTCACGAACGATAATGCTTATCCAATTGACCCAAACACTTTCCTCCCTGACCCGCTTCCAGGATAGGAAATAAACAAAAAATATTATTGAACAAAAATATATCACACAGATTTTTCTGAGAAAAAAAAAAAAAGTGTTTTATTTCAAGAAGCAAGTGTGACTCAAAAAAGAATAGGTCCAGAGTTTAATTATTTTAAAATGGATAAAGTAGCTCGTAGAAATTTGATAAATATTTAAAAGTTTCACAAAAATATATTTAAAATTCTAAATAATAAACAAAAAATAGTATTGAACAAAAAATAAATTACATTGATTTTCCTGAAAAAAAAGAAGAAGTAATATTTCAAGAAGCAAATGTGACTCAAAAACGAAAGTGCTATGTTTAATGATTTTTAACGGATAAAATAACTCATAAAAATTAGTTACATATTGAAAAAAATAAAAAAATATCTTTAAAATTCTAGATAATAATAATAATATATATTTGAACAAAAATATTATGCCCATTATTATATTGCGTTTCTTGATTTTACTGAAAAAAAAAAAAAAGTTATATTTCAAGGAGCAAGTGTAGGGACCCTGTCGAAAAGACACAAATAAACCTGTGAATCATCACGTGAGCTGTTGAAACTCTACATTCCAGAGACATCTACAGCTTCTCCTCCTAACCATTTTACAAGTCGCAAAATTTATCAAAGGAAGTTAACCAAGGCACCCAATTGTCTCAAGAGAGGGCTAAAGCAGTGAGGATGGTGAAGAATGGTGATAATCCAAGAATCAAAACCATTTTGTTTAGAACCATGCCAACAAATGGTTGCTTGTCCCCTGCTGATCCATGTTTCACAGGAAGAGCAATAACATTTAACTGAACAACGGATCAAAGAACATTATAACTGAAAGGTTCCAGCGACAGACACATCAGGACTGTCTCACTTCCCCCCTCCTTTCTCTACATTCCAGAAAAAATGCATGCTCATATAGATGAGATCAAAAGACAATAATTTCAAAGTATGAAAGGGCAACTAGATTAAAAAATAATTTGAGGAGGCTATCATTCAAAAAAATAAATAGGGATAGTTTCACAAAAAAATTATTCTGTTAATTTACATTTACATTTACTCACCCTTTATTGTTTTCTAGGAACATGGGAAGATATTTTGAAGAATGCTGATAACTTAACTGTTTTATAAATATATGTTAATTTAGATGCAGCTTCTGAAACAAACGTATAGGATGTGTAATTCTAAATTAATGATACATTTTTAAAGCTACATTATTTTGTATTGTTTTTTTTTTAAACATAAAAATAACTGAAATGATAATCAGTGCTGAATTAAGCGGAGCTGGGGAGATCCAGGACCCCCCATGAAAAAAAAAAAAAAAACTTATGGGAGTCCCCCTGATATTTTATATTAGTATCAACAACAAAAAGAAATCTAAAAAAGAAAAACCTCATGCAGTTTGGATAGTAAATAATATTAAAGAGATGGGGATCAAAGACAATAAATGCTTATTGGTGCACTTCAGATCAGGAAAGCAGACCCTACAACCCATCTCGCTCCCTAAGGTCACAAAACGTTGGACTTCTGGTAGTTCCTTGCAAAGTCCACTAAAGGAGGTACAGCTTTTTCGCATTTGACTCCCAAACTCTGGAATAGCCTTTATGATAATGTTCAGGGTTTAGACATACTCTCTCTGTTTAAATCTAGATTAAAAACACATCACTTTCACCAAGCATTTGAATAATGTAGCTGTCATGGTCGGGAGCAGGGATGAGGCGAGGACTCAAATGCAGTAAGATAAGAGCATTTACTAATCATAAAATATAAACAAAACTACAACAAAAACTACCCCAAGGGGGAAAAAACAGCAGGAAAATACAGCAGGCAAGGCAAGGCAAGGCAAAGCTAATTTCAATCACTAACAAATAAGCTGTGTGTAAGGGGATATTCACACAGGCAGTAAGGAAGAAGCTAGTTTACGAAAGTAAACGTTTTTTTTTTTTTTTTTTTTTTAAGTAAAAATGTAAAAAAAAATGCTTAACGCTAAAACAAAATGCCTAACTAGAAAACCACTGAAAATATATATTTTTGAAGAGCCAGTTTTTAAAAAACTTCGAAAATAATACTCCTCCCCCACTCCGCTTCCACTCGCTTCGTCCTGCCGAAAATAATTATGGGATAGGTAGGACACGAAAGCATCCACCACACCCATCCTTCCAATTCGGGGAAAAGGAGGACGTATTTGTGGGCCGCATTTGAAGGATCCTACGAATTTGGACAGCCTTCATTACGGCGCTGTTACGTAACATCCTTCAAATGAGTCCTCCGAAGGATGTAGACCCTGAATTTGGACACAGCCATGGAGAATAAGTAGGGAACCTAATGAGGGAGACACAGGTGGAGCAACTAAAACAATAATGACATAACAAGATGGGCAGGATCAGACAATAGACAGGAGAGAGAGCACATGGCACCAAACAAACACAACACGAGCCATGTGCTCACAGAAAAACAGTGTCATCTGGTCGTCATCCTGGGCACACCAGCTGAAGACTGTGACATAACCCCTCCCTTAAGGAGCGGATTCCAACCGGGGGGTGCTGCAACCTCTTCGGTCACCACCGGAAGCGCTGCAACCTCATCGACCTCCACTGGGGGCACTGCAACCTCTTCGGCCTCCACTGGGGGCGCTGCAGCTTTGTCGGCCTCCTCTGGTGGTGCTGAACCCTTCTTGGTCACCACCAGGGGCGTTACTGCTTCCTTGGCTGCCTCTGGGGTTGCTGCAACCTCTTTGGCCACTAATGGGGGTGCTGCAGCTTTGTCGGCTGCCTCTGGGGACGCTGTAACCCCTTCTGCCACCACTGGGTGCGCTGCTACCTGTTCTGTCACCACCGGGAGCACTGCAGCTTCATCAGCTGCCTTCGGGGGTACTGCAGCCTCATCGGCCACTTCTAGGGGTGGCAAGGTGGATCCATTCTTCCTCCTCCCCCTCCTCCGTTTATGAGGGCAGGGCACTGCAGCATCATCAGCTGCCTCTGGGGGTTCTGCAGCTTCATCAGCTGCCGCTGCAGGCACTGCAGTTTCGTCGGCTACAATTGGGGGAGCTGAAGCCTTATCTGCCTCCACGAGGAGCTCTGCAGCCTCATCAGCCCACACTTCTGGAGCCGTTCCAGCATCATCAGCCGACACAAAGGGCGCTGCAGCCTCCTTGGCCGGAGGGTTTCCCTAATGAGCTAGGTAGTCTACGAACCCCACAAACGTCAGGAGATCGAGCCCTTTCATCCTCCACCAATTGAGAGGCTCATCAAGGGCATAATTCAGAAGGTCCTTGAGGGCTGCATCGTTGTAGTCCAGCCCATCCACAGCATTCCTGAACTCCATTGCAAATTTCCTCACGTCAGTTCCCTGTTGATGGAGGGAACTCAATGCTGCTACCTTAAGCATGCATTGGTAGAGGGGCTGCAGATAGTGGAGGCTGGTAGATTGAGTGAGCCCATCTTCTGCTGAGTCCTCTGTTGGCCGGTTCGTTCTGTTATGGTCGGGAGCAGGGATGAGGTGAGGATTAAAATGCAGGAAGATAAGAGCATTTACTAATCATAAAATATAAACAAAACTACAACAAAAACTACCCCAAGGGGGAAAATACAGCGGGAAAATACAGCAGGCAAGGCAAGGCGAATATACACACATCCAACAATACTTTGAACATAACATTAATTAACGAACCAGCAGAGGACTGCAGACACATGGAGAATAAGAAGGGAACCTAATGAGAGAGACACAGGTGGAGCAACTAAAACAATAATGCAAGCTTCAGATGAAGAAATGGTTGAAGTGTTCTGTGAGTTCAAACTGAATATTCGATTATCCCATATGGAAATATGGGATCCTGTCCAGCATCACAAAGCTTATGAACTTAGTTAGTTCAAGGTGTATGTCTGACCAGCTAGTTGTGCCTCAGGCTTGTTACATCTGGCCCAGCCCTCTAGCTGCTACCGTAGGCGCACACCAGGCTTAACATCCCTGGTGAGTCGATACAGTCAGCAGCTGCTATCACCGAACCCCGGGCGGCGGTTAACTAACCCGGAAAACTCAGCTTGTCTGACCTTGGGCGCGTGGAGCCCTTGGTGGAGGAAATTCCACCTAAACGTGTCTTTGGACCTTCTACTGCAACCAGGACCATCTCCAGTCGTCTTGACTCTGTCTTGCCCCTGGGTACAGGTGTGGCTGGTCAAGAGAGTGAGGTTGAATGCTGCGCAAATCACCCTCACTTAAATCCAAGTTCTCTGCGCAAGTCATGTCACTTTTTCTTACCATCGTCATTATCCAAGTCCTGTGGCAATGGGTGAGCGACGAAGCAGTAGGCACGGATATGCTGGAAGCTGTAGCCGCAAACCTGCACAAAGGCAGCTCAGGATATTGGTCATTCCCTCACTGGACCGAAGCAGCAGTGAAGTCCGGCAGCACCCTGAGTGACAGAGCAGCCCTATTCAGAATCACACTGCTCACCTCCGTAGTGAGGAAAGTGTTAGAAAAGGTACCCTAAGCAGTGTCTGCTTCAAAACATCCTGGCCAGCCTACCGCAGCTAGCGGAATCCCCTACTTGTGGTCGAAAAACAGAAAGAAAAACAAATAAAATGAAAAAGACCGAAGTGATACAACTCACTGTTGGCGCCTGGAATGTGCGCACCTTGATGGACACATCTGGATCAAAAAGACCTGAGAGACGCACCGCCCTCGTGGACAGAGAGCTAGCCAGATATAATGTGGATGTTGTTGCCCTTAGTGAGACCCGTTTGGCCGATATTGGACAAGTGACTGAAGTGGGTGCAGGTTACACATTCTTCTGGAGCGGACGAGGCCAGGAGGAGAGACGCGATGCTGGTGTTGGTTTTGCAGTAAAAAATCACCTGGTCAACCAACTGGCAAGCCAACCCAAGGGGATAAACAACAGTTTAATGACCTTACAGCTCCACCTATTTGGTAAAAAGGAGGCCACCATCACCAGTGCCTAAGCCCCTACCATGACCAACTCTGACGAGATCAAAACCAAGTTTTATAATGACTTGGAATTCATTATTGCTGCTACAGCCAGCTCGGATAAACTTCTGATACTGGGTGATTTCAACGCCAGAGTTGGAAGTGACCATCAATCATGGAATGGAGTCATAGGTGCACATGGTATTGGAAAATGTAACTGCAACGGTCTTCTACTGCTGCAAACATGCTCTGAATTTGACCTACTCATCACCAACACGATATTCCAACTACCAAAGCGTAAGAAAACTTCATGGATGCATCCTCGTTCACACCACAGGCACTTGATTGACTACGTCATCGGCACAATGTCAGGGTGACCAAGGCTATGTGTGGTGCTGCATGTTGGACTTACCATCGTCTCATTATCTCAACCATCTTTGTGAATGGGCAAAAGCTTTCAGCCGTTGACAAGTTTACTTACCTTGGTAGTACACTGTCTCGTGCTGTGCACATAGATGATGAAGTTAACATCAGGATTGTCAAGGCCAGCGCAGCCTTTGGACGTCTACGTGACTCGGTATGGGAGAGGACTGGCATCAAGCAGGAGACAAAACTGAAGGTCTACCGGGCTGTTGTCTTACCAACTCTTCTGTATGGGTGCGACGCCTGGACAGTCTACCAGCGCCATGCCAAAAAATTGAATCATATCCACCTGAGCTGTCTGAGGAAACTGCTGAGGATCAAGTGGCAAGACAGAATCCCTGACACAGAAGTCCTCAGCAAGGCAAATATCCCCAGCATCTACACGATGCTTGCAAAAGAACAGCTTAGATGGACTGGCCACGTGGCCCGAATGCCCTATGTGAGACTTCCAAAACAAGTATTTTATGGCGAGCTGAAAAATGGCAAGCGAGCACAAGGTGGCCCCAAAAAGCGATACAAGGACACCCTTAAAGCTTCCTTGAAGAGCTTTGGACTCGACCTGAAAAGCTGGGAATCCCTAGCACAGGACCAACCTGCCTGGAGAAGAAAAGTCCAGGACGGTGCAGTCCTAAGTGAGAGCAGGAGAAGCTCCTGTGCTATCTTGAAGAGGCAGCAGCGCAAATCTACCAAGGAAGGACATGTGGCTGTACCTCAGAGCTCTACATCCTCCCTGACCTGTCCAGTGTGCCACAGGGAATTCCGGGCTCGGATTGGCCTCTTCAGCCATCTGCACACTGATCAAAACCCAACAAAATGACAAAACGTGCCATGGTCATCATCAACTGTGATGGAGGAACAAGAAGAAGAAGTTCAAGGCAGTCGTGGCCTAATGGATATAGCGTCGGGATTGTAGAGATTATAGGTGGGTGGAGTAATTACCTAGCGCTCTCTCCACCCTCAATACCACGACTGAGGCACAGAACCCCTAACTGTTCCTCGGGTACTGCAGCATTGGCCCCGGGTTTGCGTTCACTACTGTGTGTGCACTTGGATTGGTTAAATGCAGAGCACAAATTCCGAGTATGGGCCCATACTTAGCCTCACTTTCACTTTCACTAGTTTTGACTGTCCAAAAATTTCTGAATGAAATGTAGGTAAATGCATTATTGTTGAAACAATTTTGTTATCTGATTATCATACAGTATCATTGAATCAATTAATTTTTGTCATGGTGTGTGCATGGACAAGTGTGAAATACTTGCTTTTTATGCTGCTTTGATCACTTACTGTATACTAAGCACTTTTTTTTAAAATGTCTTATTCTGACTATTGACACTGAAATTATGCATGTTTTTCAGAGGGCAGTGGTTAATTTAATTATTTATATTTTATAATTCTCTTAATTATGTTTACGCTTTTTTGATCTGTTTTCCTGGGAAATGTACATATTGTTTTATACTATTTTGTCATCTTTATTTTGTTTTAAGTTAAAAATGGTCATTATGTTGCAATCGGGTTCGGAAACAGGGACACCAAATAAACAAACCAACTTCGCCACCTTGGGGGCTTATTACCAGGGAATTGCCCTTGACAAACTAGGAGTACAAAAGGCTCACAGGCTCGTATCAGTCGGACATGAGACATGGGTGAGGTATACAAACGATAAAATAATTTTTATTGATTAAACTGATCCAAACAAATCAAAGAAAAAGAAAACCACTATCAACAACAAGGATATTCAAAATTGGACACTCCTGGCGACGTAAATTTGGGACGGCAGCCAAATCACTCCACTCAACGGGCCTCCCTATTCTCAAAAAAAAAATAGATAGAAATAGAAAAATAGAAACAGAGAACTACAAACATAAGTGTCTGTTTAAATCATACCAGGGCCACGGAGACTGCACTTGAGCTAAAAAAAAAAGAGAGAAAGGAAACAAACAACAATCACATAATAAGCAAATAGAAATAAAGGGTGAGAACTGACATGAATGGAGAAAAAAAAACCTTGGGAGAAACCAGGCTCAGTTGGGGGGCCTGTTCTCCTCTGACCAGATGAAACCAGTAGTTCAATTCCAGACTGCAGCGAAGTCAGATTGTGCAGAAGAATCATTTGTTTCCTGTGGTCTTGTCCTGGTGGTCATCTGAGACAAGGTCTTTACAGGGGATCTGTAACTGGGGCTGTAGTTGTCCTGGTCTCCACTGTCTTTCAGGGATGTAGAGGTCCTTTCTGGGTGCTGATCCAAAATCTGGTCTGGATACGTACTGGATCCGGGTGACTGCAGTGACCCTCTGATCTGGACACAGACTGGATCTGGTGGCCACGGTGACCTCGGAATAAGAGAGAAACAGACTAATATTAGCATAGGTGCCATTCTTCTAATGATGTAGCAAGTACATCACATGTTATGGGAAGTATTCCTGGTTCCGGTTAATCTAATTAATGCAGCCTAAAAATATTTTAAAGGATTTGGATATTAAAAGCATATTATTATGTTATGTGTAAGCCAGGTTAAAGAGATGGGTTTTTAATCTAGATTTAAAATGCAAGAGTATAGCTGCCTCCCGAACAATGTTAGGTAGGTTATTCCGGAGTTTAGGCGCCAAATAGGAAAATTTAGGTATTGTCAAATTGCCTGAGTTTTGAAGAATGCAGCGGACGTTAAGGTTTATAATGTAAAAGGAGAGCTGTCTCAGCACTATGATACGGTCTAAATCCTGACTGGAAATCCTCACATATACCATTTTTCTCTAAGAAGGAATATAATTGTGAGGATACCACCTTTTCTAGTATCTTGGACAGAAAAGGGATATTCGAGATTGGTCTATAATTAACTAGTTCTTTTGGGTCAAGTTGTGGTTTTTTGATGAGAGACTTAACAAAGGAGTTTCGGTTCCTTGCCGAGAGGCTTTAAGCACAAGAATGAGGTCCTCCTCTTCGGTGATTTTAATATAAATTGGATAGACAAACACTGCAGGAAAAAAAAGAAAAATCTTGCGTCCAAACATGATTTTATTCAAATGATTGAAACCCCTATGCATATTACCAGGAATACTCAAACACAAATAGATTTAACTTTCGCTAACAAACCTGACAGAATCATAAAAACATAATTTAGTTACTGGTCTATCTGACCATAATATGATTTTAATTGCAAGAAAACTGACAAAGAAAAGAATGACTTTTAAATCTAAATCTAAATAGTTTGCTAATGAATTCAATAACTTTTTTATACAATCAGTTAACAACCTAGCATCAAGCTTTCCATACTGTAACGATATAGGCCTAACAAAGTAGACCTGCTTGAAGGTCAAGATAATTCATTTCAGCTCAGGGAGGTTGGTGAGACAGCTGTTTTGAAAGCTATACAGGACCTTAACACCACCTTCTCAAAAGATATTTTTAATTTAGATACAGCTTTTCTTAAAAAATATAGCAGCATTTTGGTCCAGCCTCTCAGCAATCTTGTTAATATTTCCATTAAATCAGGACAATTCCAAGATTGGTGGAAAAATGCTCTAGTTATACCGATTTTTAAATTAGGAGATGACAAAATGTCTTGTAACTATATATCTATCAGTCTTCTCCCAGCTTTGTCTAAAGTTTTAGAGAAGATTGTTTCAGAACAACTCATGCACTATCTTGAGACAAACCAGTATCTAAATCCTATGGAATTTGGATTCAGGCATAACCATTCCACAGAATCTGCAATCTGTCTATTAACTGAAAATATCAAACAATCACTTGACCAGGGAAATGTAGCTGGTGCTGTGTTTCTAGTTTTTTTTTTTTTTTTTTTTTTTTTTTTTTTAAGCATTCAATACAGTAAATCACATCATATTAATTTCAAAACTAGCTAAATTCTATTTCTTATCATAAAAAACAAAAAAACAAAAAACATTGTACTGGTTTGAATCATATGTAAAGGGCCGTGAACAATGTGTTGTGATTAATAGTGTGATATCCACTTTTCTTAAACTTAAAACAGGTATTCCTCAAGGCATGGTCTCGGGACCCATACTCTTCAATCTATATATTAATGACTTACCAGGCATAGTATGTCCAGATATAGGTCTACTGATGTATGCAGACGACACAGTGGTGTATGCATCTGCTGATACATGTATCTCTGTAGCTGACAAACATAATGCTAATTTAGCAAGAATATCATCTTGGCTGGCCTCATCTTGTTTAACTTTAAATACTAAAAAAACAAACTCTGTCTGCTTCTCTATTCAAAAACTACCTCCAACACAACTTTTGAACATTCAAATTAATGGGGAACTTATTGAACAAGTACCTGAAGTGAAGTATCTTGGAATAAATATAGATTATCAGTTGAATTTTAAAAGTCATATTAAGAAAATCTGTAAAACCATTAGGGCCAATTTTATGATGATAAGAAACTGTCTGACTGTCGAATGTGCTTTTATTTTTTTTTTTAATTCTATGATTCTTTCACACATATCTTATGGCTTAGCCACATGGTCTCAAGCTCATCAGTTATCAGTCAAACTCATAGAGTGTCTTTACAACCGAGCATTGAATGTTTTGGACAAGAAGAGAATAAGGTACCATCACTACCAAATTCTAAGTAAATATAAGATCTTAAGTTTTTCTAATTTTATTTCTCTGCATCTGGTTAAACTGGTCTTCAAATGCTTAAATGATGCTGCTCCACTACCGCTCTGCAAAATAATAACAAGACAGCAAAGTACTAGATGCACCAGATTTGCTTCTAACATTAAATGTTACATCCCTTTTCGTAGAACATAATTTGCCCAGGATGCTGTTTCAGTGAAAGGGGCAAAATTATGGAATGCTCTGCCAGATCATCTTAAATGCATCCCAACATTAGCCATCTTCAAAAGAAAAGAAAAAAAAAATCTAATTGTGGTTAATTCAGGAACAATGTTGCTCTCATATTTAATATTTTGACTTTGTCCTTTCTGTATACTTTTAGTACTTTTTATTATTTTCCATTGTATTGCATTTTTATCCTTTTTCTTTCCCGGTTTTTTTTTATTAATGTTGATGTTAATGAAACTGTATTTTTTTATTTCTATTTTTTCTTTTTCTTTTTATTTATTTACCAAAAAGCCCTTCTAGGGACAAGTTTTGTAAATTAGCTTTAGCTTAAAACATTATGATACATGCATCAGATGACTGTCAAAGTTTATGTTATTTGTATCTGTCCCTATCTAAATAAACTTAACTTAACTTAACTAAACAGCCAGTTTGTAGGTTTTGGGGACATATCCTAATGACAATGAGGAATTAATAATAGTCAGAAGAGGATCTATGACTTCTGGAAGCACCTCTTTTAGGTATAGGGTCAAGAATACATGTTGTTGGTTTAGATGATTTAACAAGTTTATACAATTCTTCCTCTCCTACAGTAGAGAATGAGTGGAACTGTTCCTCATGGGGTCTATAGTGTACTCTATGATGCGATACTGTAGCTGACAGCTGAATGGTTTCAATTCTCTCTAATAGTATCAATTTTAGAAGTAAAGTAGTTCATAAAGTCACTACTGCTGTGATGTTGGGAAATGTCAACACTTGGTGAGGCTTTATTTTTCGTTAATTTAGCCACTGTATACCTGGGGTTATGTTTGTTTTCTTCTAAAAGAGAAGAAAAGTAATCGGATCTATCAGTTTTTAATGTTTTTATGTAGGTTAGGTTACTTTCCCACCAAGCAATACAAAATTTTAGTTTTCCTCCAGCTGCGTTGCAATTTTTGGGCTGCTCTCTTTAAGGTGCAAGTATGCTCATTATACCATGGTGTCATACTGTTTTCCTTAACCTTCCTTAAGCGTAAAGGAGCAACTGTATTTAAAATGCTAGAAAAGAGAGAGTCCATAGTTTCTGTTACATCATCAAGGTTTTGGATATGCTAAGGAATTTGGATACATCAGGAAGATAACTTAAAAAGCAGTCTTTTGTGGTAGATGTGATGGTTCTTCCATACTTGTAACAAGAAGAACAATATGAAGTTTGCACAAAACTAAATAATGATCTGAGATATCATCACTTGGCTGCATAATTTCATCACTATCAACATCAATTACATGTGACAGTATTAAATCTAGAGTATGATTTCGACAATGAGTAGGTCCTGAAATGTGTTGAGTTCAGAATGTCTATAAATGCTGATCCCAATGCATCTTTTTCATTATCAACATGGATATTAAAATCACCAACTATTAAAACTGTATCTGCAGCCAGAACTAACTCGGTTATCTGAACCAATCAGGATGCAGTGCACCTAAGTGGAGCGCAAGAACAGAGCAGACTGGGCATATGCCTAACTCCAGGTTCACACAATCTGTCTGTGATGCGTAGCCTTTTTTTTAAACCCAGGTTATTGGATCAGAACGTTCACACTGCACACAGTAAAAAGATTAGAACAGAAGAGGTTATAAATAGAAAGGTGGGAAAAGATTTCATATCTTGCGCGTGAGCACAGAGAGAGTTGTGAGTGCACAGGACACAGGTTGAGTGAGAGGAGACACGTTGTAAGTTAGCACATATCTGAGCCTTATACAGTCTGCGATCAGAGCACGCACATCTGGTTTTGTTAACAGAGCAAAGGAAATCTGTGTGCGAGTTAGTAATGCGCAGGTTGATCCAAAATGAGCAGGTGCCTGCAGTCGCCCGCGGTTGCCTGCGGTTTACAAGTCATCCAAAATATTTTTTATGATATTCGGGTTGCGGTCGGTCGGGTCCTTTGAAATAAAAATGGCAATGAAACCTTTGTCATTTATATAGTACTAGACACATTTTTTAATACTTAGGCCAACACTTTATTGGCTGAATAACTGGTGAAGATGACGCACAAGATCAGTCTGCACGTAGAGATGAAGGCGGCAAAGAAGACTACATGTGGAGCAACGTCACTGTTTTTGGATTTTGACGACTTCATTAAGTTTTGTATTATAGAAAACTCTTTTCAAAAGATTTTCATTTTGTATAAATTGTATCTTAATTTTGATTAATGTTTTATCAATCAGTTGCCGTATTTAATAAATAAGAAGCAAATATATAGCCTAGCAGACAATGTAATAAGGCGCAGGCACAATCACTTGCATTGCATGTGAACTAAACATAGTGTGTGCCTCACAGATTTGAGAAATATAGGCTATATATTACAAAAAGCTTGAAATGTCTTCTTTTAAACAAAAATATTCAGACCAAAATGAATGGGCTACTCTCTGATGATGAAATGTGCATTGTTGGCATTTCTCTCTGGCGTTCATGGCGAGTCTGCATTGTCAGCTTCATCTTTGCAGCGACACAGAAAACACCAGTTTATTAATTAACAATAAAATGACTCATTGCATATTTTTGAATCAGCAGGCCATTCTGGGTTGAGCAAGACCCCACGGAATGAGCGAGTGGATCGGGATATTCAGATATGTGCTCTCCGCTCACAAGCTCTGATTGGAACAAACCCGAGCCTCAATGTCTGCTGACCTTGCAGAAACATACAAATAGACATAGACATAGCATTTACTGCTTTTTAAAAATGCGGGTCGGGTACAATATTTTATTTTTATATTTTTGTGGTCTGAGTTGCGGGCAGGTTGGTTGAAAATGTTGGTCGGGTGCGGGTTATTAATACAATGACCCGCTCATCACTGGAGCAAGTGGATAGATTTGCGCCTGCGCATTATTTTAATGTGCTTTTGCGTTACAATAATGCACTCTCGTTGCTGCTTCTGAACTGCGTACACATAACATGGGGTTAAGTTAGGTTAACTAAAGTTTGGGAGCAGGGCCACGCCTCAAACAATCACCTGACTTCCAAACCTCCATATATACCGGGCCACCTCACACCACTCTGCTAGTCTCGTTCTTGAAAAAAGGACAGGTGTACTTGCCTGGTCTGAACGCCGCGCTGTTTGATTCATCGTCACTGACGACACTCGACAATCACCTCTCATCATTCTGATCACAGTATCTTTCAAGAGCGTTCGCGTTCGATCATCCACATTCTGGGCATCGAGCGCCCACTCACTCACTCATCTCAAGCGGATCCTGAGCCCAACCTCCTTGCTCTCCGTCAGTGAGATCCGCGGGCCGAATTCGCCATCTTCATTAGCGCGGTGAACGCCAAAACTGAATTCCCGCTCCCGTCGCGGCCACTCGCTCACGCTTCCTCAGCGCTCTCATTGCACGTCTTCTAGAATCCAGAGCCGAGGACAACTGAACCACGGGTCGCCTTCAACATGCTCTTAAACCCTAGGTATCCAGTTAAATCGTGCAGATAACAAACAGTTATTTCAACTATATTAAGTTCAATTAAACTTCTGTCATAACAAACTTTGAGCCCCCCAGCACTTCCGGCAACTCTACTCTCCGTCACACGTGACGTCACGTGAATTCTCCTCCACAGCATCAAACCACAGTGCTCCCTAGCGGCAGGCAAGACGTAATTCCTCCTACTCTCATTCAATCCTCTATACTCACATTTCATTCATAACTCCTCTCACAAACATCCTTTCATCCCAAACATCCATTCCTATACCCTTCCTTTCAGCTGATTCACTAGTTCACGCTTACATATAATTAGCTGAGGTATGGTATGCGTATTTGGCGTGCTGTCCGGGGAAGGGCTCCGAGCTCGGGAATGGCCCGAACCTAGAGTACCCCCCCTTCCCCGTATATTATAAAGTGAACTTGATGTGAGGAGATGGGGTGGAGGAGGGATGCTGATAAACCGTCAATGGATAGAGGTAAGTCAGCGATATTTATACTATGGGATTGATTACTTGATTGTGGTCCACCTGTAATGATTAGGCTAAGTATCTGACGCGCTCCTCCCGAATCTTCATTGATAATTACATTTAAAGCAATACGGCTGACAGCCCAAAGACATGCAGGTTGGCCAAATTGAACAGTCTAAATTGTTCCCCCCTTGACTCGTATGTATTAAAGACTTATGCACGGATTGATTTTATGTATTGACTGATTTTGCCATGACATATAGCCTCATATGCTGGTATGGCTTAATAAGTAAATAGAATCTATCAGAAATACGGCTCCATGTTCTCTAATAATTTTCTACAGCTACTTCTAAATTCCAGATGCCCATTCACTGTCCCTCATGCCACCCAAAACTAAAGGTGTGACATGTCTTCTGCATTCTTTAGTCTTCACTCATGCAGACCAGCCGGTCTCCCTTCAACCTCCAATTCTATTTAAATCTTCTTTTCATTCTCTACCTCCCAACCTCCCTCCCTCCCCACATCTTGCAACACGCCCCACTCACAGACATCCTTTCATCCCAACATCCTTTTTTCCACCCTAACTTCAGCCGTTTACAGGAATTTGGCCCTGTGTTTCTAATTATCTAACTAATCTGACGAGCACCATGCCATAATGTTGTTACTTCTGACCAAATAGCATTGTTAAATCTGCAGCTATCACCACCGCCACCACCACAGCGGTACCTCAGGTGGATGACCTCACAACTAACAACAGCACCACATCTACAGTGCCCAGCGGTCGAACCTGCAGTTAACTAAAGCACCACCAGAAGCGCCTCAGGAGGAACGATAATTCAGCTACAACAGCTCCACCAGCAGCATCTCAGGAGGAACGATAATTCAGCTACAACAGCACCGCCAGCAGTGCCTCAGGTGAAATTATCATACAGCAACTACAGCTCTGCCAGCAGTACCTCGGGTGAAATGATCATTCAGCTACAATAGCACCGCCACCAGCGCTTCAGGCGAAACGCTCATAAGCTTCATCAGCACCGCCATCAGCGCCTCAGGTGAAACAATACTACAGCTCCAGCAGCACCACCACCTCAGGCGAAACGATTGTTCAGCTACAACAGCACAGCCAGCAATGCCTTAGGTAAAACGATCATACAGCTTCAACAGCAGCTCCTCACATAAAACGATCATTCCGCTACAGCAGCAACACCACCACAGCAGAGCCTCAGGTGAACGATCACACAGTTAACAACCGCTCCACCTAGACCTCAGCGGAAGGGCCCCGCAGCCATCTGCACCACCTCAGCAGCGCCTCAAGTGGACGAAAATGCTCCTAACAACAGCATTGTTACCTTATTCAGGCTAAGATTAATCAGTGAGAGCGCACAGTCCTAAGTGCATGTGTAAGACTGCTGACTGTTTCTATAGCAACCAGGAAGCTTCTAATAGCAACTACAGTGGCGTGCAGTGTTTGGCTCTTTCATTCAGAAGGTGGGGCTTCCTGTGATTAAGCGACCTATTGAGCATTGAATGTTCTATACTGTTGCTCACACAGACCAGCCGGTCTCCTTCAACCTCCAATTCCATTTCCAAACCTCTTTCCATTTCAACCCCTCCCTGCAGCTTGCAACACACCCCACTCACAAACATCCTTTCATCCCAAACATCCCTTTTTCCACCCTTCCTCTCTCCCTACCTCTTCCCCCCTCCTATCCTCTCATCCAAACATCCCTTCTTCCCCCCCTTCCTCTTTCCCTACCTTCCCTACCCCCTCCCCCTCCCATACCCTCTCATCCTCAACCCCTCCACCGCTCAAAACATCCTTTCATCCCATTGTAGCAGAAATGAGTCGAACCAGACAAATCAAAGAGTCTATCAGAGCTGTGTGCATTGAAATGAGAGCCGAACTCCTCAGGAAGTCATAAATCAGTTCTAGTGCCACAGGAACCAAGCAAGATAACCAACCAACCAACTTGTTCACACAACAGCTTTCAACATTAACACCAATAGAACAATTATTGACAATTTTAATTTGAAGAAGAGATTGTCAAATTTATTGTTTGTGATTGAAATGCAACGCTGGACATCACATGTAAACCCAGGAGATCAAGTTAAATACTTGCATTGACTTCCCCCCAGCCAGCAGAACCAGACTGAAATTCCTAAGGGGGAAGGGCTTTAAACCTTTGTCTTCACAGAAAAGTCCCTTTGCCAGAGAATGGCAAAGAAACTGCTTTTTGTACATTATATATGGACCAGAATGAACTCAAAAAGACTTATAAATGAATCGTTCCATTGCTTAACTCCATATTCATTTATGTGTAACCCACACATTTGACTATCATGTATAATCACTTATTGTGTATGTCTTTTGATAACTATAGGATACATAGTCATGTCTAGTATTGATATAATCGAATTTTCTTGCTTGATGTTGTCCTGACAATCATTTATTTGTAAAATATATCATAATTGTGTTATAGGAATCATGTCCAAAATTAGATCCTGCGAGGAAGGAACCACATGCTTGGTAAGATAAACAAATGATTTATGATCCCCTGAGCCAAGACCATATCTGATTGGTCAAGGCAACATTTGAGGGGTGGCCCACAAGGAAGTTTAAATACTTTGGACAACATGAAATTTTGCTTTTAGTCTGCTTTTAGTCCCTAGCTGCTGCTATTAGCCATGTCGGCTTTTAGTCTAGCATTGCTTGTGCTATCAGTCATGCGGGCTTTTAGTCTGCTTTTAGCTCCAGCCTTGCTCGTGCTATCAGTCATGCTATTAGTCATGCCTTCTCTTAGCTTTTAGCTTGTAGCTTTGCTACCTAGCTTTAGCTTGTAGCATCTAGCCATGCGGTTAGTCATCATTGTTCTTTGAGCGCGGTTCCAGCGTGCCTGCCTGCTGCTACTATGCCACAATGAGAAGGAACACAACCTAGTCTCGTCAAACTTTATTTCTTTTCTTTTCCGTTTGAGAGTTTCGTGTTCTGAGTTAAGTTTTGTAACGTCGAGTCTCCGACGCCTGACCTCGGATGCCCGTTCAACTTCGACCAGCGCACACGACTCTGCACTTTCAGCCAACGCCCAACAACCACGGGCTTTCCAAGACGTCACTTCACTACTGAACTTCCAGCCAATCAGCGACACCGGGATACCCCTTTCATAGGGAGTCCCTTTCACAGGAAACTAAGGCAACGTATCCCCAGATATTTGTTGTGCTGGTGTATCTAATATAATTTTAGTCACATTGAGGAACTCAATGCAAGGGCTAATTACGTGATTGATGGTTGTTCATGTCTATGCAATTTAACGTATTGCTGTAAACTTGGGATTCCATATTTCCATTCTCTTAAACTCATCTTTCCTTAACTTTCGACCTTCCTGCAACTTGTGTGAATGTGTGTGTGCGTGCGTTTATGTGTTAGATTAGTTTATGTCTTAGATTTATCTAATAAAGCCTTATTCATATTGAAAAGAGAAGTATCTTGTGTTTTGTGCTTACAAGTTAATGTCTTAAACTGCCGATCTTGTTACTGTGCTAATTAATAGTGTTTCACTATAGTTTGGATATTAGTATCCAGCGCAGATTTGATGTTAAACGGCTCATTCAGTGAATCGCAGGGCGTCTCCGTGAACAGCCGTGAAACAGTGATTCTGTTCAAATTCCCTTTAAAATCTTAAATGATTCCCTTTGAGCTAAATTGACCTGTTTCCCTTACATGAATGGTGGAGAAAAATGCGGGCAGTTTAATCTAAATTGTGAGCATAAACCAAGTTATTTAATCTTTGATTTTGCTAAAGGAATGAAAGATGAGAAGCTAGCGAGACGTGAGTGTGTTTGTATGACCCGTGATGTAAGCAGCGCGTGCCCTCCCGCTTGACTGAAAGGAGCTAGAGGAGACTTTAAATTGAGCGTGTTCCTCATTTGTGTAATGCCTTGTTTTATAGCTGATTTGATTTCACTGCGTGTTCCAGTGTCTCAAACGCTATCTCAGTCACTGTTTGCTGAACGGAGCTAAACTGTTAGTGTTTCAAAAGGGATATAAATCGGTGAATAAAGAATAGTTTTGAGCGTGTTCCTCAATCTATTTATCAAAGCCCCCGTATTCATATTTCATATAGTTTGATTGCCAGTGCGTGTTCCACTGCCGAATCAAATTTGATATTCGACTCCCCTAAATTAACGTTAACATTAGAGAACAATGTTTGCCCATTTGTATCCGTTCACAAAGTGAATGCAATCTCGCGTAACACGGCGTGTGTCCGAGAGTAATTTGAATGGGAGTGTTTTAAAAGCTTGATCAAGTATATTTTAACCTGATAAATGTCACCGTCCCGTATACAGGACGCCTAAATTTACTTCAATATATTACAATTATATCCTAATCTAATCATGACAAACTATATATCGTTGGAAAGGTCTAAGACTCCTAAACAGATATTTGACCACGTTTTGTTGTTAAAAAATTATGAAGGAACAGTAAAAGATTAATTTATAAAAAGAGTGCACCTCAAAACATATACATCATAACTGGAGTTCTGACCTTTGTTACAAAAAATCTATTCCGCTTCCTTTTTCCCTATCACATATTTTAGGAATCATCATAAATTATATATCATTTGAAAGCTTATATACTCCAAATTCATCTTATGAAAACCATTTTGAAATCGAACACTGCGTTACCATGGAAATCGTACTTTAAAATCTTTTAGCGTGGTCCTCCCCCTTAGTGGGAGGGGTCATATTCCAAATATATTACGGTCTTTTAGAATCAAAACTTTTCATAATCTTGACAAAATACATATCGTTGGAAAGGTCTGAGTCTCAAGATTCCATATTTGGTGGTAATTTTGTCATAGACATAATATTGAGAGAGAAATTGATACATTTGTGACAAACAAATTAATCCAAAAAATTCAATGGAGTTTCAATGGCCCCCGGTGGCTTTTTGTGGTATAACGCCTAAACAAAATTGCATATGAACCTACATTTTTTTCATATCAACTTCAAATTTGGAACACAACTTATTTAGACATATGGCTTTAATTTTATAGCAATTTTGGATTAAAACATATTTTATTAAAAATTTATTTTATATAAAATATAATAAAAATAAAATAATAAACATATTTACAGTAAATTTAAACTTCTATAACTTTTTTATGCTTTCATTTTTTAAAATGATTTCACTTCTGCAATAATCTGCAGATTGTCTTCTTTAAAAAGAGACCAACCTTTGGTCTGTATTCAAAAGCGTTTATGATTTATAACAATTTAAGTGTGAATAGTGTACTTCCACGTCTATGTTCAAAAATGGGGGTGACAGTTAAAAGGTTAACTGTGTACCAACAGCGAAGGAAAACTTTTATGTTTGTGTCCAGAAAAACTGGCACGGAGATTCAAATTGTTGAGATTGATATAATAACTACAGCAGGAAGCTGCTATTTGAATTAAGATAAATTAAACTCTATACAAACTGAGAGTTTAAGTGCCACATCGCAAAACCAACTGAAAGGCGGTGTTGTTATTTGTACAGTGTTGAAATGAGCCGACATTTCATGTAACATGCTTAACTGTATTTGCAACAATGCAACGATTCATGTGCTAATCCACGAGAATGTGTTTTGGTTGCCATAGTGACGACCGTGACCCGGAAGCCTTAACGTACTTCCGGAGCAACTCTGCACTGTGCACGCGCAGCGCACAAACTCCGCGGTGTCGCTAAGCTAACGAAACCATTGCATTTACATTGAAGTCTATACTAAAGCCACTAGCCTCAAAGGTTAGCCGTTAGCATTACCATCCAGTGGTAGAATAATGTGTGTTTTGGCAACGCTGACGTGATTTAACCATTTTAAACATCTTAACTAACACTTGTTAGTCTCTTTCTTTTTATCGCTCTCTTCTCTCACTAGACCACTTATTTTCATTTTACTAGAAAGGGAAATACTGACTCACAATTATTAATTGTCAAATTGAAATATAATTGAAACATTAAATTTATTTGGAAGCATTTAAAATTTCCCTCTCAGATCATTTCATATGATCTTTTATTTCTAGTATTCTCTTTTGGGTCTAATTATTTTAGGAATGAATAAGCCTTGAACTTTGGAAGTTAAAGTTAACTTATTCTTCCTAATTTATTTATTACCCATCTGAATATATGCTATTCAGACCTTTACTTATTTGAATGCGTTTTACCCCTCTTCCTGTTTTGGTTATACACTTAACCACTATTGTTTTACGTATTGATTTCCTCTTTTTAATTTAATTTTTGCATATTTTGCCCATTTATTAATTTTTTTAATTTTCCTATTTCTTACCATTTCTTTTGTGTATCCTAGCATGGGAACGACAAACCTGAGCCCTAAAAGGAGACATTGTTATCCCTCACTACGAGTTCAAATAAAGTAGAAAGACAACTCTCTTTCACTTAAAGTTTATTTTGTTTGATTAGTTGTGCAGCAACTAACACAACGCTCTCCTTGTAGTTGAGATAACCGCTACTGAGACTTACCATCTCCGTCCTCTCTCGCCTTTACTTTCCTCTTCTCTTTTTACATTTGTAGGACATGTAAGAACCATCAATCAATTCTAAGTGAAGTAAATACACAATCGTGCCAAAGACGACAAATCATCCTTATGAATTTGATTGTAATCATCCTCTCATTTGTTCTTCCTAACCTCCCTACATTTGGAAACGCAATCCAAGTTTTAGCATCTCATCCAACGTTGAGATCAATTTAATAGAGATACGTGTTGAGCAACTGTCGCCTTCGCTGACTCCCTGGTGAGCGGTCCAACTGAAAGGTGTACGGTGTCAATCCTGTCAGACTAAGAAAAGAGATATCAGAATTATTATTGTATTCTTTTGTCCAAAGCAAGAAATATAATAATATTTTTTACGTTTTTGATAACATTTAATTGGAAAAAAATATTTTCCTCATTGGAAAAACAGAAATTTTGCTTGTCATTTGAATTTGTTTTTCACCTCTGTCTCTCTTTTCCTCTTCCTCATTAGAGTGACAAAGTCTTCGCATCTCTAGTCTACTTAGACACCCTGAGACCAACACAGTCATCACCACATTTCACTAGTGGTTCACAATCACTGATACAACACTTAGTTGTCCCACCACACATAGGCTTTTACTCCACACAGATCTGTGTCAGTCTCTCTTCTCCCCAGCGTGCCAACATGCCGCAGACTGCAGACCCCATTTCCCATGGGGAAGATGTGAACATGTGGCTGAGAGGCATAACAGACAGCCTCACTCCAAAGACATTTGAACTGTTATTATTTTTAATAATAATCCTAATCCCGAGAAGATTCCTGACACAAGATTCAAGCCAGAACAACAACCACGAGGAGCTAGTCAAGATCACGAGCTCACTAAGCTATGCCTACACAACCCAGCTGAAACTGAGCGACAAGCACATCACCCACCTTCAAGAGGAGCTGACACATGCTCAACGTCGCATAGACAAGCTGGAAGTGAAAGTTCAAGATCAACTCAAAGCACCCAGCGAGAGGGAGCAGGATACAACAGAACAAGTTAAGAAGCTCCAAGCAGCCCTGGCAGCAGCTCAGCTCGACCAGCAACATACAACGGCTGCTCAGAAAGACCTGGTAAACAGACTCCAGTATGCCGAACAGCTACTGGAGAAAGCCAAGATAGACATCAGAAACAAGAATTCTGAAATCAGTGCTTTGAAAGACCACCTTGAAAGGTACAGAACTGAAATGGACAATCTGACCCAACAACTAGACGATACCAACGATGAGCTCTACATGGTCAGAAAAGAACTCCAAAATGCTCACAAGCACAAACAAGAGCCAAGGAAAGAGAAACCTCTCTTAGCCTCATCACTGCTGAGCAGAGCAGAGTCCCACGTCCAAGAACTGGCATATGATGAAAGGAGCGAAGGGCCACAACCCAAAACCTCACCTGCCTTCGCCACACAACCCTTTCCTGCCAACAAAAGAAAACCTCCCGTCCAAGGCCTCGAAGCTGCACACGGGATGACAATCAAATACCTCAACAAGCTGTCTAAAAACATCAGCAGGTTCAACCCGAACTCCACAGAGAGCCCCGACATCCAAGCTTACCTGCGAGATATCGAATTTCAACTGGAAGTGAGACCTCATGTGACTGACAGAGACTGGTTATACCTCCTTAGAGCCACGTCCAGCTCCGAGGTACGAAACTTTCTAGATCGACAGCCCAGTCAAACCAAGTCAAACTACCAGCAACTTCGTGAGGTCCTGATTAATGAGTTTACAGACCCAGAGTCTGAACATGGACTGTTAACTGCCTTGGAAACCAAACAAGGTCGTCAAGAGACTCCACAAGCTTATTACAACCGACTCTGACAAGCCTACTTTAGTGCACACAACAGCCCTGACCTTGAAGAGGATGTGAACTTCAAAAGCCTCTTCCTAAGAAATCTGCACCCTGGAGTCAGTCACCATCTAGGTGTCATGGCCTGTCCGAACTCCATGACCATCCAACAGTTGCGTGACCTAACACAGAAGGCCTATAACAAGCAGAAGTTGGCCTCAAAGAAAGGTAACAAAACATCCACACTCTTGAACTCTGTCAACAAAGACTCAAGCCTTGCACTGGACGACACCCAGTGGCATCACAACACCAGAGTCTTCCATCAAGAGCACAGAGAACGTGACGCCCATATCCACGACCGCTTTCAGCCCAACTGCTGAAAAAATCCATGGGACCAGCCACGCTTCTCAAGAAACCAAAAGGATAACATCTGGAAACCTAACCAGATATCCAAAGGTAATCACCTGACTCATCCAAGAGCAACTCGTGTGGGTAAGCGACAACAAAACCCACCTCAGCACCACATGCACAGTGCTGAGTATGCACAAGAACATAACCGCTTACCAAGAGAGTTCCTTCAAGACAATTTACATGCAGGTGACCACAAATTTGAGTCATGCTCGCTGTGACCAGCGACAGAGCGGAAGGCCGGTGATCACCTGGTGCACCACATCAGAGATGACAAGCACCTGTTCAACAACGACCCAGAACGAACAAGTCTTTCATGGCCAACTGTTGATGAAAAATCTGAGGTACTAAAGGACATCACCTCAGTCACTAACAAACTGTCAAATTAACTCCAACTCCAAGTACCACATTCCCTGTCTGTGCAACAGCAACCACCAGAGCACAGAAGGTCAGAAAGTCTGCTACAGCCAGAAGGCATCACAAGAAGAATGCAACATAGGAGACAAGTTTTGCAACTCAGCTTCACACAGCCATGCCAAACTGCCTCCGACTGTCTGCCAAAGAACTTCCTGCCTTGCTGGACTGACCCCTCATTAGACCATGGACATGCCCTCATCCAAGCCAAGGATGCAGAGAGCCAGTCTTCAGTGACATGATAGAAAAAGGGAGAGACAACACAGACTTGAACAGATCTGACCACACATGCACTACACCAGTAACACACAACATTACCTACACCCAGAGGTAAACACATCTACTGATAACACAGTCAACAAACATATTCTTCCCACAGGTAGAATATCCAACTTTTAGCGTAACAAAGTTACACATACCCACCATGAAGAAACGTGCAGCCATCCTCACAATAGGTAGAACACCTGGCACTAAGTTAAGGTTCACGACACACTAGCTGCACCTGACATCCTAGCTCAATAGTAGTTGTAACACATGCTAGGAAAACCCACAGCAGCCTTGTTTTGTTTTTTTCTTCTTTTACCTATCCTTCTCCTTCCCCTCTTTCCTGAGTAGGTGAAACGCCTAGACACCCTGCGAGGGTCGAAGGTCTGATATTAGGATTGACTCGCAACACCTAATATCCGCCAGCCACTCTAAACTGAATGGAAGCCAGAGAGCTCCATGCATGATAGGTCAATCCATTGAATTGAAAATGAAATTACTAGAAAACTAATGGTAAACATGTAAAGTAAGACAACCTAGAAGAACCAAACAAAGTTAACCACAAATTTGATTGACGAATCAAAATAAAAACAATTTCCAAGACGATCTAAACTATCCTCAATGTGCTAAACTACATTGACTAATTGAACTTAACCACGTGTACCTAAATAACCTGATGCCTGCACCAGTACAGTAACTGTCATGGAGGTGTTGTCTTGCTGTTTGCTGTGTTTGTCTGCTTCTTCTGCCGTTGTTTCTCCAGCGATCGACGATGTCTTCACCTAAACACCTCGCCGATCGAAAGGGGGATATATGTAGCAGAAATGAGTCGAACCAGACAAATCAAAGAGTCTATCAGAGCTGTGTGCATTGAAATGAGAGCCGAACTCCTCAGCAAGTCATAAATCAGTTCTAGTGCCACAGGAACCAAGCAAGATAACCAACCAACCAACTTGTTCCCACAACAGCTTTCAACATTAACACCAATAGAACAATTATTGACAATTTTAATTCGAAGAAGAGATTGTCAAATGTATTGTTCGTGATTGAAATGCAACGCTGGACATCACATGTAAACCCAGGAGATCAAGTTAAATACTTGTATTGACTTCCCCCCAGCCAGCAGAACCAGACTGAAATTCCTAAGGGGGAAGGGCTTTAAACCTTTGTCTTCACAGAAAAGTCCCTTTGCCAGAGAATGGCAAAGAAACTGCTTTTTGTACATTATATATGGACCAGAATGAACTCAAAAAGACTTATAAATGAATCGTTCCATTGCTTAACTCCATATTCATTTATGTGTAACCCACACATTTGACTATCATGTATAATCACTTATTGTGTATGTCTTTTGATAACTATAGGATACATAGTCATGTCTAGTATTGATATAATCGAATTTTCTTGCTTGATGTTGTCCTGACAATCATTTATTTGTAAAATATATCATAATTGTGTTATAGGAATCATGTCCAAAATTAGATCCTGCGAGGCAGGAACCACATGCTTGGTAAGATAAACAAATGATTTATGATCCCCTGAGCCAAGACCATATCTGATTGGCCAAGGCAACATTTGAGGGGTGGCCCACAAGGAAGTTTAAATACTTTGGACACCATGAAATTTTGCTTTTAGTCTGCTTTTAGTCCTTAGCTGCTGCTATTAGCCATGTCGGCTTTTAGTCTAGCATTGCTTGTGCTATCAGTCATGCGGGCTTTTAGTCTGCTTTTAGTTCCAGCCTTGCTCGTGCTATCAGTCATGCTATTAGTCATGCCTGCTCTTAGCTTTTAGCTTGTAGCTTTGCTACCTAGCTTTAGCTTGTAGCATCTAGCCATGCGGTTAGTCATCATTGTTCTTTGAGCGCGGTTCCAGCGTGCCTGCCTGCTGCTACTATGCCACAATGAGAAGGAACACAACCTAGTCTCGTCAAACTTTATTTCTTTTCTTTTCCGTTTGAGAGTTTCGTGTTCTGAGTTAAGTTTTGTAACGTCGAGTCTCCGACGCCTGATCTCGGATGCCCGTTCAACTTCGACCAGCGCACACGACTCTGCACTTTCAGCCAACGCCCAACAACCACGGGCTTCCCAAGACGTCACTTCACTACTGAACTTCCAGCCAATCAGCGACACCGGGATACCCCTTTCAACGGGAGTCCCTTTCACAGGAAACTAAGGCAATGTATCCCCAAATATTTGTTGTGCTGGTGTATCTAATATAATTTTAGTCACATTGAGGAACTCAATGCAAGGGCTAATTACGTGATTGATGGTTGTTCATGTCTATGCAATTTAACGTATTGCTGTAAACTTGGGATTCCATATTTCCATTCTCTTAAACTCATCTTTCCTTAACTTTCGACCTTCCTGCAACTTGTGTGAATGTGTGTGTGCGTGCGTTTATGTGTTAGATTAGTTTGTATGTCTTAGATTTATCTAATAAAGCCTTATTCATATTGAAAAGAGAAGTATCTTGTGTTTTGTGCTTACAAGTTAATGTCTTAAACTGCCGATCTTGTTACTGTGCTAATTAATAGTGTTTCACTATAGTTTGGATATTAGTATCCAGCGCAGATTTGATGTTAAATGGCTCATTCAGTGAATCGCAGGGCGTCTCCGTGAACAGCCGTGAAACAGTGATTCTGTTCAAATTCCCTTTAAAATCTTAAATGATTCCCTTTGAGCTAAATTGACCTGTTTCCCTTACACCATCATCCTTTCCTTAGCCACTGTCAGGGCCGCCTCTCTTCTACAGGCGCCTCCACACCTGTGCATTCCGTGATGGAGCCACGTGAGAAACTCCTGCTCTCATAACCCTACGATACCATCAGACTGACTTGCAAGGCACCTCCGCACTCCTATCAAGAACCTGACATAGTCGACAGGCCACTAGCTAGAAGAGCTGTATACAGATGCAATACCCTAAGTAGACTTCAGCAGTTAATATGGTGGTTGCCCGGTTGATTCTGAACAGCCTCCGGAATTCAGTTCCTACAATTCACAGTCAAGAACAGTCTCCACAGCATTATGAAATGTGTCCCATAGTCATAATATAACATCCTTGGGGGACGATGCAGTAGAAATTGGAAACATAAACAAGGGACGATTATGTTTGGCAGTTATGCAATTCATGCATAGGCCAACTTAATCTACTCAACAACAACTCCTCCTCCGAGCAACTCCTATTCCACGACTCCTTAATCTCGTAAACCGACTCTCGTCTTGTTTCCCATTCCAGAAGTTAGACTTGGCTCCGGAATAAACATGCATCTCTCGCCGGTCATACCACTGACCAAACACCAAATAGGCTTCCCAAGAAGCCATTCTTAATCGCCTTGCTCCAAGCATGATCTTCACGATACTTCTCCGGCCGGAACTGTCTCAAAGCTTCCTTCCCATCAACCGACCCACTGTATATCTTCAACTTAACGTCTCACTCTCATTCCTTCCTCAGATCCCCATTTAACATTTAAACCTACTTGAGGGATCAACTATTCCTTCGAATAACCACTGGCTGCGATTGCCCAGCTTCTCTCTTTCCAACACATTCATATTTAAAGGCTTTCGAAAAACAAAAACCCACGTTAACCATCTAATGCCTGAACTAATCAGCCTCTGCATCCTCTCCGTACGAACAGGCTTACTGAGCTCACATATCTCAACTCTTCCCAATTTGGGGGTCCTCATTGTCTGGCCTAAATATACGCTAGAGACGGTACCCCCACCCTCAGTCTCCCTGAGCCATCAATTCAAGATTCCCTGATCAACCTGACCATCATCCCATTCCCTCGACCCCTTCATCCTCTTTCTACTCTTCCCCAGTTGCATAGCTGGTTTGTGGCGTGGTCCTAGCTAGTTAATTACTGTATATGCACTACAGATGGAGTATGTGTGACCCTTGGGCAATAAATATATTGGGCAAAACATATAACACCTGAGGCTCTGCTACAGTGAGCTCTATGACCAATGCATTGCAATTGTCTGTTTGAGAGACATTTGATAAAGCTCTCGTTGGTTTTCTTTTGGAAATATGTTTAAAAATTATACTGAATGCATTTATGGCTGTAAAGCATGTCTGTCTGTGTCAAAATCGTGATTAAAATCGAAAATCGCAAAATTGATCAAAAAAGTTTTTTTTTTCCATATCACACAGCCCTACTTAGCGGACAATCGTTGCCACGTTGCGGAGGTCCTGTAATGCCTGAGGATCTTCCATCTATACCTCAATACCGGGAAATGCTCCTTCCATCAGCCCTCAGTGCAGTTCCTTGGGTATCACATTGATAGCAGTGGTATCCGGATGGACGAGGGGAAGGTGAATGCTGTGAGGAACTGGCCCACTCCTACCACCATCAAAGAACTCCAACGATTCCTCGGCTTTGCTCATTTCTACCAGTGTTTCATCCAGAACTACACCTCCATCACCAACCCACTCACCAGTCTCCTCTGTAATAAGCAAAAGTCTCTGTCCTGGACACCTGCCGCCACGGAGACCTTCAACTTTCTCAAAAAGGCTTTCACTACCGCTCCATTCCTGGTACATCCTGACCTCAAACGGCCCTTAGAAGTCAACGCCTCCACCACCGGAGTAGGAGCAGTCCTGTCCCAGCAGCAGGTGAGTGCCAGCCGCCTCCATCCATGTGCCTTCTTTCCTCGGAAACTCAACCTGGCAGAGGCCAATTACGACATTGGCAACCGAGGGCTACTGGCCATCAAGCTGGCTCTGGAGGAGTGGAGGCAATGGCTGGATGGAGCCAAACACCCTTTCCTAGTTCTCACGGACCATAAAAACCTTGAGTATCTATGCATGACCAAAAGGCTTAATCCAAGACATGCCCACTGGGCGCGATTCTTCACCCGCTTCAACTTCTCCATCTCGAACAGACATAAGTCAAAATAATCACTAAGTAAAGTGATGCACGGGTCAATGTATTAATAACCTGCACCCGAATGACATTTTTAACTAACCCGCCCGCAACTTGGACCGCAAAAATATCAAATTAAAATACCGTACCCAACACGCATTGTGACCCGGAAGCCTTAACGTACTTCCGGAGCAACTCTGCACTGTGCACGCGCAGCGCACAAACTCCGCGGTGTCGCTAAGCTAACGAAACCATTGCATTTACATTGAAGTCTATACTAAAGCCACTAGCCTCAAAGGTTAGCCGTTAGCATTACCATCCAGTGGTAGAATAATGTGTGTTTTGGCAACGCTGACGTGATTTAACCATTTTAAACATCTTAACTAACACTTGTTAGTCTCTTTCTTTTTATCGCTCTCTTCTCTCACTAGACCACTTATTTTCATTTTACTAGAAAGGGAAATACTGACTCACAATTATTAATTGTCAAATTGAAATATAATTGAAACATTAAATTTATTTGGAAGCATTTAAAATTTCCCTCTCAGATCATTTCATATGATCTTTTATTTCTAGTATTCTCTTTTGGGTCTAATTATTTTAGGAATGAATAAGCCTTGAACTTTGGAAGTTAAAGTTAACTTATTCTTCCTAATTTATTTATTACCCATCTGAATATATGCTATTCAGACCTTTACTTATTTGAATGCGTTTTACCCCTCTTCCTGTTTTGGTTATACACTTAACCACTATTGTTTTACGTATTGATTTCCTCTTTTTAATTTAATTTTTGCATATTTTGCCCATTTATTAATTTTTTTAATTTTCCTATTTCTTACCATTTCTTTTGTGTATCCTAGCATGGGAACGACAAACCTGAGCCCTAAAAGGAGACATTGTTATCCCTCACTACGAGTTCAAATAAAGTAGAAAGACAACTCTCTTTCACTTAAAGTTTATTTTGTTTGATTAGTTGTGCAGCAACTAACACAACGCTCTCCTTGTAGTTGAGATAACCGCTACTGAGACTTACCATCTCCGTCCTCTCTCGCCTTTACTTTCCTCTTCTCTTTTTACATTTGTAGGACATGTAAGAACCATCAATCAATTCTAAGTGAAGTAAATACACAATCGTGCCAAAGACGACAAATCATCCTTATGAATTTGATTGTAATCATCCTCTCATTTGTTCTTCCTAACCTCCCTACATTTGGAAACGCAATCCAAGTTTTAGCATCTCATCCAACGTTGAGATCAATTTAATAGAGATACGTGTTGAGCAACTGTCGCCTTCGCTGACTCCCTGGTGAGCGGTCCAACTGAAAGGTGTACGGTGTCAATCCTGTCAGACTAAGAAAAGAGATATCAGAATTATTATTGTATTCTTTTGTCCAAAGCAAGAAATATAATAATATTTTTTACGTTTTTGATAACATTTAATTGGAAAAAAATATTTTCCTCATTGGAAAAACAGAAATTTTGCTTGTCATTTGAATTTGTTTTTCACCTCTGTCTCTCTTTTCCTCTTCCTCATTAGAGTGACAAAGTCTTCGCATCTCTAGTCTACTTAGACACCCTGAGACCAACACAGTCATCACCACATTTCACTAGTGGTTCACAATCACTGATACAACACTTAGTTGTCCCACCACACATAGGCTTTTACTCCACACAGATCTGTGTCAGTCTCTCTTCTCCCCAGCGTGCCAACATGCCGCAGACTGCAGACCCCATTTCCCATGGGGAAGATGTGAACATGTGGCTGAGAGGCATAACAGACAGCCTCACTCCAAAGACATTTGAACTGTTATTATTTTTAATAATAATCCTAATCCCGAGAAGATTCCTGACACAAGATTCAAGCCAGAACAACAACCACGAGGAGCTAGTCAAGATCACGAGCTCACTAAGCTATGCCTACACAACCCAGCTGAAACTGAGCGACAAGCACATCACCCACCTTCAAGAGGAGCTGACACATGCTCAACGTCGCATAGACAAGCTGGAAGTGAAAGTTCAAGATCAACTCAAAGCACCCAGCGAGAGGGAGCAGGATACAACAGAACAAGTTAAGAAGCTCCAAGCAGCCCTGGCAGCAGCTCAGCTCGACCAGCAACATACAACGGCTGCTCAGAAAGACCTGGTAAACAGACTCCAGTATGCCGAACAGCTACTGGAGAAAGCCAAGATAGACATCAGAAACAAGAATTCTGAAATCAGTGCTTTGAAAGACCACCTTGAAAGGTACAGAACTGAAATGGACAATCTGACCCAACAACTAGACGATACCAACGATGAGCTCTACATGGTCAGAAAAGAACTCCAAAATGCTCACAAGCACAAACAAGAGCCAAGGAAAGAGAAACCTCTCTTAGCCTCATCACTGCTGAGCAGAGCAGAGTCCCACGTCCAATAACTGGCATATGATGAAAGGAGCGAAGGGCCACAACCCAAAACCTCACCTGCCTTCGCCACACAACCCTTTCCTGCCAACGAAAGAAAACCTCCCGTCCAAGGCCTCGAAGCTGCACACGGGATGACAATCAAATACCTCAACAAGCTGTCTAAAAACATCAGCAGGTTCAACCCGAACTCCACAGAGAGCCCCGACATCCAAGCTTACCTGCGAGATATCGAATTTCAACTGGAAGTGAGACCTCATGTGACTGACAGAGACTGGTTATACCTCCTTAGAGCCACGTCCAGCTCCGAGGTACGAAACTTTCTAGATCGACAGCCCAGTCAAACCAAGTCAAACTACCAGCAACTTCGTGAGGTCCTGATTAATGAGTTTACAGACCCAGAGTCTGAACATGGACTGTTAACTGCCTTGGAAACCAAACAAGGTCGTCAAGAGACTCCACAAGCTTATTACAACCGACTCTGACAAGCCTACTTTAGTGCACACAACAGCCCTGACCTTGAAGAGGATGTGAACTTCAAAAGCCTCTTCCTAAGAAATCTGCACCCTGGAGTCAGTCACCATCTAGGTGTCATGGCCTGTCCGAACTCCATGACCATCCAACAGTTGCGTGACCTAACACAGAAGGCCTATAACAAGCAGAAGTTGGCCTCAAAGAAAGGTAACAAAACATCCACACTCTTGAACTCTGTCAACAAAGACTCAAGCCTTGCACTGGACGACACCCAGTGGCATCACAACACCAGAGTCTTCCATCAAGAGCACAGAGAACGTGACGCCCATATCCACGACCGCTTTCAGCCCAACTGCTGAAAAAATCCATATGACCAGCCACGCTTCTCAAGAAACCAAAAGGATAACATCTGGAAACCTAACCAGATATCCAAAGGTAATCACCTGACTCATCCAAGAGCAACTCGTGTGGGTAAGCGACAACAAAACCCACCTCAGCACCACATGCACAGTGCTGAGTATGCACAAGAACATAACCGCTTACCAAGAGAGTTCCTTCAAGACAATTTACATGCAGGTGACCACAAATTTGAGTCATGCTCGCTGTGACCAGCGACAGAGCGGAAGGCCGGTGATCACCTGGTGCACCACATCAGAGATGACAAGCACCTGTTCAACAACGACCCAGAACGAACAAGTCTTTCATGGCCAACTGTTGATGAAAAATCTGAGGTACTAAAGGACATCACCTCAGTCACTAACAAACTGTCAAATTAACTCCAACTCCAAGTACCACATTCCCTGTCTGTGCAACAGCAACCACCAGAGCACAGAAGGTCAGAAAGTCTGCTACAGCCAGAAGGCATCACAAGAAGAATGCAACATAGGAGACAAGTTTTGCAACTCAGCTTCACACAGCCATGCCAAACTGCCTCCGACTGTCTGCCAAAGAACTTCCTGCCTTGCTGGACTGACCCCTCATTAGACCATGGACATGCCCTCATCCAAGCCAAGGATGCAGAGAGCCAGTCTTCAGTGACATGATAGAAAAAGGGAGAGACAACACAGACTTGAACAGATCTGACCACACATGCACTACACCAGTAACACACAACATTACCTACACCCAGAGGTAAACACATCTACTGATAACACAGTCAACAAACATATTCTTCCCACAGGTAGAATATCCAACTTTTAGCGTAACAAAGTTACACATACCCACCATGAAGAAACGTGCAGCCATCCTCACAATAGGTAGAACACCTGACACTAAGTTAAGGTTCACGACACACTAGCTGCACCTGACATCCTAGCTCAATAGTAGTTGTAACACATGCTAGGAAAACCCACAGCAGCCTTGTTTTGTTTTTTTCTTCTTTTACCTATCCTTCTCCTTCCCCTCTTTCCTGAGTAGGTGAAACGCCTAGACACCCTGCGAGGGTCGAAGGTCTGATATTAGGATTGACTCGCAACACCTAATATCCGCCAGCCACTCTAAACTGAATGGAAGCCAGAGAGCTCCATGCATGATAGGTCAATCCATTGAATTGAAAATGAAATTACTAGAAAACTAATGGTAAACATGTAAAGTAAGACAACCTAGAAGAACCAAACAAAGTTAACCACAAATTTGATTGACGAATCAAAATAAAAACAATTTCCAAGACGATCTAAACTATCCTCAATGTGCTAAACTACATTGACTAATTGAACTTAACCACGTGTACCTAAATAACCTGATGCCTGCACCAGTACAGTAACTGTCATGGAGGTGTTGTCTTGCTGTTTGCTGTGTTTGTCTGCTTCTTCTGCCGTTGTTTCTCCAGCGATCGACGATGTCTTCACCTAAACACCTCGCCGATCGAAAGGGGGATATATGTAGCAGAAATGAGTCGAACCAGACAAATCAAAGAGTCTATCAGAGCTGTGTGCATTGAAATGAGAGCCGAACTCCTCAGCAAGTCATAAATCAGTTCTAGTGCCACAGGAACCAAGCAAGATAACCAACCAACCAACTTGTTCCCACAACAGCTTTCAACATTAACACCAATAGAACAATTATTGACAATTTTAATTCGAAGAAGAGATTGTCAAATGTATTGTTCGTGATTGAAATGCAACGCTGGACATCACATGTAAACCCAGGAGATCAAGTTAAATACTTGTATTGACTTCCCCCCAGCCAGCAGAACCAGACTGAAATTCCTAAGGGGGAAGGGCTTTAAACCTTTGTCTTCACAGAAAAGTCCCTTTGCCAGAGAATGGCAAAGAAACTGCTTTTTGTACATTATATATGGACCAGAATGAACTCAAAAAGACTTATAAATGAATCGTTCCATTGCTTAACTCCATATTCATTTATGTGTAACCCACACATTTGACTATCATGTATAATCACTTATTGTGTATGTCTTTTGATAACTATAGGATACATAGTCATGTCTAGTATTGATATAATCGAATTTTCTTGCTTGATGTTGTCCTGACAATCATTTATTTGTAAAATATATCATAATTGTGTTATAGGAATCATGTCCAAAATTAGATCCTGCGAGGAAGGAACCACATGCTTGGTAAGATAAACAAATGATTTATGATCCCCTGAGCCAAGACCATATCTGATTGGCCAAGGCAACATTTGAGGGGTGGCCCACAAGGAAGTTTAAATACTTTGGACACCATGAAATTTTGCTTTTAGTCTGCTTTTAGTCCTTAGCTGCTGCTATTAGCCATGTCGGCTTTTAGTCTAGCATTGCTTGTGCTATCAGTCATGCGGGCTTTTAGTCTGCTTTTAGTTCCAGCCTTGCTCGTGCTATCAGTCATGCTATTAGTCATGCCTGCTCTTAGCTTTTAGCTTGTAGCTTTGCTACCTAGCTTTAGCTTGTAGCATCTAGCCATGCGGTTAGTCATCATTGTTCTTTGAGCGCGGTTCCAGCGTGCCTGCCTGCTGCTACTATGCCACAATTAGAAGGAACACAACCTAGTCTCGTCAAACTTTATTTCTTTTCTTTTCCGTTTGAGAGTTTCGTGTTCTGAGTTAAGTTTTGTAACGTCGAGTCTCCGACGCCTGATCTCGGATGCCCGTTCAACTTCGACCAGCGCACACGACTCTGCACTTTCAGCCAACGCCCAACAACCACGGGCTTCCCAAGACGTCACTTCACTACTGAACTTCCAGCCAATCAGCGACACCGGGATACCCCTTTCAACGGGAGTCCCTTTCACAGGAAACTAAGGCAATGTATCCCCAAATATTTGTTGTGCTGGTGTATCTAATATAATTTTAGTCACATTGAGGAACTCAATGCAAGGGCTAATTACGTGATTGATGGTTGTTCATGTCTATGCAATTTAACGTATTGCTGTAAACTTGGGATTCCATATTTCCATTCTCTTAAACTCATCTTTCCTTAACTTTCGACCTTCCTGCAACTTGTGTGAATGTGTGTGTGCGTGCGTTTATGTGTTAGATTAGTTTGTATGTCTTAGATTTATCTAATAAAGCCTTATTCATATTGAAAAGAGAAGTATCTTGTGTTTTGTGCTTACAAGTTAATGTCTTAAACTGCCGATCTTGTTACTGTGCTAATTAATAGTGTTTCACTATAGTTTGGATATTAGTATCCAGCGCAGATTTGATGTTAAATGGCTCATTCAGTGAATCGCAGGGCGTCTCCGTGAACAGCCGTGAAACAGTGATTCTGTTCAAATTCCCTTTAAAATCTTAAATGATTCCCTTTGAGCTAAATTGACCTGTTTCCCTTACACCATCATCCTTTCCTTAGCCACTGTCAGGGCCGCCTCTCTTCTACAGGCGCCTCCACACCTGTGCATTCCGTGATGGAGCCACGTGAGAAACTCCTGCTCTCATAACCCTACGATACCATCAGACTGACTTGCAAGGCACCTCCGCACTCCTATCAAGAACCTGACATAGTCGACAGGCCACTAGCTAGAAGAGCTGTATACAGATGCAATACCCTAAGTAGACTTCAGCAGTTAATATGGTGGTTGCCCGGTTGATTCTGAACAGCCTCCGGAATTCAGTTCCTACAATTCACAGTCAAGAACAGTCTCCACAGCATTATGAAATGTGTCCCATAGTCATAATATAACATCCTTGGGGGACGATGCAGTAGAAATTGGAAACATAAACAAGGGACGATTATGTTTGGCAGTTATGCAATTCATGCATAGGCCAACTTAATCTACTCAACAACAACTCCTCCTCCGAGCAACTCCTATTCCACGACTCCTTAATCTCGTAAACCGACTCTCGTCTTGTTTCCCATTCCAGAAGTTAGACTTGGCTCCGGAATAAACATGCATCTCTCGCCGGTCATACCACTGACCAAACACCAAATAGGCTTCCCAAGAAGCCATTCTTAATCGCCTTGCTCCAAGCATGATCTTCACGATACTTCTCCGGCCGGAACTGTCTCAAAGCTTCCTTCCCATCAACCGACCCACTGTATATCTTCAACTTAACGTCTCACTCTCATTCCTTCCTCAGATCCCCATTTAACATTTAAACCTACTTGAGGGATCAACTATTCCTTCGAATAACCACTGGCTGCGATTGCCCAGCTTCTCTCTTTCCAACACATTCATATTTAAAGGCTTTCGAAAAACAAAAACCCACGTTAACCATCTAATGCCTGAACTAATCAGCCTCTGCATCCTCTCCGTACGAACAGGCTTACTGAGCTCACATATCTCAACTCTTCCCAATTTGGGGGTCCTCATTGTCTGGCCTAAATATACGCTAGAGACGGTACCCCCACCCTCAGTCTCCCTGAGCCATCAATTCAAGATTCCCTGATCAACCTGACCATCATCCCATTCCCTCGACCCCTTCATCCTCTTTCTACTCTTCCCCAGTTGCATAGCTGGTTTGTGGCGTGGTCCTAGCTAGTTAATTACTGTATATGCACTACAGATGGAGTATGTGTGACCCTTGGGCAATAAATATATTGGGCAAAACATATAACACCTGAGGCTCTGCTACAGTGAGCTCTATGACCAATGCATTGCAATTGTCTGTTTGAGAGACATTTGATAAAGCTCTCGTTGGTTTTCTTTTGGAAATATGTTTAAAAATTATACTGAATGCATTTATGGCTGTAAAGCATGTCTGTCTGTGTCAAAATCGTGATTAAAATCGAAAATCGCAAAATTGATCAAAAAAGTTTTTTTTTTCCATATCACACAGCCCTACTTAGCGGACAATCGTTGCCACGTTGCGGAGGTCCTGTAATGCCTGAGGATCTTCCATCTATACCTCAATACCGGGAAATGCTCCTTCCATCAGCCCTCAGTGCAGTTCCTTGGGTATCACATTGATAGCAGTGGTATCCGGATGGACGAGGGGAAGGTGAATGCTGTGAGGAACTGGCCCACTCCTACCACCATCAAAGAACTCCAACGATTCCTCGGCTTTGCTCATTTCTACCAGTGTTTCATCCAGAACTACACCTCCATCACCAACCCACTCACCAGTCTCCTCTGTAATAAGCAAAAGTCTCTGTCCTGGACACCTGCCGCCACGGAGACCTTCAACTTTCTCAAAAAGGCTTTCACTACCGCTCCATTCCTGGTACATCCTGACCTCAAACGGCCCTTAGAAGTCAACGCCTCCACCACCGGAGTAGGAGCAGTCCTGTCCCAGCAGCAGGTGAGTGCCAGCCGCCTCCATCCATGTGCCTTCTTTCCTTGGAAACTCAACCTGGCAGAGGCCAATTACGACATTGGCAACCGAGGGCTACTGGCCATCAAGCTGGCTCTGGAGGAGTGGAGGCAATGGCTGGATGGAGCCAAACACCCTTTCCTAGTTCTCACGGACCATAAAAACCTTGAGTATCTATGCATGACCAAAAGGCTTAATCCAAGACATGCCCACTGGGCGCGATTCTTCACCCGCTTCAACTTCTCCATCTCGAACAGACATAAGTCAAAATAATCACTAAGTAAAGTGATGCGCGGGTCAATGTATTAATAACCTGCACCCGAATGACATTTTTAACTAACCCGCCCGCAACTTGGACCGCAAAAATATAAAATTAAAATACCGTACCCAACACGCATTTTTAAAAAGCATATGAATGTAGGCAAAACTAACTAGGCAAAAAAAAAAATATATATTATAATTTTGTCAAGAATGATACAAAAATCGTCAGTAAGCTAAGTCATTTTATTGTTTAGTAATAAACTGGTGTTTTCTGTGTCGCTGCAAAGATGAAGCTGACAATGCAGACTCGCCATGAACGCCAGAGAGAAATGCCAACAATGCACTTTTTATATGGATTACATCATCAGAGAATAGCCCATTTATTTTGGTTTTAATATTTTCATTTAAAAGAAGACATTTCAAGTTTTCTGTAATATATCGCCTATATTTCTCAAATCTGTGAGGCACACACTGAGTTCACATGCAATGCCTTATTACATTGTCTGCTAGGCTATATATTTGCTTCTTCGTTGAAGTGACGTCTTGGGAAGCCAGTGGTTGGGCGTTGGCTGAAGATGCGGAGTTGTGTGGGCTGCAGAGGTGGGTAGTAACGAGTTACATTTACTTCGTTACATTTACTTGAGTAATTTTTCGTGGTAACTAATACTTTTCGGAGTATATTTAAAGATGGGTACTTTATACTCTTACTTGAGTAAATTTTTGGGGAAAAATCTGTACTTTTACTTCGTTACTGTGGGCGACGCCCCTCTCGTTACTTTATCTTCATGCAATAAATGTTATAAATGCTTCAGTTTATTCCAAACGCGCCGTCTACTTTTCTCTGGGCAATGAGCGATGCCCATTCGCGAATGATTCATTCTTTTGAGTCAATTCTGTTCAAAGGCTTGATGAAACCAATTGGCAAGCGAGTGAATTGGTTCGTGAATCAGTTTGAATGAGTCGTTCAGTTCCCTGCCGCACGCGCTGAGCGTCTGAAGCGGTTCACTCAGAGAGTTGTAACGTTTAAGATCATCAGCAGCGTTGAAAACGGGGCTATGGAACTTCACTGAATTGAAAGCAAATCTGCAAAAGCCATTATTTGCTTGCGATGGAGATCCTTATTAGATGAACGCGTGTGCTGTCTACTGTTTAACAGGTAATAACTTGGGCTACATTCGATTACAGTACATGATACCACTGTTACATAAGTTTGTTGTACGTGTGTGGCTTATAACAGAGGGGATTCAAGTTGAATGCATCTTCCAAAAGACAAAAAATAGCCGATTAAGATTTTATTAATTTTAATACAATCACACCGGTACGAGTATGTTCAGCGAGTCATATCATCAGCTGAACAGCTGAATTCAGATCTGTGATCGCTTGCTGGCGCTGAGCCAGAGACAGACGCGTTTTTACAGCGCTGCACATTAACCAATCACACACGGTTCTGTTGAGCTTTTGAATGCAATGGCCAATCAGAGGTGTTCCGATGAGTCATCGCTGAAATGTCGGTGCTTCCTTCACTCGCTCACTGACTGAATACCTCTTCCTGGCTAATTCTCTCGTCAGAAACAACAAAGTGCAGATGTGTGTACGAATCTATAATTAAGATATTGATTTCACAGTGTTAACAGTTTCAGTGATTTTAATGGGAGTTTCTGAGAGTGATTGAACTCTAGACTGTCAGTGAAAATTATCTTTAATAATGTAAATGTTATTTGCTCTCTTTCTGAACAATGAAAGATTAGTAGCAATATTTATATCACATTAACTTTCAATGTTAAATTCACATTTAATATAAAGTCAGTTGTATTAAAAATATGTTATGGCATGACATCTCTGTTACTTAAGTAAACAGACAGGGTTTTATAATAAATTACATAAATTGGAGTAAAGGCTGATGAAATATATACATTTATACACACACACACACATACATTGCAAGCACGATGTCAGACACTGTAATATGCTCTGGTCCCCTGCCTGCTTACCGTGGTGACGAGATGCATAGCAGATTGTCATCACTCAATGGCTGGATGTCTAAGTGGTGCCCACAGAATAACATAGGTTTCATAGACAATTGGACGAGCTTTTGGGGCAGACCTGACCTGTTTAAAAGAGATGGTCTTCATCCCTCCTGGGGTGGTGCTGCTCTTCTGTCTAGAAATATGGCACATAGTCTTAATGTTTATACTTGACTAACTGGGGCCCAGGTCAGGAAGCAGACAGACTGGGTAAACCGACCGTCTGCTAGCTGCCTCCCGTCACAGAGGTCAGTTAATTCTCAGCACATAGAGACTCTTTCACCTAGATATCACACTACAGAGACTGTGTCTGTTCCCCGAAAATGCAAAAAACGTCCAAACCAAGTTAAGGTTAACAATTTAATTGAGGTTCAACAAATAAAAAACAAATGCAATATGGATAAACAAATGATAAAGATTGGCTTATTGAATATCAGATCCATTTCTACGAAAACACTTTTTGTAAATAATATGATAACTGATCATAATATAGATGTGCTCTGTTTGACAGAAACTTGGCTAAAACCTGATGATTACATTATTTTAAATGAGTCCACCCCCCAAGATTATTGTTATAAACACGAGCCGAGTCTAAAAGGCAAAGGGGGAGGAGTTGCTGCAATTTATAACAACGTTTTCAGGATTTCTCAGAGGGCAGGCTTCAAGTATAACTCGTTTGAAGTAATGGTGCTTCATATAACATTATCCAGAGAAACCAATGTTAATGATAAATCCCCTGTTATGTTTGTACTGGCTACTGTATACAGGCCACCAGGGCACCATACAGACTTTATTAAAGAGTTTGGTGATTTTACATCCGAGTTAGTTGGGACCTACTCATTGGGACCTACTCATTGACGAAGTCATACTCTAGATTTAATACTGTCACATGGAATTGATGCTGATAGTGTTGAAATTATTCAGCCAAGTGATGATATCTCAGATCATTATTTAGTTCTGTGTAAACTTCATATAGCCAAAATTGTAAATTCTACTTCTTGTTACAAGTATCGAAGAACCATCACTTCTACCACAAAAGACTGCTTTTTAAGTTATCTTCCTGATGTATCCGAATTCCTTAGCATATCCAAAACCTCAGAACAACTTGATGATGTAACAGAAACTATGGACTCTCTCATTTCTAGCACTTTAAATACAGTTGCTCCTTTACGCTTAAGGAAGGTTAAGGAAAACAGTTTGACACCATGGTATAATGAGCATACTCGCACCCTAAAGAGAGCAGCCCGAAAAATGGAGCGCAGCTGGAGGAAAACAAAACTAGAGGTATTTCGTATTGCTTGGCGGGAAAGTAGCATATCCTATAGAAAAGCATTAAAAACTGCTAGATCTGATTACTTTTCTTCTCTTTTAGAAGAAAACAAACATAACCCCAGGTATTTATTCAATACAGTGGCTAAATTAACGAAAAATAAAGCCTCAACAAGTGTTGACATTTCCCAACACCACAACAGTAATGACTTTATGAACTACTTTACTTCTAAAATCGATACTATTAGAGATAAAATTGCAACCATTCAGCCGTCAGCTACCGTATCACATCAGACAGTGCACTATAGACCCCCTGAGGAACAGTTCCACTCATTCTCTACTATAGGAGAGGAAGAATTGTATAAACTTGTTAAATCATCTAAACCAACAACATGTATGTTAGACCCTATACCATCTAAGCTCTTAAAAGAGGTGCTTCCAGAAGTCATAGGTCCTCTTCTGACTATTATTAATTCCTCATTGTCATTAGGATATGTCCCCAAAACCTTCAAACTGGCTGTTATTAAGCCTCTCATAAAAAAGCCACAACTTGACCCCAGAGAACTTGTTAATTATAGACCAATCTCTAATCTCCCTTTTCTGTCCAAGATACTAGAAAAGGTGGTATCCTCACAATTATATTCCTTCTTAGAGAATAATGGTATATGTGAGGATTTCCAGTCAGGATTTAGACCATATCATAGTACTGAGACTGCTCTCCTTAGAATTACAAATGATCTTCTCTTATCATCTGATCGTGGGTGTATCTCTCTATTAGTTTTATTGGATCTTAGTGCTGCGTTTGACACAATTGACCACAACATTCTTTTGCATAGACCACGTTTCTAGCATTTGTAAAACTGCATTTTTCCATCTCAAAAATATATCTAAATTACGGCCTATGCTCTCAATGTCAAATGCAGAAATGTTAATCCATGCATTTATGACTTCAAGGTTAGACTATTGTAATGCTTTATTGGGTGGTTGTTCTGCACGCTTGGTAAACAAACTACAGCTAGTCCAAAATGCAGCAGCAAGAGTTCTTACTAGAACCAGGAAGTATGACCATATTAGCCCGTCTTGTCCACACTGCACTGGCTCCCTATCAAACATCGTATAGATTTTAAAATATTGCTTATTACTTATAAAGCCCTGAATGGTTTAGCACCTCAGTATTTGAATGAGCTCCTTTTACATTATACTCCTCTACGTCCGCTACGTTCTCAAAACTCAGGCAATTTGATAATACCTAGAATATCAAAATCAACTGCGGGCCGCAGATCCTTTTCCTATTTGGCGCCTAAACTCTGGAATAACCTACCTAACATTGTTCGGGAGGCAGACACACTCTTGCAGTTTAAATCTAGATTAAAGACCCATCTCTTTAACCTGGCATACACATAACATACTAATATGCTTTTAATATCCAAATCCGTTAAAGGATTTTTAGGCTGCATTAATTAGGTAAACCGGAACCGGAAACACTTCACATAACACCGTACTTTCTACATCATTAGAAGAATGGCATCTACGCTAATATTTGTCTGTTTCTCTCTTGTTCCGAGGTCACCGTGGCCACGAGATCCAGTCTGTGTCCAGATCAGAGGGTCACTGCAGTCACCCGGATCCAGTACGTATCCAGACCAGATGGTGGATCAGCACCTAGAAAGGACCTCTACTGCCCTGAAAGACAGCGGAGACCAGGACAACTAGAGCCCCAGATACAGATCCCCTGTAAAGACCTTGTCTCAGAGGAGCACCAGGACAAGACCACAGGAAACAGATGATTCTTCTGCGCAATCTGACTTTGCTGCAGCCTGGAATTGAACTACTGGTTTTCGTCTGGTCAGAGGAGAACTGACCCCCCAACTGAGCCTGGTTTCTCCCAAGGTTTTTTTCTCCATTCTGTCACCGATGGAGTTTCGGTTCCTTGCCGCTATCGCCTCTGGCTTGCTTAGTTGGGGTCACTTCATCTACAGCGATATCATTGACTTGATTGCAAATAAAAACAGACACTATTTGAACTGAACAGAGATGACATAACTGAATTCAATGATGAACTGCCTTTAACTATCATTTTGCATTATTGAGACACTGTTTTCCAAATGAATGTTGTTCAGTGCTTTGACGCAATGTATTTTGTTTAAAGCACTATATAAATAAAGGTGATTGATTGATTGATTACATACATTTTATCTATATATCTAAATAAAAATAGGCTCCGTATATATGACCCAAAGTAACTAGTAACTAACTACTTGAGTAGATTTTTTATCCGATACTCTTTTACTCTTACTCAAGTAACTATTCAAGACTAGTGCTTTTACTTTTACTTGAGTAAATATTTCTAGAATTACTTTTACTTTTACTTGAGTAAAGTTTTTGGGTACTATACCCACCTCTGGTGGGCTGGTTGAAGTTGAACGGGCACTCAAGGTCAGACAGACACAGCATTACAAAACTTAACTCAGAACACGAAACTCTCAAACGGGCAAAGAGTAAAGTTTGATGAGACAAGCTGATGTTTCTTCTCATCGTGACTAAGTAGCATCAGGCGTGCAGGCCGAAGCACGCTGGAACCGTGCTCAAAGAACAGTGATGACTAAAAGCATTGCTAAAAGCTAAAGCTAAGATGCAAAGCTAAAAGATAAAAGCGAACTAAAAGCAAACATGACTAACAGAGGTGGAAAGAGTACAAAAATATTCTACTCAAGTAGAAGTACAATTACATTAATGAAATTTTACTTAAGTACAAGTAAAAGTACCAGCCTAAAAATCTACTCAAGTAAAAGTAAAAAGTAGCTCATTTAAAATTTACTCAGAGTAAAAATTACTTAGTTACATTTTAACAGAGGGAGGGAGTCAAAAATGGGACAGGCCAAGGGTATCAAACTCAGTTCCTGGAGGGCCACAGTCCTGCACAGTTTAGATATAACCCTGATTAAACACACCTGATGCAGCTAATCTAATCATTTAGGCTTATTTGAAAACTACATGATATGTGTGCTGGAGCAGGGTTAGAACTAAACTCTGCAGGGCTACGTTTTCTTTTCTTTTTTTTTAATAATGGGAAGTCGTGGTCTAATGGTTAGCGCATTGGACTCCCAATTGAAGGGTTGTGAGTTGGAGTCTCGGGCTGGACGGAATTGTGGGTGGGGGTAGTGCATGAACAGCTCTATCGCCACCTTCAATACCACGACTTAGGTGTCCTTGAGCAAGGAATTGAACCCCCAACTGCTCCCCAGGCGCCACAGCATAAATGGCTGCCCTCAGGTGTGTGCGCACAGTGTGTGTGTGTGTTCACTTCGGATGGGTTAAATGCAGAGCACAAATTCTGAGTATGGGTCACTTGGCTGAATGTCACTTTCACTCACTTTCACTTCAGGAACTGAGTTTGACATCCCTGGGATAGGCCTATTAATTTAAAACTAGTTGTTTTTAATTAAAGGAATCAGTTATTTAGAATAATAAAACATTTGTAACCAGGCAAAAAAAAAATAGATACTTTAAATGTGAAATTAAAATGGCCAGTATGTGTCAGTATGCAAGTCACTGTTAATAAGAGAGTCATTGCGATTGAACCGAATAATTTAAACAGTTGATTCATTCAGGAACGAAACACTGTTACGTTGCTCAGAGATGCAAAACTGTGCTTTGGTGGCTGTGTTTGGAATTATGTTCTGTTGGAGAAATAGAGCTAAAAAAGGCAAGAGCAGTGAAGAGAAGCCCTGAACGGAGTCAATCACCCCCTCGCATAAGCAGTACAGTTCCAGCCAATGGCCGTGTGGCAAAGAGTGCTTGCATCTGATAGGAGGAACTAGACCAATGAGACATCTGCTCCGAGCCTAACAAAATTAGCATAATTTCAAGCAATATATCAAAATCTGCACTAGCCAGGGCAGACACAAAGCAATAAGCACTCAAGCATGAGAGTTAAACAGAGTCGACGGCGTTTGCGGTGACTACTGCATAAACCATATAATCCATAACACAGAGTTAGCAGCCATGGTAACTACTGTATAGCTGGTTATAACAGAATGAATAAAACTTAACTCACCGAAAGTATATGTGACGCTACAGAGGGTACATCCAGCTTGTAAAACCTGGCGATTGTGTTCTGGGAAGACCAGCCAGCAGCAAAACATAAATACTGGACAGACACAACTCTAGACCAGGCCCATCAGGAAGCATTTATATTGACCTCGCAGAATGAGCTCTGATATTGAGGGGATAATCCTTCCCCTGACATTCGATAGCATCCACGATCCAGTGAGAAAGTCTCTGTTTAGAAACAACACGTCCCTTATTACATCCACCAAGCACACGAACAGCTGGTCCGACTGACGAAAGGCGGCCGAGTGATTCATATACATCCGTAAAACCCTAACAGGGTCCCGGTGCTCTGAGCATCAGCGTCACGCGAGGCTGATGGCTAAACAGATAAGGCGGGCAGGGAAACAAAACGGTGTATTGAGTGACTTCGGAACGAAACCCGGTCTCGGCCGGAGAGTGACATTACAGTCGCCAGGCCCGAAACCAATTCAATATCGTTCACCAAAAACTCATGAAGTTCTCCAAGGCACTTCACCGAGGCAAGAGCAAGAAGCAAGGCAGTCTTCAGGGAAGCTCATTAACCGCAATCGAGGTTAATGGCTCGAACGGTAGTAAGAGATAGAGCCCTCAAAGCTAGAGCGAAATCCCACAGCGGCACGGAGGGCGGCTATGAAGTGCACAATCTCCTCGCTCCCCTGAGAAAACTGATTACCAGAGCGTGCTTACCGATCGTTTGCCCGTCAACCGGGGAACGAAAGCGGCAATAGCGGTCACATACACCTTAGCGTGGATGGTTTCAAACTCCTGCTATCCGTACTGTGCTGTGGAAAACATCCGACACGGAACAGGTCCCCGGGTCAATATAAATGTTCTCGCACCATTTTATGAAAACTCCCCACATCTGCGCGTAGCAGCGAATGTTTGATGGTGCTCGCGTCTCTGTAAGGGTGTTTAGCACTCGTGAGTGTAGAGCGTCCCGCTCATTAGGGTCCCTGCAGCGGCCACACATGAAGGTTCCACAGCTCGGGGCTGGGGTGCTATATTGTGTCATTCGCCTGAGACAGCAGGTCCTGCCTGAGGGGGATTCGCCATGGGGGAGCCATCACTAACTCTCTCAGGTCCGCGAACCAGGGCTGAATCGACCAGTTCGGGGCCACGCGTATAACTGACGCTTTCTCCTCCCTGATTTTGCACAACACACGCAGAATCTTCACAGGAGGGAATGTGTAAGCCTGGCTTCCGGCCAACGCGATGTCAGAGCATCTCCCGGCAGGGGGGCAGTGAGATAGCAAACCTGTTCTCGCTCGTGGCAAACAAATCCACTTCCTCCCTCCCAAATCATTAGATCTGATCTTGGGTGAAGCCTCCATCTCCTTGAGGAATCCCGTTCCTCGAAAGCATGCTCACGCCACGGTTCAAAGTACCGGGGATGTGCGATGCTCTTATGGAGATTAAGTGTCGGTCCGCCCACAACAGGAGACCTGCTGCCTGTTTGAATAGAGCTCTGGAGCACACGCCGTCCTAGCGATTTATGTACGAGACCACAGACATGTTGTCGGTTTGAATCAGTACATGTTTCCGCTCCAATTTCGAAAGGCTTGCAGGGATATTAGGACACAGCTTCCATTATTCCGAACGGTTTATGTGCCACCTTCTCTGTGACTCCGACCACAGCCCAGACGCACTGCTCCCCAGTCTAGATTGGCGTTCGCAGAGAAAATAACTCCTGGGCTGAACATATCCGGGCTGTTCCACGGTCTCAGAGTGCTGATGCAACTGTGAATAACCATATGTGCTTGTGGAGCGAAGACCACGCCCTCAGCGGAACTCGAGTTACAACCAAAACTGTAGCGGCCGCAATGTAGCAGACCCAGATGGCACACCGAAGAAGCTGCCGCCATCAGTCCTAGAAGCTTCTGAAATTTCCTCAGTGCAAACGACCTGCCCGGTATGAAACAGCGCAGAGTCGATGAAATGCTCCAGAAAGTGATGGGCTCGCATCGCCATTGAGTCCAAACATATTCCCAGATATGTTACAGTCTGACTCGTAAAAACACGCTCTTCTGCATATTCACATGCAGTCCCAGCGTATCCAAACGGCGAAGCATTGTTTCCACGTGACTGATAGCACATCTCTTGAGTGGGCTAAAATCAGCCAATCATCCAGATAATTCAACATGCGCATTCCGCTCGATCTGAGGGGAAATTTCGCTCTATCGCTCTCTCTCGAGCAGACTCAGAACTTCCTGTCGCAGAACAGGGCGGTTTTGGGGCACAGTCAGTGACGGGACCACGACATTAAAGCGGGGAGATCTGCGTTTGAATTGGAGAGAATATCCGTTGTGAATTATTCCCAGTATCCACGGTGAAACGCCCGGGATAGCCCTCTTACCGTCCATGAGATGACACCGCGGACGCGTTACCTCTACAGCCACTGATGGCTTATTTTGATCAGGGCCCCGCTCCCGCAAGGCTGGAAGCACTGGCGGGCGCGTCGCATAATGGTGTGACATCCTTGCGCCATCGAGAGGCAATTGTAATCATGGACTGTGGCCCTGCGCTGTTTGAGACAGGGCGAGTGACACAATGCTGGGTGCAAGAATTGTATACATGCTTCTTTAGTACAATTTTCACTCACAAAAACATCATTTAAACACATATAGCAATCGTCACCCATAGTGATGTGGGGGACACAATGCATGTGTCTTTGTTGTGTTGGCACACGAGGCCATTATAATCATAGGTTGTGGCTCTGCACTGTTCTGAGACAGGGCGAGTGACACAGTGATGAGTGTAAGAGGAAGTAAAGCTCTTTCGTTGATTGTATAATGCTTTTATTGTGATTATTATTATTGTGACTGTGATTATTATATGACTCAAATTGTTTTTAGTATAGCTATTTTTAGCACTCTACATATAATAATACAAATCTAGTTTCTTATCATTGACACTTGCTTTGATGTTTTATTATCTTATGCAGCCAGAGACTGTACAGTGTGTTGCTTATGGCTCTTTCCCTTGTGAAAAGTGTATTCAGTGTGAACTTGTACTGTACTTCTCATCTTAAATATTTATATTATTAAAACAACGTTATGTGCAGAAAATAAAATATCAGGCCACTTAAGTGTATTTCAAGAGAGTTCAGTTTCATGACAGTTTCTCAACCCACTTAAGTACAATTTATAATAATGTCAAATTAAAGTACATTTTAAATTAGTCCTTGCCATGCTTTAGTTTAAACTCATTTTGATGTATAGACGAACAAATTATATAATGTAAACAAGATTCAAATTTTAGCTTGTCATTTAATATGACATTTAAAGGTCATATATTTTAAATATACTAGATTGCAACTGCATTACAAATGTATAATTACTAAAATATATTTTACTAAAATATATTTTACTAAAATATATTTCTAAAATATATATTCTAAAATATAATTTATTATTATTTTTTTTTTCTTATAAATCACATTACAGTACATTGTAAATTCATTTAAAAAGACAAAACTGGGAAGAAGATAAAAACAGTCTCTATCAAGAGCATGCAATTAAAAAAATCTCACCATCGTTATGAGCTCAAAGGGGTACGTGTAAACCCTCACAGAGGACTGATATTTCTGCACCATTGCTGCACCTCTAATGAAAAGCCTTTTCTAAGAAGAAAAAGATGCCACAAACAGTATTATGGACAGAAGCACAGAATTGATCGAACAGCATATAGGTTGAGATATGGAAACATCAAGCATTATGTATTATTATATCTTCAAAACTGAAAATATTTTTTTCATTGTATGTGCAGTCTTCTGCAAAAAACTTTCATCTTTAATGTGGCCATCGTCTGAAATACATAGCCTCTGTATGAATGTTTAAAAGAGCAATGGGACAGTAATGAAATTATGATGACTGTGTACAACCAACCAGTGACCCAAAAGAGGCCTGTAGACACATTATCATCATTCATATGCATTGTTGTTTTTTTCATCAGCATGGGCAATTCATATGCAACACTAGATGGGTGTTGTGTAAACAGGGGTGGTGTTGGTGCAGTGGATAAGACAAATGCCCTTGGTGTGAAAGACCTGGCTTCGAATCCACTGTGAGACACCAATGTGTCCCTGAGCAAGACACTTAACCCCTAGAGGCGTGTGACTTCTGACATATATAGCAATTATAAGTCGCTTTGGATAAAAGTGTCAGCTAAATGAATAAATGTAAATGGACTCCAATGTGATCATAGATAGATAGCCATGTTAAGGTGTTTTGGAGTAATTATTATTATTATTATAACTACATTATAAATCTGTACATTTGTTTGTCCAGCTTAATTCAAATTGAAAGTTATGTTTTTAAACCAGATTTGGTTTTAAACCAATTTGAGTAAAAAATCACAATTAGCCAGAAGATGGTGCTGTTTACTCTTTTTTTTTTTTGAGCTTGACTGCTTGCAAAACTGCACTATATTGTCCTCTACTTTATGAATCTATCTATCTATCTGGGAGCTGCAGCAGTGAATCTCTTGTCTGAACACAGAGTGGGTGTGAAGACGAGGTCTTGGAAAAAAAAAAATCAATTAATTTATTTCGCTTAATTTCATTTTAGCAGTGGCACATCTGAAGAATCATCTGAAGGATCTGTTCAACTTCTGAACATCTGTAAATCTAAAAGTGTTTCTCATCGGCACACAACAAACACTTTACAGCTGTTGAATGGGCATGCTAATCCAGAATGAAAGGATTGATGGATGGATGGATTGATGCATGGATGAATGTATTCAGTTGTAATTTTGTAATTTTGCAACTATATTTCAACCTACTCTCATTGGCATATTAATAGGCTTGTATTTTAAGGTTAAGTTTAGGGTTAGGGTTAGTAGAAAAAGTTGACATTGCAAGTTACTTATAGCCAGCAGAATGTCTGTTGGTTGAACATCTAAATAAAGCAGATATTATTCAGATTGTCAACCGATACTCAAATGACTGCTAAACAAGCATTTGCAAAATTACTCATAGTAAAAAAAAATGTCTAAAAGGGACCATCGATATAAACAGTTGCTATATATTCTTGTTTGACCCATTTAGGACTCCAGTAACATGAGATGTTTCGACAAGTGATCCTACAGTAATATGGTATCTTATTGTGCAAACCTGGTAAACTATATTTGGTAAATCATTCTCTTAATATAACTGTTCTACAATATCACCACTATACTGTTTGTAAGAGAACAAACACAATCTCTTACAGTCACAAAATATCAGCATCAACATCTCTCCCCTTGTATCATGTCTGTCTCTTCTGAATGACTGCATTCTGATTTTATGCTCATTTATCTTTCTCTCAGTTTGCCCCGTCACAGCTGAAAAAGCATATGAATATTCAGGAAGGGGATACGTCATAGGAACAGCTGGCGTCGGAAATGGAAAGCAATTTCTAGACTCATGCTGTCAGTGATAAAACAAGAAAATATGTTGTGAGCACAGAGAAATGCATCCAAAATCATTGTTCTGTGCAAACACAGATGTTTTTACAAACATCAGATCTATGACAGTAAACATACTGAATCTCAGACTTTAAATACTGTTGAAAATTCAGGCTCAAAAATCTGATTGGATGAGTCAAACGAGTTGAAATCATTTGTTCAAGTGGCATGGCTTTTGGATTATTGCAGAAAACAAGCTCTGACTTACAAGTTGTGCATTTTTAACTTTTATTAATTTTGAAGCGTTAATATGTATAACCGGCAAAAGTAAAAAGCTAAAGATAAGCTATTAACAAACTACACAGTTGCATACCTTCAGCTTCATGCAACTTCACCATTAAGTTTTCAACAACTCTTCAAAAAAAAAAAAAAAAAAAAGTTTTAGCTTAAATAGTTTTCAAGAATGCATTTTTAAACACAAAGAGGCTATGGATGTGGACTAGTGAGTAGATGAGTTCACCTATTCAATTGGATGACATTTTATGTCCAAGGTAATATTTAGTGTCATCTAGCCACTTATTAGCAAGGGCCTTTTCCAAGACAAGTAACAGATTTAAATAAAATCACAAGGGGGTATTACTGATGCATTTTATGCTGTTGAATAAAACGTAAAAATGTCTTGAGCTTGTGTTAACCACAGACCATATTTAACCAAAAACCTATTTAAAAACCCATTGATTTCAGTATAATAAAACCTGAAAGGCTAAAATCCAACTTGCTTTTAGATTTGGCCCTGGAAAAATACAGTATCACTGCAGAACTATACAGAGATATACGCTCTATTTTGCAAAGATCACAGAATTGGAGATTTCATGCCTCACAAGTCCCCCAAAAAACTGAAAGCCTGTCTGGAACATGACCACTGACTGTAGGACCATCACAGTACAAATGACTGACATAGAAAACTGATCTGCTCACGTGTGATAAATGGCCTGTTAAACATACTCAACAATGTTGCAGTCACAAACACCTCCCAGACAAACTCCCTAGAAGTGTTACACAGACAAGCCCAGCTCATATTTTCTTAAGAATTTAGCTTTTATTTGTGTTCACCAGATCAGACTGGAATTATACCTGGTGAGTTGGTGTGAAGGAAAATATCGTGCAGCTCCTCATATGTTTTGAATAAAATTAAATTTGTCTTCATTTTCATGTTTTGAAGGTCTCTCAGGGAAATCTGATAAGTTGCCACGGGTCTATACGCTTTGAAAATTAAGAAATTAAAGCCAGTGTACTGAAGCCAACTTGACAGAAAGCCCACATTTAAACTCTTGAGGAAAAACCTCTCCACCATGAACTGCTGCTGCATACAGAGTTACACACAGAGGAAATGAAAATATCGCTGTGTGTGTGTGTGTGTGTGTGTGTGGAAGCTATTGACAGAAGGAGCTTGTGGCTTCAGTGACTTATGGCAGGCATCATGATGCAGTATCAATAGCTCATTAAAAGTGCACACACATATATTGACCAATCTGCACTTATTTCAGAAAAATGAAGTCAGTTTATACCAAAAAAAAAAAAAAAAAAAATTATAAAACAAAATGTATATCAATATAATTCACCAAAAAATTCCATTCTGAGCCCCCAAATTACTCAGTTTAACATTTTCAGAATTGGTTATTATCACAAAATTATCACTACCACAACAGTGTTTTGTAGGTGGTTGTTAGTACATTGTTATTAAGCTGCTAAAAATACTGTATTTTTATTTATTTATTCATTTTTTTCCCTAAAATTGTGTGATATAAACTCACAGCTGCGGGTTATAAAGTTCTGATGGGGCGCTAGTTAAAATCTCACAATTGCATGTTCATATCACACAACTCTGAGAAAAATTGTCATAACTGCAAGATGTAAACTGGCAGTTGCAAAAAAAAAAAAGAAAAAAAAAAGAAAGAAAGCATTGTGAGATAAAGTCACAATTACTTAAAAAAAAACAAAAAAACATCTGTGTTAAAAAGAGTTTGTGTGAGTTGAAGCTAATCATATCCACAACTCTAGTATAGATGAACACAAATTATCTAAAAAATAAATAATACTAAATACATTTGTAGTGTGCATGTGTCCTGTTACACTCTCTATTATATGTTTATTTTAGCTACAATGTTCTTACTATTTTAGCATGTTAATTGTAATGTTTATTTATTTTGTCTAGGTGGAATAGATCTGCTACACTGATGCTGAATTGCTGCTGCTGTTGGTTATTGCTGTATATGTAGATTATTGCTGCTACAAGCAAGTACAGGGACTTGCTACTGGCAATACATAAGCTGATATGGTGCTGTGAGTATTTAAGACATACTGCTGCTGCACAAATAGCATAATAACCTAGAGCAGATCTATACAGGTGGAGCTGGGGAAGGTGGAGGGTTTCAGGGGAACACTGAAAGAATGATGCAATGCTCAAACAAATTCAAATCAGCCATTTAAATGCAGCAAGATCATTGGCTGTGCATGCAAAATAAATCAATGAATCAAGTAGTTTAATGCTAAGAATAAAATAAAATAAAATAAAAATAAATAAAAATAAAATGTATGTATGTATATATATATATATATATATATAAATATGGCTATACAGATATGCTAATAGTTCACATTAAAACTGATGTAGTATACTTAAGTAGCCAATGAAAAAATTTATATGTGAATGATACTTGATACTTCAAGTTATATGGCTTTCTAGTCATAAGTGGTTTTGTTTGGACTATATGATGAAACTGATATATGATAGATCCAGGCAATGTAAATATAGGTATAAAGATGAGGAATATATTATAAGAATTATGTAACCTTTGTTATGGTTGAGGATGAGTCCTATGCTTGCATGGACAGAGACCTCATCATTATCCAATACACCCCAGAACACACACTGATCCATATGTATAACCGAAGGAGGGATTGTCAGCAGCAATATCCATCTGAAGTATAGCACACCTCCTCCACAATGTCAGCATGCAATGGAAGTTTGTTTAGACTGTTTTTTCATTGTACCACACTGGGGAATGTTATTGTGTGTTTTCACTTTACTCAAGCTGCAGTAAAGAAGCCCCAGGGGCTGTCTTATTCTTTTAGAAGAACCGAAAAAAAAAAAAAAAAAATCAACAACAACAACGACTACAACATCTTATTGCTGAAGATATTATACAGCGCTCATCCCTCGGTGCCCGTTCTGCCTTCAACCCTGAACACCTACGTAAAGCTGTTTAGCCCAGGGTTGTGCACCATTCAGAGGTGAGTTGAGAAAGCCTTTGAGATCCCAATTCAATTCTTGATTTTGGCTGAGGTAGACAAACAGAACGGCAGATTGTAATTCGAATTAGAAAGAAGACGAATTAAAGATGGAATGGCATTCAGAGAAATCAATATAACTGCTCTATGTGCACTTTTTAATAATCTCATTCATTTTCAGTACAGACTAAACATATTGTCATACACACAACATATGGATTATTTCCAGAAACATTGCATTCAAAAGTGATGAGAGTTCATTCATTGTACAGTACATGTTTTATGTCTGAGAAACTGAGTGTGAATTCTTAGATAAAAATACATGTTAGACAGACAATATGCCAATAAATGTTGCCTCAACTAACCATTACAGAGTAGACTGAATAAACAATTTCATATTGAACAATGTTTCTGATTTGCAGGCTCCCAGCATGCATTGCAGCATAAATAAATTATGTTCACTGCTACAGTCTTTTGATTTGTTTAGCTTTTTTTTTTATGCTGTTTTGTTGTCAATGCTAGTTAAATGTTGTGCGGTGATGTTAAGAGCTCACCTGTTTACTAAATGGTTATTGACTGTGTCTGTTATTAAAGTTTGTATGTTAGTGTTGAAATTCAAGTGTGTCTGCTTAGAAGAGCTATTGCACAGTTTGCTTCATAATACAATACTTTTCTTAAATGATAATTCTGATTCCAATTGCACCTTTTACGTTACCTTAAGGTCTTTTTTTCTGAAGAAAACACACACACACACACACACACACACACACGCACACTGGGTTTCTATGTTTAATAAAGGGACATCCCATATACAGTATAGTTTTATATTGTACAAACTGTATTTTCTACTACCTTTGTACCCACAAGAAACAAGGATTTTGGATTTTGCCATCTTTGTGCAGATATCTTGTCCCATTAATGTAGGGTATACCAGAACCACACACACACAGAAACAATTTTAGATCAGGTCTAGTCTTTCCATAATGGTAATGTTAAAGCTCAATTTGTGTTATTATTATTATTTTTATTTCTGGTTTCTGCGGGCAAATTTTAATCAGAAGCGAGCATCCATATGCCCTACTGACTCCAAAAGCCAGACTTGCTTGAGTTGGGGTCTTTAGAGGGAGCAGGACACTTTGCAAATCCCAATGAAGCCATTTGTGAGAACTGGACATACCCTTCACTAAAATACTTGTGAAAGTGCACTTCATGAAGGGATTCAGTTGTTCACTTTCATTTGAACTGGCCGTACTAACGGCATCCTCTTCCTGAAGTGGCATTCAAGGGCACAGAAACAGTGTTATTTTTTATTTTATTTTTTTTTTATTTTTTTTTGTGGGAGACAAAGGCTTTTGAAACACTTAAGTTATTTAACAATTGCTTTGGAAAAGATTTTTATTCCGAAAGGGCTTGAAGCATCATAGACTGACAGCACGAACTGGTCAAAACTTTGTCAGTGAAGCAAAAATTCAGCCTAAATATATATAATTAAACCTCTTACAAACCTCTTACAAACCAGTGTTAAAATTAATTTCAAATTCAATTGTTGAACAATCAGATTAATCCTATGCTTTCTATAATGCTATTAATGATATCTAGTAGCAAACCCTCTGAATTTTGACAAGTTTAAAACGAACAGTAATTTCATCCTCCTGCTATTAAAATTCTAATTAGAATCAGCTTCATGTGTGGCATGAGGCCAATTAAATTCAGATGCATACTCACTGATTGAAAGGGAGCCATGTCTTGCGTTTTGCCTACCTTGGTTCATACAATAGATTTCAAAATGGTACAGAAATCCAAAAGCAGCAAAAGCTGTTTCTGCAAAATACAAACAATAAACTGATTGGTCATTTTAAATCGCATTTGCCAGACATGTATCTGTTTATTGACATCAAGTCAATGTTGTGAAGCCTATCTGCATTTACTGCGTACATCTCGCAAATGTTCACTGTTTTCTAATGTGAAAGACTTTCTGTTCACTGGGATAATGTGATATCAGAGCCCATTAGTAATGAAGCATTATGCCACAAAATAACACAACTAAGATAATTAATACTTTTTAACAGCCGACGCTTTTCTTCTGAAGTGAATGTTCTCTTCTTATCAATCACCTCGATTTCGCTCAGCCAAGCACTATGAGCAGAACACATTAGTGCAAATATACAGCACAGAGCATTCAGAAAGTATTCAGACTCCTTCATCTTTGTTGCAGCTGCATGTTAAAATGTTTGCATGATGATGATGATGATGACAGACAGTGTGCCCAATCAAAATGGCCAAAATATGATTTAAAATATGTCAAATATATTGAAAGTCAGCATAATATACATCTGCAGAACACTCCAAGTGTTTTTTTTTTTTTTTGATATATTAAAACATTTGTAATTTTTATAAATTTTAAATGACATAATTTTAATTACGCAGCACTTTATAAAATACAGATTGTTTCAAAGCAGCGTCACATTAATAAACATAAAAATAACAGAATTAATTCAGTTTAAGTTAGTTCAATGTTGATTAAATTCAGATCAGTTCACCAAAATTCAGCAAATTCGAAAACAAATGTAAAAAAAATAGCAATACCAATAAATCAGTTCTACAGAAGACAATTATAGTTAAAAGTTAGAATTAAAGCCATACAGATACTACTTGAAATAAAATAAATGTTAACTGTATGTTGAGGCTAAAGTCTCATTTTCTATTGTTTAACTTGATTTTCCAAAATAACTAAAGGTAAAACTGAAATAATAATAATAATAATAATAATAATAATAATAATAATATATTTTCTTGTTCATTAAGGTGTTAGGAATCATATATTTAGTTCTTATAGCAAAAACATTATGTATCTTTTGAAAAATTAGCAATTTTATGAATGTCAATTATAGTGGACATCAGGACTATCTTCATGTAAATAATGACTCCACATTGTTATATGAAACAGAACTGAAGCAGAAAGAATTCTTTACAAAATAGTCGAGGGAGATTCAGATTTAGAGTTGTCAGATGATGAGAGAGATGAGGATGAGTTTCAACCAGTGAGACAGTGATGAAGAAGAGGAAGATGATGCAGAAGGATCAGTTGAAGGGACAGATGTAGACACAGATACAGACAGGGATGAGCAGGAAACTCGACGCCCTCTGTGGGCTAGGAGTAATATGTATGTTTTATGCAGTTCCACAATTTTAAATTCAGTTGCATTGAGTATTTAAACTGTTATTATTTATAATTTATTATTCTTTTTTTCCTTCATATCAGATTTGCACCTGTGTTACCTGGGCTTCCTGTGTGTCAAGATGACCCTACAACACATGCAGACTGGAGTCCAATTGAATATTTTTGGATATCAAGCATGCAGAAAGATGCAGAAATAAGGGCTGCAAGAGCAAGACGTACATGAGATGTACCAAATGCAAGATGTTCCTCTGCATTATGAAAAAGAGAAATTGCTTCCAGGACTAACACCACTAACAAAAAAACATACTAAGAACAAAATGAAAAGTGAAGGAAAAACTGGATTTAGTTTGACAGAAGGAAAAAAAATCCCCCTCCAAAAACGTTTCACATTAGTTCTATGTTCATTGTTCGAATAACACTAAAAGGATTCAAGGGGACCAATAAAAGGATACGGACATGAAAAAGTGTTAAGCTTTAATAGTAAAGATATACTTGCAAAATGTAAGGAAAAGGATTCAAAAATGATAAATGTGTCTATTGTATAATCAAAATGTCTGTATTATTGGATAATAATCAATTTACAGCCCAAAATGTATGTATTCTTAGTAAAAAAAAAAAACGTTATAATCTGGTAAAATTTGTATCTACCAAATGTGTTTGTTTTTGTACTCAAATGATCCTGTTGTCCACTACAGTGGACATGCTGTAAAACAAAAATAAAAAATAAAAATAAAAATGTCTAAATTGTAGGATGTTTTTTTTAACCCTAAACAGGTATGGAATCACAAAAAAATATGATTAGGAAAAAAATATATTTTCCTAGGTTCTCAGGAGGATATTTTAAACCAATACAAACTAAAAAATAATTACCACAAACACAAAAACACACTACAAAATGACTAAAACCTTTACTAAAATTAACGTGAAACTTAAAATATAAAATAACAATCATAAAATATGAGCAAAAACTATAATACTATCTAATACTAAAATAGCACAAGTTTTGATCTCATTCAGTAGTTTAAGTGCATGCAATCAGTTCAATAATGCAGTGTTACTGAATATTAAGTGTCTTTTTAATGCCCAGTAGTTGTGGCAGTATTAATTATTTTGCTGTGTGGTGTTGTTGGATAGTTTTCATTTTTTTAGCTAGTTCCATTCGACATAGTGGTCTGCCTGTAGAGAATAAGAATAAGGGTGTGTTGAGATTGCTATCCAGGGACTTTCCATGGTTTATGGCACTACACTGGATTTCATGCACAAAAAGCAGTATAAATATAAAACTCAACAAACTTTCAAAGCAAATTATAATTAAGAACACAGTTTATTGTAATTACTAGTCTTCATCTTTGTCTGGAAAAGTGTCCCAGTCTGCTGCTGTCTAATCATTGAGGGTTGACTAGGCAGCTGGAGATGACGTCCTCGTTAAGCACTCCAAACGAGAACATTTAGTGCTGTTCAAAGCAGAACATTATACATGCCTCAAGATGCTCATCTGTTTATGCACCAGCTGAATCTTGCAAATGTTGACACTTGATATCCCTTCAGCTCAGTGTCAACTTTTCTTGCAAATTATCTGTGGTCTTAAAGAGTAGCGCCAGGTTTACTGTGCATCATTTTCAAAGTCGTCAGATTGCTGCTGTTCTCACTCTGCACAAATGTCTGTGGCCATGTCCACACATACACAGGTTTTTTTTATAAACTGGGTTCTTCCATTTAAAAAAAATATATAATTCTGTCCACATGAAAACACAAATGCATGCATAACGCACTGTCAAGAGCATGCCAAACCAGCAGGTGGTGATACCATCTCAGCCGTAAAGCGATGTAGGCCAAACAGAAGCCCCCAAATTTTTCCAGTATGCAGAGATAACAGCACAGACTCTGACTTCACAAGCAAAACAACTCAAAACTCAAAAAAAGAAAAATTGATACGGGAAATAACATAAGATCACACAAAAGACAGGCTTTCTCACACAAGAATGGATTTATTACTTTCAACTACGGTACCCTGCGAAAAGCTTGCAATCCAAGTTGTCTGTCCACTGATTTGCAGTAAAAAAAAATATATATATATTATATAATAAGATTATGAAGGAGAGATGGTTGCTGATGCAGATCTAGGACTCCACCCCCTGAACTTTCCCTCACCCTGTTTCATGCTCTCTCATTGGCTGGGACAAAATAGCAGTGAGGAGTGATTGTCTGCTACAAGTGTCTGCTAAGACTGTTAAGGTGTTGGTGCAATTGTTTATAGCACTGCAGTCATGGGGAGACATGTTATTGATTGCCTCTGTGTTGAGCTCTGAGGCTTTTCCAGATCGAAATTTGAGTGATAATCTAGCTGGAAGGAAGTCATCATCCCTGAGCTGCAAAAATACTCTTTTTAACTAGGATATATATATATATATATATATATATATATATATATATATATATATATATATATATATATATATATATATATATATATATATATATATACACCTAAAAGCCCTTTAATTCCTAAAAGCAACAATATGTGAGTTTTTGATTTTTGGGTGAACTATCCCTTTAATTCCTAAAAGCAACAATATGTGAGTGTTTTTCCTGCCAGAGGTTGCATTGTCTATTAAAACATATGCGAAAATTGAGTTTTGGTCAAGTCCAAGTTAGTCGCAAAGCTCTCTCAATCTCGAAACTTCCACACCAGTATTGATCCTTGTTTTATTTCTCCATTTGTCCCAAAGCCTGTTTGCCTCATTTGGTCTATGTTTATGTTTTTTGGATTTTCTGTACTTGCCAATGAATATTCGTGATCCATGATGACTGAACAACACAACAGAGGCACGCCAGATGCTGTATAGCCACCACTTACACATTTGTACACGTGTGTTGCCATAGTTTCGACAAACGGAAACCAAGGATAGCGCCGATATTATATCATTCATAGGCAACAATGACAAGGGATAAGCCACTATTTTAAATGGGATTTTCTCTGGATTTACAAATCCTTGAGAACTTCAGGCATAATGCAAGTATACAACTTCATGAAATATACTGTATATACTAAAGTGGTTTTTATAATCCCATTATAAAAAAGGGTTTGCTCATAATTATATATATATATATATATATATATATATATATATATATATATATATATATATATATACAGTATATATATATATATATATATATATATATATATATATATATATATATATATATATATATATATATACAGTATATATATATATATATATATATATATATATATATATATGTATGTGTGTGTGTGTGTGTGTGTGTTTTAATTTTTATTTGTTTTAATATTGTATTAAAGTTAAACATTTTATTAAAAATATCTGACATGGTTTTACTAAGATTCATTTTAACTTTAACTTTAAATTCTAATGGGAGTTTGTAGACCCTTTTATACCCACTATATATCCATATGCTTCATATCTCCTGACATAATCTATATCCATGCATTATATCGCCTAGCAAAAGTCTTTTCATGGCCTGTAGTGGGTTTAGGGGACCAGTCTGAAAGAAACCTGGATTTAATGGACATGATACAAATGCATTTTGTACATTTTATCAAATTTTTATATATTTTAGTGTGTAATAGTATTGTGCATATATTTTAAATACTGTCCCTTTTAGGCTAGAGGTAGATGTATATGTAATATATATATATCACCACTTAAGTATAAGTATCACCACTTTTGTCCTTTATTATTCATTCATTCATTCATACATACCAGAAAATATATATTTCAATTATTTATATATTTAAAATGTAAATAACCTCAGCATGTATGTTGCATGAGCCTTCCTATCTTTTCAGTAGTTCATAAACATTGGAAATGTCCCCATTTACAGCATATACAATATATTTGAAGTGTATTGCAGAATATTTAAATTCACAAGTACATTAATATTTACAGTCAAGTATAGTGAGGGCGACTTGATCTAATTTTTATTTTTTTTTTATCTTCTGGATTACTAGTTTTTAACTGTCAATTCAGCTATTTTTATATATTTATTTTATAAATGAAACTCTATTGAAGTCACATGACTTTTAATGACATTTTAATGAAATCACACAGACTTGTGGCTTCAACTGAAACATATATCATCGCCTAACAACATCAGAGCTCATGGTAGGCCTGTCTTGAAAGGTTTATACATTATCACTATAAACATATTTCTCTATGGAGAAAATTAATGGGATTTGTTACTTTCAGAACCATTCTATTGTGTTCTTTTAAGTCTTGTTAATTTTTGTTTCCCCAGAATATATGAAATATTAGACACTATGTTTTTGCATCCAGTTAAGGGAGCTAAAATAAAGCCCACACCACATGATTGTGCTGGGAGCTGTAATCCCCCTGTGCAACTCCTCAGTGTAATTGGAAGCAATCGTTCATCCATAAAGGTATTTCTGCATAATGATGAGCAGATTGTCTGCCACTTTGTGGTGAGGAAACTTAAGAATGCTCCAAGTCTAACAGGCAATTACACTCCTCCTATGCACAATTTAAACAGCCGTAAGTAGCCAAGTCATGCTCCTCTGAGATAGATGAACTAGCCAATTTCACTTCAGATGCTCTAGCAATTAAAGGTGGAAACACTCACATATATGTGCTATCACACTCTCTAAGGGAGAATAAAAGAAAGTGAAAGAAATTAAGAAAAATAACAAAGGGACAGCGAGAGGAAGATGCTACAAGTAAAAATAGTAAATGCTGAAAAGTTGGAGATTTTAAAAGGTTTTGTTCCTGCAAACATGTCATCCCAAGATTTCTCACCTTGAAGATATTTGAAGATAAATAAAGATATTTTTAATTAAACCCACATTAAGAGGTTTCTGTCCCTCCACTCGGTCCATCTCAACAGAACTTTCAAGATTCAAATATTTCAGAAAGACTTTGTAAGAAAAAGACACTCTAAAAAGTCTATTCAGAAAGTCTTCAGAATAGACATAATCATGTTTTATATGATAAACAAATGTATTTTGTTAACATCAAATCCGGAAAACTCACACAACTAAAACTGCAAATTAAACTGCTTTTTTTACAAATATGTTAGAAACATCACTTCTACAACACAATACTGCTTTGTAAATAATCTTCCTGATTTGTCTCAATTCTTCAGCATATCTAATAGCTCAGAAAAAAAATTAAATAACTTGATGGTGTAACGGAAACTACTGACCCTGTCTTTTCTAGCACTTGAGACATGCTTGCTCCTTAATGCTTAAAGAAGATTACGGAAAACAATCTGACACTGTGGTATAACAAGCAAAATTACACCCAAAGAGAGCAGCCCAGAAAAAAATGGAGCACATCTGGAAGAAAACAAAACTAGAGGTAGTTTGTATTGCATGGAGGGAAAGTACTTCTACATAAAGAAAAGCCTTAAAAACTTCTAGATTTGCTTACCTTTAATCTCTTTTAGAAGAAAACAAACACAACCCCAGGTATTTATTCAATACAGTGGCTAAATTAACAAAAAATAAAGCATCAGCAGATGCAGACATTTCCCAACAGCACAGCAGTAACTTCTTTACTACCAAAATTTATATTCTTAGAGAAACAAAATGTAACCATGCAGCTGTCAGCTACAGTATCGCATCAGACAGTGCACTATACTGTAGATTCCCAGAGGAATAGTTCCACTCATTCTCTGCTATGGGACAAGAGGAATTGTATGAACTTGTTAAATCATCTAAACCAACATCATGAAGCTACTTAAAGCTACTTAAAGAGGTTCTTCCAGAAATCATATATCCTCTTTTGAATAACATTATTTATCATTGTCATTTGGATATGTCACAAAAACCTTAAAACTTGATGTTATTAAGCCTCTCATAAAAAAAACACTTTATCCTAGAGAATTAGTTAATCTCAAATCGTCCTTTCATGTTAAAAATACTAGAAAAGATAGTCTCCTCACAACTACAGTATGTCCTATTTTAGAGAAAGGTGGCATCTGGTTAAATTTCCAGTCAGGATTTAGACTATATCATAGTACAAAGACTGCTCTCATCATCGTATCATGTTCATTATCATGTTTGTATCTCTCTATTAGTGCTAGTGGATCTTAGCTCTCTCATTTGCTTATTAAAAGATGTGGCGAATGGTGCCAGACTGAAACTAGCAAACAAACTTGCATTATGCCTGGTGTATGCTAGGGCCCTAAGTCTAGATTAAAGACCAGTTTCTTTATCCTAGAACACATGATCACTTTAATATTTTTCTTCGTGAAGGATCAATTGAATAATCACAGTGTGATAATTGTTTGTATTTCAACTTGAAATGTCTGAAAGTATATGTTTAAATATGCAAATAATCCATTATCTATTTAAATATGGATTTGCATACATTTTCAGACAAAAATATGAGCACTGGATAAAGCCAGGATTCATTTTGTTGACATACAGTATTAAAGTTTTTGGATCTCTTTTCATCACACCATAAATCAAAAAAGTATTGTCAAAGTACTGTAAACAACCAGAATTTTTTTTTTTTTTTTTTATCTGGTAGAAAAATTTATGAACAAAACCTTCTTTAAAAATATATTGGGATAAAACTCCTTCCCATCCCTCCACATGCCCATCCCTCCAACTCTCATTTTCATGAAAAGCTGAACTAATCACCTTAAATAGTCCAATAATGTCCCACTATTTAACAAAGTGACATTGGATATTTACAGCTAAGGCCCATAAGTGCTTTTGTTCTCAGCAAGGTAGAGAAGTTTAATGCAGTCACATTCAGCCGCCCACAGCTACAGTTCCTCAATAGTGACGTTAATTTCCCTTTATGTCATTCAATATGACTATACACTCCACTCTGTACTCTAAAATACAGCTGAAATGTATTCTGATACAAATCAAATAACTTATTTTTCAGTCTGATGTGCTGTTTCCTGTCAGCTCTTCTGTCATTTAAAGCCCTGCAGTTTGATTATAAACAAGATTGAGTAGCCAAGCATGAAGCATATTGTGCTAGTCCGTTGCCTTTCAACGTGTATTTAGAGACCACATAACTTTAAATTTGGTCACATATGACATCCAAGGCCTGCAAATCATCAAGTCATGCTCTTCCTAGTGGAGCCGTGTGGCTGCAGTCAGAGTGTGTTCAGTAGACTTCCTCAAGTGTTCAGCGGCTATTTGGAGTTCAATTTAATTGCTCCTTGCCTCCAGGAGAAGGTAGAGAGCACACATTTGATTTGAGCTAAAATTAAAGCAGCTCTTATGGCTTGTTTAACTTGTACGGATGAGTGTGGAATGAATTCCTCCACCTTGCGATGAAGCTTCTATATCAGTGTGATTATTCTGTTGGATTCAAAGCTTAATGGAATAAAGTGACACTTCTGGTTGCTCTTAAACACACAAATGTGTGTGTGTGTGTGTGTGTGTGTGTGTGTGTGTGTGTGTGTAAAATCCATTCATTCATCCATTCCCAAAACCACTTATCCTCAGAGCCATGCAGAGACATTTGGGCCAAGCCGGCAGCCATATCACCCTGGAGCCCAAGACTGGTTTCCCACTGAAGCTAAGCAAGGATGAACCTGGTCGGTACCTGGATGGGAGACCTCCTGTGAAAACTAGTGGAAACTGGTGGAGTATATTAAGTGCCGGCCGTTCTATCTGCCGAGGGAATATACTGCCATACTTCTCGTTTTGGTTTGCATTCCCCCGAACAACATGAACTGCAAAAGGAACGATACACTAAATGAACTGTACCAGCACATCAGTGAGCAGCAGACAGCACACCCTGATGCTTTTCTCATCATAGCTGGGGATTTCAACCATTCTGACTTAAAGAGTGCGTTTCCAAAAATACACCAATACATTAACTTTCCAACACGAGGTAATAACATTTTAGACTTTGTTTACACTACACAGAGAGGAGCTTACAAAGCCCTTGCGTTCCCCCACCTCGGAGCCTCAGACCACATCACTGTCATGCTAATGCCTGCATACAGAGCGCTCATTAAAGTCACCAAACCAGTTCAAAAACAGATTCAAGTGTGGTCGGAAGGATCGTCAGAGGCTCTTCAAGACTGCTTTGACACAACTAACTGGAATATGTTTAAGCCAGGTGCCACATACAATAACACCACTGACCTCCAAGAGTACTCAGAGACTGTCACTGCCTACAACAACAAGTGTATTGATGATGTAACAGTCACAACGATCACTGTCTGGGCCAACCACAGCCATGGATGACAGGTGAGATCTACAGACTCCTGAAGACGCGGAACGCTGCCTTCAGAGCTGGAGATGAGGTGGGGCTGAGAGCAGCCACGGCCAACCTGTCCCACAGTATCAGAGAGACTAAGAGACATCATTCCAGTAGGACAGCCCATCATTTCAGTGACAGCAACTGGCTGTTGGACTTTCTGAATGGAAGACCTCAGACAGTACGGGTCGGCAGCAACACATCCAGCAACATCACACTGAATATTTGGGCCCCCCAAGGATGTGTGCTGAGCCCCCTCCTCTTCACTCTGCTGACCCACGACTGCACACCGTTACAGAGCTCCTCTTCATCAAGTTTGCTGATGACAGGACTGTGGTTGGTCTCATTAGCAACAAAGATGAGAAAAACTACAGGAGCGATGAGAGCCACCTGGCCGGGTGGTGCAGTGACAACAATCTCTCTCTGAACGTGGAAAAGATGAAGGAGATTATTGTTGACTTCAGGAGAGCACACACTCAGCACGTTCCTCTGACCATCAACGGTGCGACTGTGGAGAGAGTAAGCAGCACTGAGTTACTGGGTGTGCACATCACAGATGACCTCTCCTGGACTGACAACACTAAGCACTGGCCAAGAAAATCACAACAGCATCTCTACTTCCTCCACAAACTGAGAAGAGCCAAAGCCCTGACCCCATCATGTACACCTTCTGCAGAGGTACCATCGAGAGCATCCTGTCGAGCTGCATCACTGTGTGGTATGATGCCTGCAATGCGTTCTGCCGAAAGACTCTGCAATGCATAGTAAGAGCAGCTGAGAAGATCATTGATGTCTCTCTCCCCTCCCTCCAGGAAATTTATGGAACCCATCTCACCCGCAAAGCCCTCCGCATCGCAGGTGATCCCACACACCCATCATACACCCTCTTCAGCCTGCTGCCTTCAGGGAGGAGACTGCGGAGTCTCCAGGCCAGCGGACTGAAGGACAGCTTCATCCATCAGGCTGTCAGGAAGCTGAACTCGCTCCCGAACTTGCCCCCCTGCCCCTCTCATGCCCCAGGCACCACTGAACTATGACCCCCCACTAACATACGATGATATGCAGCAGTCACTTTGTGCAGCATTGGTTACTCACTACCTCATTCAGTATGGAACTGACGTCATTACACTACCTCATCGGTCATGTAAATAAAATAACTGCTCTTGAGCCCTTTGTCTTCTGTCCATCAGACAGATTAAGCTTTTTATCTGAACTGTTTGTTCACTTCACTGAATTGCACTCTATCTGACATGTGCCTTGCGCTGCTATATTTAACTTTATTTTTAATTTATTGTATAGCTGTGTCTTATATTTTATTTTTGATCTAGATTTTTAGCATCTACTGTTAGTGTTATCTGTATGCACTTGACTTGACTTGAATTGATAATGATAATAAAAAATAAATAAAAATGATATGTAGTGTTGTGATAATTATTATTATTTGTTTTTAATAAATACTTTAATAATAATATTTCAAAGTATGAATAGTTTTTAAACAGATGATATAAAAAGACAAGACCCCTCGACGTTGTTTAAACTTTTCCCAATCAAGCAGCAAGAATGAGAGAGAACAGGCACCTTTGTTTATATGCTACTGTTACATGTAGAACTGTTGCATTTTTAATATTTAATAATTATTTCATTTGAATAAAATGCTATTCAGGCAGGTGTGTTCAAGTAGAGGTTTATAGATCTAAATCTAGATTTAATTTAAAAGATACAGTATCGGTAGTCTATGCATTACTGACGTTTTTACTTGTATCCAAAATAGGGAGATGGGTATATTAGGAGCGCTGGACTCTCTCATCCAGTGCATGTTTAATTCTTTGGACGCTGTCATGCAGAAAGTCCAAAATAGTCTCAATGAAGTAATAACTTATGACATGCAAAAAAATCCTTAATAAGGACAAAAGCATCCGGCTATTGCTTTAGCTGAGCTGAATAAAAGGCATAAATATTTTTTACTGATGAATGTGAAGACAGTAACACGATTGTGAAAATACATGATTTATGTGTGTTTTTCGAGTTACTTTACCTTTCAGTAATCTGAAATATAGATTTTGTGGCGATCCATCTGATAACATTTAAGTCCAGGGAAACTTAACAATATATATATATATATATATATATATATATTACATTTATATATATGTTACATTTATGAATTTCTGTTCCCTTATTTGGTCACCTTCCTCCTTGTTTTGGTTAATCGATTATTCCCCACCTGTCTCCAGTTCCCTCATTACCTTCTGTGTGTTTAAATACCCGTTCTGTTAAGTTCCTCCTCGTCTAGATGATTACATGATTACATGTACATGTTAACAAGTGATAGCATTGTGAATGTCAATGTCTATGTGAAAACTGTATCTGTATATGTAACCTAACCTATTTGTGAAGTGTAGTATATTGTCTGTATTCTCCGTCGTCATCTAGTAAACTCCTCATTTTGATCACCATCCTCCTCAAGCACTTTAGTCTTTCGTTTAGCACTACCTCATTTGTAACAGAATCACGGACCCCAACAGTGTAGTTAATTTAGCAGCGTTTTTTTTCTTTCTTTTTCGTTTTTTATTCTTTTCCCTATTCCGGAATGGCCATCCCAGCAGTCTGTCTCCTATGCCTGGAGCAAGTGGACCGTTCGCTGGAGGTCCATACCAGGGACTTCCTAGATCTGGCGTGCCTTACCCACTTCCCCAACCGCTCGCTCTCAAACTTCTTCTACACCGGCCTGAGCAAGCGGTGTAAGGCACGCCTACCAGCGAACGGTCCCAGAGAGGATTTCGCCGCTTGCGTGGAGTGGGTGCTGGAGAAAAATGGATCTTCATGGACCATCAGCACCGCCGAAGAGGGTATCTCCAGCCCCACTCCCGACCCAGAGACCAGCCAGCCACCATCAAGCTGCACGGAGCCAGAGCCCACCGCAGCCGCAGAGCCTGAGCCAATCACCAGCAGGGAGCAGGACCTCGAGAGCGCGACTTTTTTCATTTTTTTTTCATTATTTGAATGTCTACTTCATCCAGGAATAGCTTACATTTGTATATTCATTCTAATCAAAGATTATCAACCTTATTTGATGAATGCATTAACATGTCACTTTAATTCCCTTGGATCTACTTCCACTAAATATATAAGCAACAGTTCACGTTAATACCCAAAAGGACAAAAATATGACAAAATCAATTCTTCTGAAGTCAATATTTTATACTATACGGATTCCCCTCACAAAGAAGATTGGCACCCCCTCCGGAACCTATTTAAAGTCACAAGCCAACATATATTGTTTTTTCAACATGCAAAATTATACACACTATTAGGAGCACATTGTCAACAATATCTTCACAAAGCTATTTGTGAATGCTGATTTAATGGATATTGCTCTTGTGAATTACTGGCAAGGCTTAACAAGAAATTTCCCGGCAGCATTAGCTTCGGTGCATGATAGACAGCTCCAGCATGGTCTTGCAGGCCTAGAGGACTGCAGCATGGAAGATAAAGGTTTATTAGAAGACATGAGGATTCACATGGAACCATTGACTATTTGAAGTCAGAGCCCGGGGCTACAGATCTTCTCTGCCTTGAGCTCCTCACACTCTCATTTATTTATATATCCATCCATTTTACCCCTGCGGAGATCCAAGAGCCCTATGTCACCTACAGAGTGCTGAAATAAACAACCTGCTACTGCTGTCAGAGACATAGACAGATACATAAAGAGACAGTAATAAACACAGCAAGGGGGCAAAGAAGGAGGCAGACAGCCACTGCCTCCCAAATCTCTCACGATTCAATAGTTATGAAAATTAACAAAAGCATCTGTTTTTTAATCTATTTGTTAACAAATGCACACGTAATTATTCAAGACTTTCCTTCCTTTTTTCCTGTCACAAAGCTATGCCGTCTTTTTTTGTAATTTGAATATGCCTCCCCTGGGTAACTGCATAATTGGACCTAATGAAACATTCATATGGCAAACGTCATATAGCATTTTAGAAATAGTGATGGAATACAGCAACAAAAATTAAGCAAAGTGCAATGCTGGAACATAATTGCTCAGTTCAGTATATAGCATGAAGTCAAGCTAAGTGATTATCATCTGAAAAGTCAGCACATTTTGTATTTCACAATAACCATGCCTGCAAACTGTCTTGCTTATTATGGATTGAGCAGTATAAGTTGTTAACACGACTATTGATCCTCATAGTACAATGGCTATTCAGAAAACGTAAATGCCAGAAAAGCTTTTTTTGAAGAAAAGCTCTGATGAGGAGACCAGCTCTTTTGACCATATACTATTTTTTTGGCCCATCTGTTTACATTCGATTTAGACATATCAGTGCTTCTATGATGATTGTGAGTGATTGCACAGGGTAGATCCTCTGGCTTTGAATGGCTGGGCTATTAAAATTATTTATATAATTCATGTCGAGTGGACATATGGCTATCATTTGCCAGCATGGGCAACAGCTGTCATGGATGTTTTGCAACTCAAAATCTCACTGAACGGATAAATGACGGAAAATAATGGTAATTTTCATTTGGTACGCTATTTTATACAGCTCATTAGAGTAGAATTCTTTAGTGAAATAAAGTAGCGCCAATATGATATTTATTAAATTAATTTGAATGAATTAACAATAGAGAGACCACACAAATGTGGAGCTTGCAAACAAGTGAAAGTTATCTCCGCATTGCTTAGAAATATAATGTAACTTTTAGAAGCGAAGCTGTTATATTTATAAAATTGTAGTTGTAATGTGCATTTTTTTTAAGTTTCCATCTCAATAAAATATGAGCGCATATAGCATCTTTATGGGCAAACGTGTAGCCCTCGCATTGGGTGTTTTGCGGGGAATCAGATATGTGTATTTAGATGTAGGTCGGATTTCCAAATATCGGATATGTATCTGATTTAAAAAGACATTTTGAAACGGCTCAGATCGGAAGCGAAAAAATCTTATCTCTTGTGGATTTTTGTTTACACACACGCATCAAATTTGGACCTGTATCAGATGTGGGCAAGATGTTTGTGATGTTGTTTTCATGAAAACTAAGCATGATTGAGTGTACCCTGTGATTTTTTTTTTATCAATTATTTTTAGTGAATCAGAAACAAATGTGCACTCAATTCATGAACAAATGACTATTACAAGCTTATTTTAATAAACTGTTCAATAGTCTTGTAAACTCTTTGTTTGAATCTGTCTGAATACTCCTTCACTAAACAGTTCACTCAGAGCAGTTACTGAATCAACATCTGACCACTAAGTGAACTTCAAGATACAAACCTGATTCCAAAAAAGTTGGGACACTGTACAAATTGTGAATAAAAACAGACTGCAATGATGTGGAAGTTTCACATTTCAATATTTTATTCAGAATACAACATAGATGACATATCAAATGTTTAAAATTAGAAAATGTATAATTTTAAGGGAAAAATAAGTTGATTTTAAATTTCATGGTATCCCCACGTCTTGGGACAGTGCCTTGTTTACCACTGTGTGGTATCCCCTCTTCTTTTTATAACAGTCTGCAAACGTCTGGGAACTTGTCAAGTTTAGGAATAGTAATGTTGTCCCGTTATTGTCTAATGCAGGCTTCTAGTTGCTCAACTGTCATAGGTCTTCTTTGTCACATCTTCCTCTTTATGATGCGCCAAATGTTTTCTATGGGTAAAAGATCTGGACTACAGGCTGGCCATTTCATTACCTGGATGCTTCTTCTACGCAGCCATGATGTTGTAATTGATGCAGTATGTGATATGGCATTGTCATGTTTTCTGGATGCATTCCTGAGCCCATATTGTGATTTCCATTACAGTAGCATTCCTGTATGTGATGCAGTGCCATCTATGAACCCGAAGATCACAGGTTTTATATATATATATATATATATATATATATATATATATATATATATATATATATATATATATATATATATATATATATATATATATATATATATATATATATATATATATATACTTCTCTCTATATTTAATATATATATTAAATCCATGCCCTGGATATAGATATTTTGTTATTATTATTATTTTAAACAGTATAGTAGCAACAGTGTTTGTATTTTCATGGGCATGACGGTATGACAAGCCATAAATCCATAAGAAATATGCATGGGTGCTTGCTTTGGTATTGCCAACCCTCATAATCCTCATTCTACTCATTCCAATAATTTTACAGATCCAGACACGCTAACTAGATATAATTTTTTTGTGAGACAATTGTCTCAATAAATTATTATTATTATTATTATTATTATTATTATTATTATTATTATTATTATTATTAATGTTTAATAGAAACATGAAAAAAAATACCACAGAGATTTGTGAAGGACAAAACTGGTAACATAACAATACTGTCTTATTCCTATTTCTCACATGTTGTGATTGATAAAATTTGTGACAAACTTCCATTAAAACCAGACAAAATGGCTGAAAACTACTTACATACAAGGGTAAAGGTTAATGGGCATTATGTTAGTAAACCTTCCTGTTGCAGAATTACAACACCATTTGCCCTTTTCTCCCATGGTTAAGCCACTTCAAAATGAATGAACTGTCATTACGGGCAAAATGACATTTGGGCAATCAATGCAAAGACCTTTTAGTAAAGCACTCAAGATTTCTGTCCCTGTTTAGAAAGCCGTCCTTATGGCAGTGGCAGCAGAGGATCGATATGAAATAACAATAGCTCTGTTCAGAATACCATACTGCCATTCTTTTACTCTTACTATTTCTGCAGTATTTAGTATGTTCTAGACTCTAGAATCTAGAGTGCACATTAAATGCTGTACTCATTTTTCTGTATGAGTGGGTAACGTTCATTATAATGTTGAGCCTACCTGACCATCTGTTTCCATTGTGATGAATGAATCATATCAGGAGCTTTGATTTTTACTCATAATTTGATCAGACTGTCAAACATTCTTTTACACATTCTCCAGTATGAATCTGTTCACATAGCAGAACGGTGTTCTGCCGTGTGAATGTGACTTTTTCAAACATTTATAGTATCGCACCTATTTTTAAAGGAATAGTGTGCATTATATGGAGGACCTCCATAAATGCAAAATAAATAAATAAATAAATACATACATACATACATACAGTACATACATAACTTTAGAAAAACCAAATATAGGTCATTTGTCTATAGTTTCATTTGTCCTCAATTTATTTTTTTATTACTTTATGTATTATTTTATCTATTTATTTTTTACATTCATTTGTATTATTTAATAACTTTTATTTACTGAATATTTCATTTACTCTTATATTTTATTAATTAATATTTTTTACCTGTTTATTTATGTGTTTATTCATTTATTTTTATACTTATTCCCATATGTATATATTCCAGATTTATTTATTAATTTATTTCTTTTCATTTTTCTGTGTTCAAGATGGAAATGAGGGAGGCCGTTCTTGTGGTGCTCCAGTGAATCATTGGTTGAGAGCTGGAGTTTGCTACAGGATGTCTTACTTAGATCAACAAGAAAGTTCTAAGATATTTTCACATATTCACCTTATTATGTCATTTTTTTCTTTTTTTTTTTTTTTTTTTTCTTTTTACAGCAACTGAATTCAATTATCCTGACAATTTTGTCATCAAACCCAGAACCATCAACATTGTCAATGAGTTTCAAGATTGATGGAGTTTATCTTAAACCGTTTGCACCAAAGGTCTCTATGGTTAACACAGGTTTTTGGAAATGCGGCCCGCTGGAAGTTGATGTTAAAGTTGGCTTTATTCACAAGTTTAGGGAGTATCTATAAGTTACATACAACATTGTATACACATTTCTAACTTCAATAGCATTTGAAGAGAATAACTTACAGTCACAAAACCAACTGTAAAGTGTTAATCTATGAGTCAAGTATATTTAGCAATACTTAGATATGATTTGACAGTTAATTTTAATAAATATAAAAATAATCTAATGCAGGGGTGTTAAACTAAATTCTTGGAGGGCCGGAGCCCTAGACAGTTTAGATTCAACCTTAATTAAACACACCTGAATCAACTTATCAAGTCCTTCAGGCTTATTTGAAAACTATTTGGTATGTGTGTTGGAGCAGGGTTGGAAACAAAACTCTGAAGGGCTCCAGTCCTCCAGGAATTGACTTTGACACCCCGATCTAATGTGTATACCAAAATGTGTTTACCAATATTGTATGTAACTTTAAAGATGGTCCATTAACTTGAGAATATAGAATGTCAAATACAAAGCCATCTTTATGACAGTGGGCCTCGTTTCCAAAAAGCATTGTGAGCCTGAGTAGACTGTAGACACCTTTGGTGCAACTGGTTTCCGATAAACTTAGGCTCACAATGCTGCAAGGAAACACCCAAAAATAATGCATTTGGATGATGCCATACTCCGGGTTGAGTGGTCTCTGACCTCCATAGGTGACGGGTGGCCAGAGGACTCATAGGCAAGTGAGAAGACCTCAACCACCCACCTTTTCAGGTTCTGCCTGGCCACAAGGGAGACCTTCTTAGGCGGATCAAAACAGACAAACAACTATTCTGACTTACGCCACAGGGTAGCTCTGTGGACATAAGCGTTCAATGCTTGAACTGGACAGAGCAGGTTTAGCTTTTATTGGTTTAGCATCCTGGAAGGAAGGAGGACAAAAGTCTTCCAAAACTATGGACTTTGGAGTAGAGGTAGGCATCTTAGAGACATACCCGGGTCTTGGGTAAAGGAAGGTACTAACCATGTCCGGGGCTAAGTCCAGGCATGAAGGAGAAACTGACATTGCCTGAAGATCCCCTTGATTGAGGATATAGCAAGGAGGATGACAGTCTTTAGGGTTCAAAGTGGAAGATGCACAAAGCCTCCAGAATCAACGCCAAGTCGCAGTTGAAGATTGATCACCTAAAGGGGCATGGTAGACAGCTATGGCAGCCATGTACAGCTTCAAAGTGGAGGGAGATAGCCCTGCAGAAAAACACTCCAGCAGATACTCCAGCACTGTGCCACCTGGGCAATTGACTGGGTCCTACAGTTGCCATGCGCACAAAGAAGTAAAACAGCTTCTGCTTCAGAGCGTACTGTTTCTTTATTGCAGGAACTCTGGACTGGAGTATGCTCATAACAACCTTGGTTAAGAGACCAGAAGCTATGAGCTGTGCCCCCTCAGGGGCCTGTCTCTTCATCATATCCAGAGTGACTTGTAGTAACTGTTGATTCTGGAAGTCAGGACACAAATATTTCAAACCTGAAATACCTTTTTATGATGTAGTTTTTATGTTTATTTATTGACATGAACTATTTATTGAAATATCTCTGAGGAAGTGAATTTTTCAATAATTTCAACAGTACATTTGGATGTTTTTGTCACGCTGTCTAGTGTCTGTTTCCCTGGGTGTCCACTAGTGAGCTCACTTCCCCTTAGGCACTTCACCGTAGGCACTGGAATTCCTCTAGTCTTGTCCTGTCTTCACAGTAATTGCACTCCTGTTAATTGCACCAGGTGCAGGCAATCTATTGTCATTAGCCTCCCTATATATCCCAGTCTTTTCCTGTTGTTTGTATGGAGTCCTTACCCTTCATATCATCAGCCTTCTCTTTCCGAGATTCCCCATCGTCTTCTCGTCTTCCGATATTCTCCCTAACCTCTCATCTTCTGAGTTCCTTTCCTGTTCCCTCCTTTGTTTATTTGTTTTTTTTATTTTTTGGACTGTCTGTTTGGCTTGACCTCTGCTTGTTTGACCACGAATTGGATTACCTTGTATTGATAATAAATACCAGCGATTGGATCTCTACACTCTCCTGTGTCTCTATGGTGCGCGAATCGTCACAGTTTTCAGTTCTATGTCTCTTACTGGTCACATTGCTATGCGGGTAAGAAATTAAATATTTCTATTTTTAGTGTTAAAGTATTTACATAAATTATTATGTTTTATGATTAATTATTATCTTTTTATCAACTCAAAAACCCACTGCTGTTATTACATTTGGACCAGGTTGGGAAACCCTGGTATAATGTAATGTTTAATGAATTTCATGATGTTGATTATATAATTTTTCTTTGCATCCATCAGTATGGTACTGAAACTAGGTACTGAAACTACTTTAAAACTAGGTAAAAAAATAAATAAATAAAATAAAATAAAAAAAGAATCTGAAAGTAATCTAAAAGTAAACAGGATGCATTGCTTAAAATGAATAACATAGATTACATTACTAACTAATTACATATGATTTAGTATGTTAGTCAACACATTAAAATTATTGTACTTCTCTAAAGCATATTTCACATTTTTAAATTTAACTTTGTAAGGGTACTTTATAGTCATGAAAGTCTTTTCAAGTACATGATAAGTATAGGTTTTATACACTTCATTTTCACAAGGGCCTAGACCACACCATATTAAGAAAGCACTAAATTTGTATTCCACTATAAAGCTAGATCACTAACCCCTCGTGAAATACAGCTTTATGTCTCTTGCAAAATCTTTGTGACTTTGTGAACACGGATCACCATCTGATGATATGTTGTTCATATTTTGGCATAAAATGACATGCATCTTTGGAAACAACATGCATCATATTTGTCATTTTCAGAATGTGATGAGTAACAAGTGATCAAGTGCTGTGACTGATAAGTTCAGAAATGAAAATGTGTTGAAGCTTGCATCACGATGTGAACTATAACAGATTGACAGCGAACAAAAAGCGATTACTGTCTAACAGGAATGGGGAAAAGCAGGATCAAAGCAACATTAAACTGACTGGATGACGTGAAATCTTCAGAACTGTTTAGGGACACTGCACAGATGGTTAATACATGACAGCCTGTCATACACACAAACATTACACAGCCTTTCAAATCACTCAGAGAGAGGGAATGGCATGGTGATACAGTAATTCACAAAACAATTAAAATGTCATCCTTTACTCACTGTAAATTTATTTTTATAGTTATTTATTTTTTTATTTTTTTTGTCCTTTTCAGAGCCTGACAGCCACATGTCAAGATACGGAAAAGAGCAGCTTTTCCATTCTGAAAAACAACTAATTTTGTTGGAGCGGCATTAGGGTGAGTAAAATTTCCACTCCCTTTATCCCTGATACTTGAGCTTTTTTCTACTTATTTCACTGGATCTATACTCTCACTTGTATATGAAGTTTAGCAGATATGTTCTTGTTCAAAGTAAAGTAAAGTACATTCACAACAGCTTCAGTCACTTTTGAGTAACTGGTGTTTTAGTTAAGGGGGGGGGGGAGTGAAATGCTCGTTTTCACTCAGTATCCTGTTAATCTTGAGTACCTATAGAGTAGTACTGCATCCTTCATAATTCCAAAAAGTCTTTAGTTTTATTATATTCATAAGAGAAAGTTAGTCTGTACCGATTTTTCCCGGAAAAACACGAGCGTCTGTAGGCGTGACGTGTGGGCGGAGCTAAAGAATCACGAGAGCCAGTAGGCTTTTGCTTTGATAACGTTTGGAAGCTGTGACATTACGTGAGGACAAAACCAACCAAAACAAACCATTGCTAACAGTCAGATTCAGCGTATATTTATGATCCAGAATCAGATCCAGAGGCTGAAATTTAACAAGAGCAGCATCAGCAACAACGTCTCTATGTGGTATGTACTGAAACTGTATATATTTGCTTAGCGGTTTTGGAAAATTACTAAGTTCCACTTTGTCGTCTTTTTTTTTTTTTTTTTTTTTAAGCTGTACATGTGGAAAGTGCAGTTTGATGACAACATCGCATGTTGTTTACTTGATGTGCTTACACGCTGATAGCTCAGTTAACAACACAGAGATATTTGAAGCATTTTTACTCACCGCCTGCGGTTCCAACACACGATCGTGACCCTTTTTCATTGGGACTGCATTATCCTTAAGAAATAAACGATGTGCAAATCCGTCGTCAAACTGGGCCTTGTTTGTAAAACAAGCATCTTCGAAATGCAGGGGAACAAACACAAACACTTACACAACTCCGTTGATGCTCTGTAAAAATAAACTCCATCCACTGGTCCATTAATGCTGTTTCTCTTTAGGTAATCTGTGCAGGGTTGTCTTGCCCTGGCAACCAAAAACACACTCCTTTTGTGACATTTCGCGACGCTCTCGCTCTGATCAGTGAAGTCTGTTGTGCTCTCAGTGCTCTGCTATACGGGAGCGCGCGCTCTTCCGGCAGAAGTGCCCTCAGGACCCATATCAATCAATCAATCACCTTTATTTATATAGTGCTTTAAACAAAATACATTGCGTCAAAGCACTGAACAACATTCATTTGGAAAACAGTGTCTCAATAATGCAAAATGATAGTTAAAGGCAGTTCATCATTGAATTCAGTTGTGTCATCTCTGTTCAGTTGAAATAGTGTCTGTTTTTACTTGCAATCAAGTCAATGATATCGCTGTAGATGAAGTGACCCCAACTAAGCAAGCCAGAGGCGACAGCGGCAAGGAACCGAAACTCCATCGGTGACAGAATGGAGAAAAAAACCTTGGGAGAAACCAGGCTCAGTTGGGGGGTCAGTTCTCCTCTGACCAGACGAAAACCAGTAGTTCAATTCCAGGCTGCAGCAAAGTCAGATTGTGCAGAAGAATCATCTGTTTCCTGTGGTCTTGTCCCGGTGGTCGTCTGAGACAAGGTCTTTACAGGGGATCTGTATCTGGGGCTCTAGTTGTCCTGGTCTCCGCTGTCTTTCAGGGCAGTAGAGGTCCTTTCTAGGTGCTGATCCACCATCTGGTCTGGATAAATACTGGATCCGGGTGACTGAAGTGACCCTCTGATCTGGACACAGACTGGATCTCGTGGCCACGGTGACCTCGGAACAAGAGAGAAACAGACAAATATTAGCGTAGATGCCATTCTTCTAATGATGTAGAAAGTACGGTGTTATGTGAAGTGTTTCCGGTTCCGGTTTACCTAATTAATGCAGCCTAAAAATCCTTTAACGGATTTGGATATTAAGAGCATATTAGTATGTTATGTGTATGCCAGGTTAAAGAGATGGGTCTTTAATCTAGATTTAAACTGCAAGAGTGTGTCTGCCTCCCGAACAATGTTAGGTAGGTTATTCCAGAGTTTAGGCGCCAAATAGGAAAAGGATCTGCCGCCCGCAGTTGATTTTGATATTCTAGGTATTATCAAATTGCCTGAGTTTTGAGAACGTAGCGGACGTAGAGGAGTATAATGTAAAAGGAGCTCATTCAAATACTGAGGTGCTAAACCATTCAGGGCTTTATAAGTAATAAGCAATATTTTAAAATCTATACGATGTTTGATAGGGAGCCAGTGCAGTGTGGACAGGACCGGGCTAATATGGTCATACTTCCTGGTTCTAGTAAGAACTCTTGCTGCTGCATTTTGGACTAGCTGTAGTTTGTTTACCAAGCGTGCAGAACAACCACCCAATAAAGCATTACAATAGTCTAACCTTGAAGTCATAAATGCATGGATTAACATTTCTGCATTTGACATTGAGAGCATAGGCCGTAATTTAGATATATTTTTGAGATGGAAAAATGCAGTTTTACAAATGCTAGAAACGTGGCTTTCTAAGGAAAGATTGCGATCAAGTAGCACACCTAGGTTCCTAACTGATGACGAAGAATTGACAGAGCAACCATCAAGTCTTAGACAGTGTTCTAGGTTATTACAAGCAGAGTTTTTAGGCCCTATGATTAACACCTCTGTTTTTTTCTGAATTTAGCAGTAAGAAATTACTCGTCATCCAATTTTTTATATCGACTATGCATTCCATTAGTTTTTCAAATTGGCGTGTTTCACCAGGCTGCGAGGAAATATAGAGCTGCGTATCATCAGCATAACAGTGAAAGCTAACACCATGTTTCCTGATGATATCTCCCAAGGGTAACATATAAAGCGTGAAGAGTAGCGGCCCTAGTATTGAGCCTTGAGGTACTCCATACTGCACTTGTGATCGATATGATACATCTTCATTCACTGCTACGAACTGATGGCGGTCATATAAGTGCGATTTAAACCATGCTAATGCACTTCCACTGATGCCAACAAAGTGTTCAAGTCTATGCAAAAGAATGTTGTGGTCAATTGTGTCAAACGCAGCACTAAGATCCAATAAAACTAATAGAGAGATACACCCACGATCAGATGATAAGAGCAGATCATTTGTAACTCTAAGGAGAACAGTCTCAGAACTATGATACGGTCTAAATCCTGACTGGAAATCCTCACATATACCATTATTCTCTAAGAAGGAATATAATTGTGAGGATACCACCTTTTCTAGTATCTTGGACAGAAAAGGGAGATTCGAGATTGGTCTATAATTAACAAGTTCTCTGGGGTCAAGTTGTGGCTTTTTTATGAGAGGCTTAATAACAGCCAATTTGAAGGTTTTGGGGACATATCCTAATGACAATGAGGAATTAATAATAGTCAGAAGAGGACCTATGACTTCTGGAAGCACCTCTTTTAAGAGCTTAGATGGTATAGGGTCTAACATACATGTTGTTGGTTTAGATGATTTAACAAGTTTATACAATTCTTCCTCTCCTATAGTAGAGAATGAGTGGAACTGTTCCGCAGGGGGGTCTATAGTGCACTGTCTGATGCGATACTGTAGCTGACGGCTGAATGGTTGAAATTTTATCTCTAATAGTATCGATTTTAGAAGTAAAGTAGTTCATAAAGTCATTACTGTTGTGGTGTTGGGAAATGTCAACACTTGTTGAGGCTTTATTTTTCGTTAATTTAGCCACTGTATTGAATAAATACCTGGGGTTATGTTTGTTTTCTTCTAAAAGAGAAGAAAAGTAATCAGATCTAGCAGTTTTTAATGCTTTTCTATAGGATATGCTACTTTCCCGCCAAGCAATACGAAATACCTCTAGTTTTGTTTTCCTCCAGCTGCGCTCCATTTTTCAGGCTGCTCTCTTTAGGGTGCGAGTATGCTCATTATACCATGGTGTCAAACTGTTTTCCTTAACCTTCCTTAAGCGTAAAGGAGCAACTGTATTTAAAGTGCTAGAAAAGAGAGAGTCCATAGTTTCTGTTACATCATCAAGTTGTTCTGAGGTTTTGGATATGCTAAGGAATTCGGATACATCAGGAGGATAACTTAAAAAGCAGTCTTTTGTGGTAGAAGTGATGGTTCTTCAATACTTGTAACAAGAAGTAGAATTTACAATTTTGGCTATATGAAGTTTACACAGAACTAAATAATGATCTGAGATATCATCACTTGGCTGAATAATTTCAACACTATCAACATCAATTCCATGTGACAGTATTAAATCTAGAGTATGATTTCGACAATGAGTAGGTCCTGAAACATGTTGTCTAACACCAATAGAGTTCAGAATGTCTATAAATGCTGATCCCAATGCATCTTTTTCATTATCGACATGGATATTAAAATCACCAACTATTAAAACTTTATCTGCAGCCAGAACTAACTCGGATGTAAAATCACCAAACTCTTTAATAAAGTCTGTATGGTGACCTGGTGGCCTGTATACAGTAGCCAGTACAAACATAACAGGGGATTTATCATTAACATTGGTTTCTCTGGATAATGTTATATGAAGCACCATTACTTCAAACGAGTTATACTTGAAGCCTGCCCTCTGAGAAATCCTGAAAACGTTGTTATAAATTGAAGCAACTCCTCCCCCTTTGCCTTTTAGACGCGGCTCGTGTTTATAACAATAATCTTTGGGGGTGGACTCATTTAAAATAATGTAATCATCAGGTTTTAGCCAAGTTTCTGTCAAACAGAGCACATCTATATTATGATCAGTTATCATATTATTTACAAAAAGTGTTTTCGTAGAAATGGATCTGATATTCAATAAGCCAATATTTATCATTTGTTTATCCATATTGCATTTGTTTTTTATTTGTTGAACCTCAATTAAATTGTTAACCTTAACTTGGTTTGGACGTTTTTTGTATTTTCTAGTTCAGGGAACAGACACAGTCTCTATAGCGTGATATCTAGGTGAAAGAGTCTCTATGTGCTGAGAATTAACTGACCTCTGTGACGGGAGGCAGCTAGCAGACGGTCGGTTTAGCCAGTCTGTCTGCTTCCTGACCTGGGCCCCAGTTAGTCAAGGATAAACACTAAGACTATGTGCCATATTTCTAGACAGAAGAGCAGCACCACCCCAGGAGGGATGAAGACCATCTCTTTTAAACAGGTCAGGTCTGCCCCAAAAGCTCGTCCAATTGTCTATGAAACCTATGTTATTCTGTGGGCACCACTTAGACATCCAGCCATTGAGTGATGACAATCTGCTATGCATCTCGTCACCACGGTAAGCAGGGAGGGGACCAGAGCATATTACAGTGTCTGACATCGTGCTTGCAAGTTCACACACCTCTTTAAAGTTATTTTTAGTGATCTCCGACTGGCGAAGTCGAACATCATTAGCGCCGGCATGAATAACAATCTTACTGTATTTACGTTTAACATTAGCCAGCACTTTTAAATTTGCCAAGATGTCAGGCGCTCTGGCTCCGGGTAAACATTTGACTATGGTGGCTGGTGTCTCTATATTCACGTTCTGTACAATAGAATCACCAATAACTAGAGCACTTTCATCAGGTTTCTCAGTGGGTGCATCACTGAGTGGGGAGAACCTGTTTAATGTTTGGATCGGAACAGAAGAGCGGTGTTTTGACCCACGACTATGCTGCCTCACCGTCACACAGTTGCCCTGCTGCAGGGGCTCTGCTGGAACCGGACAATGTACAGGAGTCCCTGAGCTAGACGCATCCAAAGCCATATCTAGAGCCCTAACATTCTTACTGTCCTCAATTAAAGTTTGTATGCGTGTCTCTAATTCTGAAATCTTCTCTGTCAGCCTAACTATTTCCCTGCATTTATCACATGTGAATCCCTCATCAGCGACAGAGATAGATAAACTGTACATGTGGCAAGAGGTGCAAATAACAATTGTAGGAGAAGCCATTACTCACCGTGCTTGATGAAATATTCTTACTGCGGTTGTTTGATGAACTTGTGGAAAACACAGCAGCTTACAGTTAGCGTTACCACTTCTTGTTTCCTGACGTATGTCAGTGCCATATAAGTAAATTCCGCTCCATCTAACGTCACACAGAGCCATACTCGAAAAAAAAACTTTCCGAAACTTGTGACAAACCGGAAGGAGTATTTTTGGAACAGAAATACTCCTTCAAACGTACAACTTAATTTTTGAAACTTTGTCCATGTTTAGCATGGGAATCCAACTCTTTAACAGTGTAAAAAACTCAGTATGCATGAAATAGCATTTCACCCCCCCTTTAAGTGCATTTTTTCAAGACCACACTGGTGTTAACAGATCCTAGTCTCATTTTACACATCCCTTCTGGGATTTGAACTATTGACCCTCAGATTATTAGCACAGACCTTTAGCTACCATTGTGTTATTCCCTTATGGTGACAGAGGTAATAATAGACCAGAGTAATGTTTGCTGGTACTTTCCACAAATAAAATGTACTTTGGTGTCCCATTACTTTTATTTTACAGACATAAATATCATAATTTTGGGTTACATTACACGCTGTAAAATGTATTTATTTATTTGTTTATTTAGTGTACAGAATAAATCAGAATCAAGGGTGAAAAATATTAAGAAACAGTCACTTAATTAAAAAAGAAAAACAAATGTGAGCTGCCAATTCAGTCAGAATTGAGCTGAAGTGAAGAAAAACAAAATAAGTGAAGACATTTTTTTTAAAAGATTTTTACACTTTCTTACACAAATATGCGTTTTCTTGAGCAAATTCACCACTACACCTGGTGGTTTCTAGGGCCATTGCTATTTGGTTCATTAGGTTTTCGGTGGTTACTACAGCTGGTCATTATTAAGTGGTTTTCATGGTGTTTTGGGGGGTTGCTTCAAAGAGTCTAGTAGTCCACCCCCAAGTATCTGTTTTTAGCCATTTTATCATCTTCCGGATGTAAATCATAAGCCTGGGTCCTTAAAAAGTAACAACATACCTCTCTTCGACAAGTCATATGATATGGGGTATCGTTCATATCTGTGGAATTAAACAGTGTAGTCAGTAGTTTGTTAAAATTATTAACTATGAGTAGTAACAGTGATGCTTGACTTAGCAAAGATCATCAGTGAGGCGTAGTCTTCAAGTCTATGTTGATTTATAACACAAAAGGCAAATCAGCCTCATTCTCACCCAGAGTGAAATATAGGGACACATTTTACAACTGACAAATGAAAAATGATCTCTAATTGATTATTCTCTAATTATGATATATTATGCATGCAGCATCTTGATGTGAGGGATGAGACACAAATATGATCCATTATTTATGAGATACATTTCAGGATTATGTAGCTGTGATCATCAGTGCTTTATGTGTCTCTGTGTTCAACTCTATTCATTACTGAGCTCACTGATTGATGAGCAGCTCTTCATGAAAGGTTTGTAGAGTCACTGAGGATTCACAGAGAGACACTGTTAGGTTTTCAGATACTCGAGAGGATTTCATGTTAGAGCTAATGAACAGCATAAGAGAGAGATAACACAAAGTATAGCGGCTGCAGTTTCTCATTCTAATTTCCATTGGAAATGGGAATCACACAAGAGTGGTAGGAATGCAAGTTCTGCCTTACAGTGAAATGACATTATCCATTAGAGTGGTGGTGAAATGTGAGATCAAAATTCCCTTGATGTGTTGACATATAGCAGATCAATGTAGTAGAAAAAACATCCTGTAAGTTTCAGACATCAAAACTTTCTTGTTAGTTCAAACACCACTGAAACCAAGCCAAAAAAATATTCATGGTTTCACTTTATTTTGATGGTACCTTTAACACATTCTGTTGACTATAATTAACATTGCACCTACATGTCTACTTACTCTAATTAGGGTATTAGTAGAGTATTAGTAGACTGTTAAAATTCTCATTTGGCAAGTTTGCATAAATGTGGATATTTGGTGATTAGATAGATAGAGAATTTATTGTCCCTTAATGGGAAATTTGTTCTCACAGATTATCATACAGCACACGCAACTGGCAAAAAAAAAAAAAAAAAAAAAAAAAAAAAAACACCTAAGTGCAATTTTATTTAGAGGTATACCATGCTCACATTTAATTAATTAGATTAAATCATAAATATTTAATTATTAATTAATTAATTAATTAATTAATTAATTTAATCATCACATTTAATAAATTTTATAATTTCAGTTTTTCCATCCCCAGATATAAAACCTCCTGAAATTGAAATTGAGACTGAAACAGCACCACTGATGAAACTGAACTGACTGAACCTAAAACGTTCAGCTGACTCACAGATTATATCCACCACTGATTTACCTACACCTACACAGTTCTATGATATTCACATATTTGTAGGTTACTGTACTCCCACTGTATAACGATACAGAAGAATTGTCGTTTGGTCTGGTTCCTATCACACAGCAGGACATCACTGGTAAACAAGCAATCAAATAGGTAAGTAAGCACTGTTTTATTTAATTTGTATATCCATAGTCTTAGTTTTGCTTTCCTTTTTTTAATTACAAATACAGACAACTGTCAACAGCTGGTACGGAGGAGAGTTATTTTCTCTCAGGCAGGTGCAGAATCTACATGCTAGTTGGCCAGTAGTCTTTGCATTGTGTTCATGAGCAACGTTTTGGCCCAGAAGCACTTTGAGGTGACAACACAGTTGGCTTTGTTTGTCACTAGAACTTTGGAGAACGGTCTGGCTGCAGACTTGCACTTGCACTCTCAGACTTGCAGCCTCAACTTGCGCTTCCGCTAGTGTTGTCACTTGCAGTATTTATTTATTTTATTTATTTTTTTGTTCAATTTATTGATAACTTTTTGTTTGCAACTTTCAACATTTTACAACAGTAGCCAGGTGGTGAAGACTAGAAAAAAGAAACTAAATTACAATGTCACTTGCAATCGCTACTTGCACTCTCCACTACCTGTGACGTCACTTGCAATCAACACAAATTGTGCATGTTGCCAATGGAGACAAGACGCTGTGGTGGTGATTAAACGATTAAAAGTAAATTAGTAGACCTACTACTATACACAAAGTCTTTCGTTAAGCGTTTTCCTCCTGTAGAAAAAAACAAATACTTAATATGGCATAGTGTATTAGGATACGTTACGTTCAATTAAAAGACCAAATTCGATATATAATTATTATTTAATGTACTACAAGGCAAGCAGATGGCTATGAACACAATGGGAACGCTTAATGTGGCCTAATAACAGACTAAGATGATAAAGACAATTTAGTAGGCCTAGTCTATATGTCTTGATGTTGACTCAACATATATACAGACCAGAAAATATGAACGTGCATTATGAAATGCATTTAGTGATTTTGAAATGATCAGCTCCGTACAGGCAAGCAGATGAGTACAGAAGAATGCAGTGCGTTAAATTGTACATTAAACATTTTCCTCCTATAGAAAATCATTATAAATAAAACACATTATGTAGCTTAATGGACAAATACAGTGATATGAACGAGTTGTAGACAGTTTATGCTATATGGAAAAATGTGTTGCGTTTATTCACCACCACAGTTTCTTGTCTCCATTGGCAACAAGCACGATTGGTGTCGATAGCAAGTGTTGCAGGTAGCAGAGAGTGAAAGTAGCGACTGCAAGTGACATTGTAATTTAGTTTATTTTTTTCTTGTCTTCGCCACCTGGCTACTGTTATAAAATGTTGGGAAATTCAAACAAAACGTAAAAAAAGAAATCAATAAAATAAAAAAATAAAGACTGCAAGTAACGTCACTAGCGGAAGTGCAAGTGTCTGAGAGTGCAAGTCTGAGAGTGCAAGTGCAAGTCTGCAGCCAGACCCTCTTGGAACTTTGTAGTAGTACCAAATCCAAAGCTGCTTGTGTTTGTGAGCAGATGCTTCAGCAGAGAATGTGTAAACCACCACAGATCTGCTCTGCTGCTAAACTGGCTTCTGATAATTCATTATGAATTATGGGATAGTATCACCCACCCACCCACATCTTTCATACAGAGACTTGAGAGAATAAAGAAAAAAAGACAAAAATGCATCACAATCTAATGCAGGGCTCTGTCAAAATTTATTTCTCAACGCAGTATTATATTCAAACCCATGCATTTTGGTATATATATATATATATATATATATAACATGTCAACTCATTTACGCTGACATCACCTTAGTGTGTCAGTATCTGGGAAAAGACGAAAAAAAGGAGAAACATACACGCAACAAACTATCCCCGCAGCATTTAGACAGACATTTCCAACGGATTCAAACAGGGCAAAAGACATCACCACGGCGATTGGTAGGCTTCATTTACGTTATAGCCGCGGATATGAGACCTTACTATTTACCATTCATTCTATCATCACCGTTATAGCTTACAGGGAATCTAAAGTGCACCCAAACACCAGACCTGTTGGTTATTGGAGGATCTTCTATTTCTGGTCTGTTAAATGCATAAGAAATTTTCACAGGGGCCGTTCACATATCGCGCCTAAAAACGTGTGGAAAACGCTAGGCGCGTCTTTCTTCTCCTTTCCAAAGCGCTCGGGCAGAAGCGCCCCGGAGGCGTCTGCCTTTGCTAAGCAACAATGACCTGCTCTCTCCATGAAGACACGGAAATTTCAGCAAAGGATAAATGGATTTGCAGCTCTAAAAAACGCTTGCAGTAGCTCTGCTACTAAATTTATTTCAAAATTGCAATCCATATACAACTATGATCAGCTGTTCCTTCATCTTGGCTGAGCTTTCAACGTTGTTACGGGAAAGGATGAAGCTGATTGGTTAGTTCTTGTCACATGACCCGCGGTGCGCTTGCGGCATTCTGAAAAGTTGAGATGTTTTTACATTTTGCTGTATCTAAAACGTACTGAACCGTGATATCAGTGTATCATATCGAACCGAAACGTGAATTTTGTGAACCGTTACACCCCTAATATATATATATATATATATATATATATATATATATATATATAAACATGAGTAATACAAGCAGGAGTGATCTGAAAAGTGAATCACTTTACATATGCCTAGTTTATATGGATACATTCATATGAGATATCATTTAAAGTTTAAAAAGTAAACTTTCCAGAAATGGCAGTTACTGTAGCATTTCACTAATATTAATTTTATAACTAGGTCTAAAAACAATATTGCAATCTAGGGTTTTCACAATATTAGATTTTTCATAGCAAGTTTATTGTGGCCATAAGAATTCACAATATCAATATATTGTGATATCTATAGAAACATTGTATGGGCAAAAGATATCAAATAATTTTTTATTTGTTTGAGTTTTTCTTTATAAATATTAATGGTAACACTTTACAATTGTCACACCTGATGGTGTAAAAAGCAAAGCGCACGGCAAAGGAGATATCAAAATAGTTATTTAATAATCCACTGGAGAATAAAAGGGCACAACCAAACACAAATCCAAATGATATAACATCAACAGCAGACAAAGCAAAAACGGAGAACACAGATTTTTAACTGGGAACATAATCAGTGGGAAACAGAAACAGGTGTGGGGCTAATTAATTGACTAAACAAGAAAAGGAACATGACCAAAAACAGGAAACTTAGTAAGAACAGAAGTCCATAACTGTGACAGTTCGCCCCCTCCCGGAATGGTGCATCTCCGCACTAACAGAAATAGTCCAGCGGAGGGAGGGTGGGGATTCAGGAGGCAGGCATGGGGCAGGCAAGGGGCAGGCAATGGACAGGGAGCATAGACCATAGTGCCAGGGTGGAGGGGATGGAGGGAGGAGCCTGGGAGGAGCCCAGAGTAGGAGGAGCTGAATGGAGCTCCAGAGGCCAGCCAGGATGGTGGCCCATGGTGGAGTTGACAGCGGGAGGAGCCATGGTGGAGTAGGAGCCGACAACACCAGGGGGCCAACTTACAGAGACTGCACTGATGGATGAAGGTCCCAGGATGGAGCCGAGCAAATGGAGAGCAAGGGTGACACGGAGGATCCAGAGGGCCAAGGTGGCACTGAAGTCACCACTGCGGAACCGGAGTGACTGAGGATGGAGCTGGAGTCAGAGGGCAGGAGGAGCCTGACAGAGTTGGAGGGATGTAGTGACGAGGTGAAGCCAGAGGAGTGGAGTCCCGAGTTGGCGGATGGTTCGACGACTGACCAAGGCGGAGTCGGAGGGATGAGGGAGCCCGGTGAAGCTGGTGGGATGACGGGCCACAGTGGAGACAAGGGAGTTAAGTTCCAAGGCGGAGCCGATGAGTTGAAGGACTGAGGTGGAGTCCAGTGCTCTGAGACTGGAGGCGAATAAGATCGACCAGATGGCGCTGACTGAGGGTGAACTGAGGGACTGACAGGCAGCAGCGGAGAAAGGGTTGAGGAACTTGCTGGTTTGAGAGGAGGCAGTAGATGGAGCCTGGGAGGGAACACAGAAGGACTTGGGCTCGGCAGAACCAATGGATATGCATAGATCGATAAAGTCCCTGGTGTGGTCCTCCAGTGAACGGTCCAACTGCTTCAGCATAGGAGCTTGACAGCTTTTAAAGCCATACCAGGAGAGAGGAAAAACAAACCGGGAAAAAAAAAATTGCTGAACTTACTTTTTGGTCCGCTGTTTTGTCACACCTGTTGGTGTACAAAGCAAAGCGCACGATGAAGGCGATATCAAAATAGTTCTTTAATAATCCACTGGAGAAAAACAGGGCACAACCAAACACAAATCCAAATAATCTAACATCAAAAGCAGACAAAGGAAAATGGAGAACACCGATTTTTAAATACTGGGAACATAATCAGTGGGAAACAGAAACAGGTGTGGGGCTAATTAATTAACTTAACAAGAAAAAGGATCATGACCAAATAAGGAAACTCAGTAAGAACAGAAGTCCATAACTGTGACAACAATAAGATGTAATTTGTTAACATTAATTTATTAACTAACATGAGTGAACAATGAACAGTACATTTATTACACAATTTATAAATACTTATTAATGTAAATAAAAATTTAGTCATTCATTGTTCATGTTAGTTCACAGTGCATTAATGTTTACAAAAACAACTTTTAATAATGCATATGTAAATGCTGAAATTAACATGAACTAAGATTAATAAATGCTGTGGAAATATTGTTAATTATTATTTGTTATTTATTAATGTTAACTAATGAACCTTATTGAAGAATGAGGCATTAAGTGCATGGCACTGCAACCAGCTTAACATTTTACAGAGTTTAATATAGCTATGTGGTCGCTCAGTTTTAATCATGTAACTGTTAATAGATTTGAACAAATAAATAAACTGTTACTATGCACAGGCCATATTGATTGCAAATACAAAAAAAAATAAAAATAAAAATAAGACAAGTAAAGAAAATGTGGTACTTATTAAAACAATCACCGTTTACTTAAATATATGAACACAGAAAACTGCTGTTAACAGACTCAATTTAATGTTTCCCATTCAATGACCTCAGAACAACTTGATGATGCAACAGAAACTATGGACTCTCTCTCTCTCTTCTAGCATTTTAAATTCAGTTGCTCCTTAATGCTTAAGGAAGGTTAAGGAAAACAGTCTGACACCATGGTATAATGAGCACGCTCGCACCCTAAAGAGAGCAGTCCGGAAAATGGAGCGCAGCTGGAGGAAAACAAAACTAGAGGTATTTTGTTTTGTTTGGCGGGAAAATAACCTATCCTACAGAAAAGCATTAAAAACTGCTAGATCTGATTACTTTTCTTCTCTTTTAGAAGAAAACAAACATAACCCCAGGTATTTATTCAATACAGTGGCTAAATTAACGAAAAATAAAGCATTGCTTCTGGCTTATTTCTAAAATTGATACTATTAGGGATAAAACTGTAACCATTCAGCCATCAGCTACAGTATCGCATCAGACAGTGCACTATAGATCGCCTGAGGAACAGTTCCACTCATTCTCTACTATAGGAGAGGAAGAATTGTGTAAACTTGTTAAATAATCTAAACCAACAACATGTATGTTAGACCCTCTTCCATCTAAGCTCCTAAAAGAGGTGCTTGCAGAATAATCTTCTGATTATTATTAATTCCTCATTTTCATTAGGATATGTCCTCAAAACCTTCAAACTGGCTATTATTAAGCCTCTCATCAAAAAAACACAACTTGACCCCAAAGAACGAGTTAATTATAGACTGATCTCGAGTCTCCCTTTTCTGTGCAAGATACTAGAAAACGTAGGATCCTCACAATTATATTCCTTCTTAGAGAAAAATGGTATCTGTGAGGATTTCGAGTCAGGATTTAGATCGTGTCATAGTACTGGGACTGCTCTCTTTAGAATTACAAATGACCTGCTCTTATCATCTGATCATGGTTGTATCTCTTTATTAGTGCTATTGGATCTTAGTGCTGCGTTCGACACAATTGATCACAAAATTCTTTTGCATAGACTAGAACACTTTGTTGGCATTAATGGAAGTGCATTAGCATGGTTTAAATCGTACTTATAAAAATCGTACTTATAAAATTTGTAGCAGTGAATGAAGAGGTATCATATCGATCACAAGTGCAGTATGGAGTACCTCAAGGCTCAGTTCTAGGGCCGCTACTCTTCACGCTTTATATGTTACCCTTGGGAGATATCATCAGGAAACATGGTGTTAGATACTCAGCTCTATGTTTCTTCGTGGCCCGGTGAAACATACCAATTTGAAAAACTAACGGAACGCATAGTCTACAGTATATAAAAAACTGGATGATGAGAAATTTCTTACTGCTAAATTCTGAAAAAAGAAACAGAGGTGTTACTCATAGGACCTAAAAACTCTGCATGTAATAACCTAGAACGCTGTCTAAGACTTGATAGCTGCTCTGTCAATTCTTCGTCATAAATTAGGAACCGTGTACTATTTGATAGCAATCTTTCCTTAGAAAACCACGTTTCTAGCATTCGTAAAACTGCATTTTTTTCATCTCAAAAATAAATCTAAATTACGGCCTATGCTCTCATTGTCAAATGCAGATCGTTTTCCTATTTGGTGCCTAAACTCGGGAATAACCTACAACATTGTTCAGGAGGCAGACACACTCTTGCTGTTTAAATCTAGATAAAAGACCCATCTCTTTAACCTGGCTTACACATAACACACTAATATGCTTCTAATATCCAAATCCGTTAAAGGATTTCTAGGCTGCATTAATTAGATAAACTTATTAGGAACTTATTAGGAACACTTCCCATAACACCTGATGTACTTGCTACATCATTAGAAGAATGGCATCTACGCTAATATTAGTATGTTCTCTATTATTCCGAGGTTGCCATAGCCACCAGATACAGTCGGTATCCAAGTCAGAGGGTCACTGCAGTCTCCCGGATCCAGTATGTATCCAGACTAGATGGATCATGGATCAGCACTTAGAAAGGACCTCTACAGCCCTGAAACACAGTGGAGACCAGGACAGATCCCCTGTAAAGACCTTGTCTCAGACGACCACCGGGACAAGACCACAGGAAACAGATGATTCTTCTGCACAATCTGACTTTGCTGTAGCCTGGAATTGAACTACTGGTTTCGTCTGGTCAGAGGAGAACTGGCCCCCCAACTGTGCCTGGTTTCTCCCAAGGTTTTTTCTCCATTCTGTCACCGATGGAGTATTGGTTCCTTGCCGCTGTCGCATCTGGCTTGCTTAGTTGGGGTCACTTTATTCACAGCAATATCGTTGACTTGATTGCAAATGATTGCACATATACGTACTATTTAAACTGAACTAAGATGATGACATCACTGAATTCAATTATGAACTGTCTTTAACTGTCATTTCGCATTATTGACACACTGTTTTCCTTATTAATGTTGTTCGGTTGCTTTGATGCAATGTTTTTTGTTTAAAGCGCTATATAAATAAAGGTGACTTGACTTGACTAGTAAAATAATCTCAACTTACTCTGATTAACATGGAGTAGTTGCGAGCACTGCGTCTACTTCTTGTGTGACAGGTGTCAGCGTTAAGGCACAATACTGCCACCTGGGAGCTCAACCAGGTACTGGTGCATATTTGCATGTGGTGTTATCATAAGATAACTATTCATTTTAAATATTGTGGTTATATGCTAATACCGGTATATTGTCACACATTAAATTTACACTATATCGACAATTGTTGCTTTGAATGTCATGGTTATCGTCAATACCGGTATATCGCGACAACCCTATTGCAATCATGTTGAAAATAAAAATGCTAATTTAATACGGGAAACTAAAGTCATAAACACAAAAAAGTAGCTCAAAAGTAGTTAAATTAAATGATAACACTTCAGCTCATATTTCAATTCTCACTATTAACTAGTTGCTTATTATCATTAATATTTCTAGCATATTGGCTGTCTTTTAGTACTTATAAAGCACACATTAAAGGGATACTCCATGTTGTGGAATCACAGAGCACCCTTAATCAAGAAATACTTCATCTACAGCGATATCAATGACTTGATTGCAAATTAAAACAGACACTATTTCAACTGAACAGAGATGACATAACTGAATTCAATGATGAACTGCCTTTAACTATCATTTTGCATTATTGAGACACTGTTTTCCAAATGAATGTTGTTCAGTGCTTTGGCGCAATGTATTTTGTTTAAAGCACTATATAAATAAAGGTGATTGATTGAAATACAAAATTAATGAAACACCCATATAAGACAAAGTTAGACACTAGATAAGATCAGTGAATCACTGTCCATGACGATTAAAGCATAATCACATTGCAGCCAAAAACACCTAATCCGTTTGCTCTAACCATAACACAATACACATTACAAGCACACAGTTACAGCAACCAGATAAAATAGATTGTTAAAGAGTCAAGCGTCAAGAGGCCAACTAAAGCAAACACTGATTACCATAATGGTGATTGCAAACTTCTTATTTCCAATCAAACATCATATAAACCTCTGTTAATTCTCAACAAGAACTTTTGTACATATATGAAATGAATAATGTCAAATTGGTTTCTAAACTGGTATCACACTCAGTATGAAAATGCCTGACAGCTGTGGCTGGAAGTCAGCTGTAGTCGTTGTATTTCTGCTTGTCTCTTTTCTGTTTTTTTTCTGTTTTTTTTTTCTGTCCTTCAATGATTCCACTTGTTCACAGCAGGTGTTCATCAGTGAATGAATTAACTCACTTCTTTTCATTCACTCTGTCAAGTGGACAATTAGTTAACTAATGTATAGGGAATAGTGAATGTGGATACAAGGTGTGATTTGGGACACAGCTACTGAGTGTCGACTTTGAGCCCTGTTAATTCAAATTATATACCTGTAGGCTACCTTCTTTGAAAAAAACAAATAACAAATAAATATATATATATATATATATATATATATATATATATATATATATATATATATATATATATATATATATGTACTGCATTTAACTGTTAAAATGCTACTTTTTAACATAAATTATTTACAGTGTTTATTTTGGTCTAATAAATGTAGCCTTTGAACAAAGCTTGTTATGTGAAATTCGGCTGGCAGGCATATGATGTGCTCAAAATATTGATAGATGAGCACCAGTCTTTCCATTATGATCATGCAAAATAAATCTAATTAAACTATACATATTTTCTCTCAACAAAGTGTAAGTATAAGTGGGGAAGTTTATTAATATCTACACGTGCACATGTAATGGTTGCTACACCGCTGAGAGCTACCATGGTTACATCAATTAATTACATGTGTGTTTGTTTGTCCCTTCGTCTCATTTCCTGTTCTCTTCCCCAATCCGAGACCCGCTCAGCAGAGTGATGTGGCTCATGAGTGTGTATGTGGAGCATGCATCTGCTCTCTTCATCTGCTGGATGCATTACAGATAAGAAACGCACATACTGCCACACAAGACTTATAACTGAAAGGAAGAGTCTGACATGTAGCAGGGCGCTTACTGGAGTGTGCTTCTCCCTGTTTATTATCTCACTCCCTCTGTCTCTGTCAGACTAAACATGCACACACATTGTAGAAAAGCTTGTTTCAGCAGAGAGGTCTGAACGCAGATCACACTGCGTCAGACTGCTGATTATGCCAAAAAAACAGAGCAGTGCTGCAAAACAGCAAAGGCAGTTTCAGAATTGGAAGTAACTGGATTAACATGGCAATGGCTGTGTCCAAAATATCCTCAACTTTTGAATAAGTAATTCACAACTGTGGCAAAAAGTATTTTCTATGTAGTATAAATGTGTAGTATGAATGTAATCTAAACATGTCACAGTTTTCTGTCTTTCTGTCACTGTCTTCTGTGAGTGTTATGTTTGTTTGGTGCCATGTGCTTTTGTCCCGTCTCTTTTCCTACCCCGCCTATCTTGTTACCTCATCATTGTTTAAGTTGCTACACCTGTGTTTCTCACTTGCTCCCGGACTCATTTACCTTCACTCCACACACCTGTCTCTCAATCACACACACAGCTGTTGCTCATTGTCATGGACTATATATTCTCGTCTCACACACCACTCTGTCTGGCTGGCTATGTTAATGTTAATCGTGTTTTGCATTTCGGCTGCTTCTGATTCTGCTCTTGTCCTTGTTATCTGTTCTGTTTTGTTTTTGCCTTGTTTGCTTTTTGTTTGAGTTTTATTCTAATTAAAAGATTCTTCCCTGCATTTGGACCCAGACCCTATTCTTTCTTTGCCGGCCCGTGACAAAACATATATAACATTCGTCATGATGTCATTGTCAGGTGAATCACTTTTTTGCATTCACAACATCTCTCCTGTGGCCTCATGGGACAATAAGTTGTCCACTTGAGGCACAATTCAGAATCTCATAGGAGCATGTCATCTGGATACTTTGCCTGTTGTTTTATGAATACTGTGGATTCAAACGAATTGTATTATTCCTATTATATAGGGAAATATGCCTAAATCAGTGGCAGCCATTGTCTAACTAGCAGACAAACAGTATCAGTAACTTTCTGCATTTAGCAGAAGCTTTTATCCAAAGCGACAGTGCGTTCAGGCTATCAATTTTTACCTATCATGTGTTCCCAGGGAATCGAACCCCCAACCTTGCACTTGATAAAGCAATGATCTACCAATTGAGCTACAGGAACACAAGTATATATATAAGAATATTGTCTTATATTGAATACTGTCATGTCAGTTTATGTGTGTTGTACAGTGTTTTCTTCTGGCTGTGACTTGTGGTTCTGTTCTACTGCTTGTCCTTTTATCATAGCAGGACTTGATGTACCCTGCATTCTACAAGAATGTATGGCAGTTTGTTCTTTTGTTGTGTCTGGTTGAAGTCTTTGCGCTGGTTTTGTGAATTGCGGGAATAATGTTTCCCTAATTTGTGTATAATTAGGGCATGTTTTTTTTTTTTTAAAGTGCAGTTCTGTTTACACTTTATGTTGTGTGTAGTGTGGACACACTCTGTCCTCTTTTGGTAGCCAGGTCTGTCTGTATCTGCCTGTCTCTATAGTGAGGTTATGTTCACTAAGTCTGTACATGGTCAGGACTTTTCATACTTTGGTTGTATGAATATATAATATACCAAAAGAAAGAACAGAGCCTCTTCTTCTTCAAAAAAAAAAATAAATAAATAAATAAAATCATACATTTTTCAACGTTTCATTAAATGTAATTTGGTCAAAGGTCATGTCCTAATTGGATTCAGAATGATGATCAAACCATAGACCATGTACGAGTTCATCATACACAGCCCTGTACCTCTTTGATGACTGCTAGATTTTACATGTGCATAAGCTGCTGCCTCACTTGTTTTTGTATCTGGTGATATTGTTCTATTTCAGAAGTTGTGTAAAAGCGCCCCCTATCATATAACAATGAAAACAGACAGTAGATTTCTAGAAAATTCCATCAATGGTGAGGAAGGAGTCAACATATAATAATGGGATAATGTGCATCCAGCCGATTGTTATCGCAGAATAACCCCCGACTGGGTGATCAGGTCCCAGACAGAAAGAGGAGAGGTCTTGTATCACACCGAAGGAGGTTATTCTGCGAAAACAACCTGCTGGATGCACATTATCCCACTTATTACAAGGCTACTTGCCACATAAGTAAATAATTAGACACAAAATATTGATTTGTGTTGAAATATTTGAAGGCAAAGCTTCCGTGAACACATCAGTTGTGAGAAGCGGACATATTGCACTTATACCACTTATTAAACAACATTTCACCACATAAATAAAGGCAATAAAAAAATGCAACAGCTGCAATTGTATGATTCGAGAGAGCAAATCTGCGATACCAGAATTACATCGTTAAATAATTTTACAGCATTTTGAATCACATTTTTATATTTTATTAGCTAAAAAAAACGCAAAGCTTCCCACCAAGAAATAACAGTTCCTAGCAAGAGTACAGCGCCGACTTACATTAACCAGATGAGACTGCATTATCAACTTTTTGTTCTTCATATCCTTGTCTGTGTTCCACAAAAGAAAGAAAATCATACAGGTTTGAAACTACATGATGACAGAATTGTCCCTTTTGAGTGAATTGTCCCTTTAACCATGGCAGAATCGTTGTGTCCTCATCAGTCATGGCACAATAAAGTTACAAGCAACGGAACATTTTTATTGACTTCTTGGTTTCTAGCTCAGCGTTGTCATGCTGGATAGCCAGGAATTCTAATTGGTCCAGCATCCTGCTCCTCATAGCTGTAAATTAAACTTCTAATATGTTCTGGCTGTGATTGTAATTGTACCATGCACCATTTTATAGACAGATAATACAGTCTGTTGATACAAAACATTTTTTTGGCAGTGTAATGGTGCAGTTATGGCATGTACCAACCTACACAAAAATGCTGGGTTGTTTCAAACCATCTTTGGGTCAAATATAGTCTCAACCTCAGACGTCACCCCCACGGACTGTTGGCTAAATGTCTGATGAATATGAGACACAAAAGTGGAAACACTTCAGGAATGTCGAAGTCCTCATTGGATTGGTTGAAATCTACAGGATTTCCATGAGACGTGTGTGTCGCATTCTTTAAGGTTCTGCCTGGAAACAAAGTTACAGTGGTGCCCAACCCCCTCACGAAAAAAGAAAGCCATTGTGTTTACGTGACGACGAGCGCTTATCAGTATCAACTAAACGCTGGAATCTCAAAAGTATGTGAAAAACATTTGCGAAATGTGACGATGAACGAAATGAACTATGATTGTTTTTGTTTTTTTACATGTCGGTCAAACGGCTTCATGGGCAGATTTTGGCCAATGAAAGCTGCCATAGTTTCCAGACCTTTACTCTGAGGGTCTGGCTAGACTAGGTCAAATATGGACTAACCCAGTCCACATTGGGTTGGGATTCGTTACGTTGTATTATTACATGTTTTTGAGTGCATGCTAACTGTCAAAGCTAACATAAATTTCCATAAAATTAAGTATAGTCTTGGATAAAGTAATGGAATGCCCTTAGGAAGTGGAAAACGGCACCAGAGTGATGTTAAAAAAAAATAGTTTTGAAGGTGAAGGTGACATTTTGTTGGTGCAGGGTAAAAATCATGAGAGATATGTTTCCTTAAGAGTGTGTTGAAACAGGTCACTTGTAAATAATAAATTCAGGAGAAATTGTTTGTAGTTGTATTAATGTGCCTGAAGCATTGTGGCAGAACAGCTTTTCCATCTCTGTGGTCCATTATCGACCAAGAGCCGACCAGAGTTACCTGAGCCCAGATGACCTTGTGCTGAATGTGTTCAAAGCGCACCAGAGTAGAGCTGATAAGAGACCAATTTCCCATCCCCTGTTCGCTCTATCAATCATGTGACATTGTGTGTGTGTAGGTGTGCATTCAGTCTTAAAGCTCACACAAACACCATCTTCATCACCAACAAATAAGCTGAAAAGGTAGACAATGTAAGTGACCCTTGCATTATCCCATGAGTAAAGCTCAAAGCTTGCTGTTTTATGCTGACCTTTGCATCCTACAAATACAAAGTGTATGTGAAATAGGACACAGTGGAAAAAGAGGAAAATAGTCCATTCAGAAATGAGCATTAAGTGAACATTTACTCTCTCCTCTGGTGTAGGTGTCTGTAGGTTCATGGAGCATCAAGATGCATCGTACCAATTCTGACCCAATAATACAGAATACGAGAGAGAGAGAGAGAGAGAGAGAGAGAGAGAGAGAGAGAGAGAGAGAGAGAGAGAGAGAGAGAGAGAGCGAGAAACATTACCCAAAACAAGTCAAGAAAAGGAAGACTGTAAATACTATTTTGTATTGTCGTGTGTGTGTGTGTATGTATATATTTCCTGCTCTTGGATTGTGTATATATATACATAACTATATATATATATATATATATATATATATATATACACACATAACTATATTTCATATAGTTAATCAGGTTTTTTTTATCAGAAAGCAGCAAGATTACAAATGTGATATTGATTTTATTCAGCAGTTTAATAAAAAACTAATTTACTATTAAGACACTTAATATTGCAAAAAAGACTGACTGTTTTTGCTCTATTTCGCCAGCGAATAAACTTCTTTGTTTTCTCTGCATTGCAATGATTAGTCAATACTGATTTAATTTGCTTGGTAACAGCTCAAATGACGTATTATTATAATTGACAGATTCAGTTTAGGAATTTGACTGAAAAGATGATGCACACTTTCGAAATGCAAATGTAAAAAATGTCCATTAAAGGTTAACACTTAATGTAAAACATTAATTTCTATCACATTTGTGAACTGATCACAACAAAGAATATGAAAAACATGTTCAATGCTAATAAATTCACCGTTTATAAACCATGTTCTATTTCTTTGTGTGGAAGTGTGATGGAGTTGGTTATCTGGATCATATCCTCAAAGTCTACAATTTCATTTGCAAAACACCCTACTGTTCTCAGTTATGAATTCAGTATGACAGCACAACATTCTCTAACTGTGTCCTACAATTGTTTTTTTTTTCAGCAGCACTGTCACTGACCCTTCGCAAAGACCCGCCCCCCTTAGTTACTGTTGCTATGTCTGACAAGCCACACCACTCACACGCCACACATCATGTTCTCACACAGTGAAAAATACACCGTGGAGCAAAGAGGAAACTGACAATGACAGCCCACAGACAAGACAGAGCAGGTTACTTCATTTTTTTTTTTTTTTTTTTTCAAGTTTAAGTCTACCTAAGGTAATCTAGGCCTACTTTCCTGTCTGATTTGTTTGTCAGACAAAATGGTGGATTCGGCATTATGATTGGTCAGATCGTCGGTCAATAAAACTCCCTTTGAAGTTTTCCCTCTATAGTTCAGCCGAGACAGATCTATGGATGTGCAGAACACATGAGGAGAAATAATGGCATTAAAATAAATGAATTATCATCATAGTATTGAGAGTTGTAAGTAACATATATGTCTAAGAAAAAGCAGATGAAGCTTCATTATCTCTCTCTCTCTCTCCCTCTCTCTCTCTCTATCTCTCTCTCTCTCTCTCTCTCTCTCTCTCACACACACACACACTTTTTACTTTGCACATGCAAGGTGTGAATTTTCAACTGTTTGGTGTTCTGACCGCTGCAACCTTCGGAGAAAATGGTTTTGAAAAGTCCAAATCAGTTTGAATTCTACATATTTCCTATTCCAGTAACCATAAGAGTCAGATCATGGTCCCACAAGGCCCTAGAGTCAGCTAGGGCTGAATCCCCTGAGAGGCTCCAGGGAACCTAGTGGTCGGTGCAGAGGACGTAACCATAGCAACAATACGCTGAATGACTGCTTTGCTTTAGGATGCGAATTGGACCGAACACTGACAAAAGTGTGGTGTTAGAGCTCCTGATATCAGAGCCCGCGGTAAGGATATTTCTGTCTGTCACAGTCTTGCACTCTCACTCTCTTTCTGTGCCTCTCCTGGTCTCTGAGCACAGGCATCATCAAATCTGTAATTCGTCTTCCTGTCCAGAGGGTAATGAAAATGAGAGGGTCATCGGTAATGAAATGTCAGTGAAACACAAGCTCCCTCAGCTGTACAGAGCCTCATTCAACAGGAATAGTGCATTAATGACAGTGAAAGAGCACTGCGAGATGGTGCATGACTGTAGCTGTGTGCCAATTCACACAGTGTCCACTTTCCCCTGAACAGTGAGCATGGGATATGTGGAGAAATTCAATTTCTATTCAGCTGGACAGCTATGAAAGATAATCAAACACAGCAGGGTTTTAAAGTTATAGTTCATTTCAATTTTGTTGTAAAGAAAGAGCTTCTGTCTAAAGACAATATGTTGACTATAGTGGTATTTATTAATGAATAATCTCTTTACTCTGTATGAATTTCTTTGTCTTTGGGACAATAAGTATTTTTGATTAATATTACATAAGCCATAGATGTAATTTTGGAAAAACTAATACATTTGGAAGTAACAAATTAGATTATTTTTTTTTTTTTTTTATTGTATTATGGTTCCTACAGGGCACTATGAGATGAATGAAATGTAACATGACAGTGCTTATCAAATAGACACTGTTTGCGTCCTCTAGAAACAAACACATATAAAAATTACCATTTCAAGAAGGAGGGATTGATAATAAATTAGATTTATTGTGGTTTGCCAGGAAACATGAGTGTTTCATGTATTTGCTGTGAATGTGTGCTCTGCTTTGACACTGATAGCACACAGCCTGTGGGAATGAAGATGAGAATAGAGGGAAAGCAGCTGCTGTGGAGGAGAGAGTATCATAAACCTCTCCACCAGCTGGAGAAGAGAAACCTGTCTTATCCCTACAGAGAAAACACATGAAGTATGCAGTGAAGAGGAAAAGCCAATCAGAGCGGTGTTGCATTAGTGACATCAGTGGAGTACAGTGGCACACCTGTCAAATGAGAATGACCGGACATTGCATATTAACATCATATCTTGAGTTGGGAATTCTGGAATTTTTTTTTACGCAAACATATTGTCTTAATTAGCTTACTTTCATGTACCTGTAATGCAACCAGTCACATGCCAGAAAACTGTGATATCGAGTCTGGAACATAAATGCAACGTTTTCAGATTCCGATTTCAGAGCTTTGGTGGAGGGAGTGATTTTCAGTGAATGATGACTTAAATTGATTTCATAATGACTTCAGAGCTACTGTATCATGTGTGTAGCACTATGACTTTTTGGTTCTTTTAGCTTATTCGAAATTTGTGTTTTCCATAAAGCTACATAAAGATTGATCAAAAATGATCCTTAAATCATACAGAGTGAGCACAATGACAGACTTTTAGTTTTTGTGTGAAATTCATTTAAGCTGCATTCAACCAGGTGAAAAGTTGTACAGGCGCATCTTATGATTCCTCTCAAGATGCACGTGTTTGTGTTGTGTGCCAGTGGCTTTGTTGTATAGTGAATTTACTTTTTACAATACAACAGTCTTATGAAATTATTCAAAAGAGGATGGACTTGAAACATATTCATAACATTAACTATACAGACTTTTCCAGCAAGCAAATTAATTGGATCTAAACCATTCTGAAAACAAGAGACACAATATAACCTTGGGTATTTTAATATTTTATAGACCAGCTGTTACATACCACATGAGTCCATTAATAATTAAAACAAAAACTAATGGTTTGGGTGTCATTTCTAAAATTCTTTCATGAAGGGTGAAGGACATTAAGAAGACATGCTAATGCTGCTGTTTTATCAGTGACAAATCATTATAAATATCTTTATTTAAATTAATTAACATTTTAGAAGTCTACCTAGTCTCTCATCACTTTCAGTCTGAAATGTAACTCTAGTTTTTCACCTGTTTATCATCCACCAAGTACAATAGCACATTTCTAGGTCAGTTATTTTTTAATAACTCAACTTGAAGACTTGACCCAAAATCATCTGCACTCTGTATCGTGAGGTCTGATTGTGTTACTTCTATCATTTCAGAAGACTGCAGTCAAGATGATCAAGTTAAGACTGCAGAGGTCTGGAAATTTATGTCCAAGTGTCCATCTATCCTTACTACTACAGTATATTGCTTTTGAAGAGCACTTTCCACCAATATTTAAAGGTTTCACTGTACGGATCTCTTAGATTCTCAATAGCTCCTGTGGGCTTAATGTACATGAATGAATGAGAGTGTTTAGAGTACACAGAGAGCCTTTAGTACACAGTGAGAGTAAACTGAAATTGATGAGTTGTGAGCCTGAAGTGCTTTATTGGCATCTAAACAAACTTGCTGGCTTATGAAGAATGGACTGTGATAAATTTGATTTCTGAAAGGCTGAGGTAGCCCGAAATGTGCATCTAACACTGTTTGTTTTCAATGTTTAACTTTAGTAATGTGTGTGAACCAAAAAATTATAAAATATTCTAAGACATTTTGAGTTTTTGAAGTCATTGGCTGTTTGCTTTTTAACAATAAAACAGTTGTATGTTACGATCTATTTATTTGTTTTCAGATTATTTTATTATTATTCCTTTATTTATCCAGGTAAACTGTTTGAGAACCACTTCTCATTTACAAACATGACCTGGCCAAGAGGCTACAGGAAGAAATAGGCACATACTGCACAACTGTACATAGTCAAACATGTGACAAGCCATTGAATTAAAAATAAAGATAGACAAAAAAGTAAAAAAAAAACAATAAAGTGCTTAAGTATGTTTGTATAAATATGATTCATGATTGGGACAGGAACAAGAGTCAACTATGTTATTTTGGAGGTTCTGCTTAAAGGTGGAGATTGGTATCAGAGATGTAAGTTTCAGGGGATTTTGTAGTATATTCCAGTCATATACTGCTGCAAAGCGGAAGGCATTACGTCCAACAGTAGTAGATGGGGAACTAAATTTAATAAAATTACTTGATCTTGTGTAATAGGTGTTATGAATGGCATGAAGAAGAGATGACAGATAGAGAGGTGTCTTGCCCAGGATTGTCTTGAGTCGCCGGGTATGAAGTGGCGGCCAGCCCAGTTTATATAGGTCACAATGATGAGCGTGCAAAACAGATGGCTGAATAATAAATTGTGTTTTTTTTAGGGCTGTGTTTGGTGCCATTCTGTAGATAATCTCACCATAATCCAAAATTGGCAGTACTGTCATCTTAACGAGATATAATATCATATCAGTGTTGCTCTGAACTGAGTCATATTCCATTGTTAGGCTCCTAATAAATCTGAAATTAGCACTGTACACTAGGTATATGTAAATATTCTTAAAATTTGATTACCTTACTAGTTTACTTGGGAAAAGTAATCTGATTACATAACTCACATTGTAATTCATTACGCACAACATTTCACTCAGTTTTGCCTGGGCCATTAATGTCATGTGACTTATCACCTCTCTGCCTGGAGGAAAAGGAAAATGCTGATTGTTTGATGACACCACAATAATTTATTTAAAGAGAAAATTATATAGAGAAATGATGCGCACTTAAAGGGATAGTTCACCCAAAACAGACCCGGAAGAGAAGACAATGCTGAAAAAAGTCATAGTTTTTGCTATTTTTGGACCAAAACATATTTTTGATGCTTCAAAAAATTCTAACGGATCCTCTGACGTCACATGAACTACTTTGATGATGTTTTTTATTACATATGCCGGTAACACTTTATAATAACTGCATGCTATTAATCATTAGTTAAGCATTAGGAAACAGTTAATTCATAATTTATAAAGCATTAATAGACATTTATAAGCAGTTTATAAATACAGATATAAATGCTTTATACCTGATTTAAAAAAGCATATCTATAATGTATTTAATAATTGTTTTTTCATACTTTATTAATGATCAATTTATAATTTCTAAATTAAGTATAGCATTATTTACACACCAGTTATTAAGGAGTTGTCAGTGGTTCATAAGATCACTTAGAAATTGTAAGTAAATGATTAATAAACTATTTGAATGTGCATTCATACATCTTTTTATTCAGACATATAGTAATAGTTACTTATAGTGTTAATAAATGGTTTATTAACATGTATTTCTACTGTAATTCAGGGTTAATTCTAAGGTAATTATAAGGTAGTTATAAAACAATGTAGTTGTTAGTTAACTATTTTTGTGAGCTCATCTAAAGTGAGGACTATTTATGCCTTGTAAAGCTTTTACAAATGAGATTTAAAGGCTGTTAATATTTCTATGTTCTGTATCACTGTGTTGTGTTTGTTTCTGTTTTTTGTTTAGAAGATAACTGAGCCTTTAAATATCCTTTATAAATGCTTTACAAGGCATAACTAGTCCTCACTTTAGATGAGCTCACATAAATAGCTAACTGACCACTACTAAATGCTTTATAACTAGCTGAATTTACTACATTTCTTGAGATCTTATGAATCACTGGCAACTCCTAAATAACTGGTTTGTAAATAATGCTATACTTCATTGAGAAATGATAAATTGATCATGAATAAAGTATGAAATTAAACATTATAGATATGCTTTTAAATCAAGAATAAAGCATTTATATCTGTATTTATAAACTGATTATTACTGTCTATTAATGCTTTACAAATTATTAATTATCTGTTTACTAATGCTTAATTAATGATTAATAGTGTGCAGTTATTATAAAGTGTTACCCATATGCCGAATGTCTGTTTTGTTAGACAAGCCAAGCATCTTGTTGTTCACAATCTCTCCATCTTGAAGTAGCCCTGAAACAATAGGGATTCCACTGCACCTGAAAGTTTTGCACACCACTGTCCTTTTCGTAGTTGTACTGCTGTAGTCTGAATCTGTGGGTCTGGGAAATAGAGAACTATTGATTTTCTTTCTTTCTTTTTGAAAGCAGATCCTCAGCATCTTAAACTGTACAGAGAGAGAGGGTTTCATTAATGGCCAATCTGTCAGACTCACTGCTGGACATGAAGTTTGTCATCCGCAGGTGTGGGCTGCACTGCTAATAGTCCTTTGGGTCCTCAGGGCGCAGAAATGATGGGAACGAAACTAGCAGAAACCATCTGCTGTGCCAGAGACACAAAGAGTTTGAGAATGCTTAGGTTCCTTTGAGTTTGTTCATAATCCTCATTATTCTGAATGATGATTCTCGTTTGATTCTCATTACTGTTATACTGTAATGAAACATCTTCTCTAGACACAATGGTAGCATAAGCAATATGTAAGATCAGCATTATAGGCAGTAGATTAGATGTGCCGCCTTTAATGATCCGGTCTATAAACTTCTGTTCAGTCACCACCAGAGGTCATCCGCTCTTCACATGGACTTTCACACTACACTGACTGTACACATCACCCTGGACTACATTTCCCATGCTCCATTGCTCTAATCACAAGCTCACCTGAAACCAATCACACACAGCTGCTATCAATAACACACATTATATAAATCAGTCTCACACCACCATTCGGGGCTGAGTATTGTTTAGCCTAGATACCTTACCAAGCACTTCCTAGTTTTCTGTTTTCTAGTCTTGTTCCTTGCCTCGTTGTCTTGATCCTTGCCTGTTTATCTCTCCTCTGATAGTTTGCTGCCTGCCTTGATCTTTTGGCTGTTTTTTGACTTTTCTCTATTGTCTTACCATTTGGACTCTGTTTGCCCCTGCCTGGACTATTGCTTGTGCACTCGGATTACCCCTCTTGTCAAGCCCTTTGGATATTGTTTTCCGATTGATGACCCATGCATGCTCTCTGAATACTCTTGTGTCTTGCCCTCAACATACCTGTTTGCCATTATTTGACCCTTCTTGTGTTTGACTATGTTTCTATATATGCGCAAGCTTGCACATGGATCCGCACCCCTCACGTCTTGTCGGCTTCCACGTTACACCGCCCCTTTAATCTAGCGAACAGTGCAATTTTTGTCACATCATGTTTAGAAAGAGTCTGTCATATTCAAAACAAGTAACCAGCAATAGAAATTGCCTGTGTATAAAAATATAATTGTTTGTCTGAAGTTTAGCAATCGATTATGACAAGAAGTATTTCTTAAAGTAGCAGCTGTGCAGTAAAGAGTGTCAAATATGTGATAATAAGCTTTGATTTCAAATGCAGAAAAAATACCACGACTAGTCTATTACAAATATACTATACTATATAACTATTTTGACTACATTCAAATACTAAATCCATATACTTTTTTTTCTTTCTGTGAGATAGATGTGAAATTAGTGTGCAAAAGAAGACTCAATCTGTACATTAGTAGAAAGCTCTTTCTCACTTTTTTTTTTTTTTTTTTTTTTTATGAAATCCATTCACAGCCATGACCAGCATGAACCAGCAAAGGACCAACATAAACCGCCATCCCAGCACCAAAACATACCTAACCAGCATATGCTGTTTTTTTTCTTCTTTTCTTTCTTTCTTTTTTTTTTTTTTTCAACAGGGAAGTTAAAGAGGCACATCTTGCCAACTGTTTCAAATACTACTGGTTTCACGGTAAATTAATAATAAAAAAAAATACATATATAAAAATGTTTTAATATGGATTTGGGGTTGAAGTATGAGGCACCTGGCTCGTGTTTGATTTAAAGCAATGAAAAAAAAAAACCCTGCGTACAGAAAGACCTATTTCGACATATTACAGATCGGATTATGCGAGTAAACTGTAGAAATCCATCGGATGGCGCTCTTGATGCCTTTAGCTTGCGCACTGGGAGCTGTCCACCGATCTGAAACTACAGCGGAGCGGTTTAAGCTTTAAGACGCTCCCTCTGAAGCAGCTGAACTGCATTCATGTTCATATTTAGTCACAGAGACAACAATATCCTCAAAGAAGGTGAAAAAATGTTGTTTCACATCAGAGAAAACGCCAGTCGTGCTGCTGAATTGATCCAGTGCCGTCGCTCGCTGCGCAGGGAGTTCTGACGCGTTCATTCCCCTCACGAGCGTCACCGATACTTCACTAAAATATACGGAGATGGACCTTCGCTGGATTACTTCTGACGCTATTTGGAAACTATTATGAATGGTAGTTTAATGTCACCAACTGAATGACCTGCTGATTCCTTCGCTCGGCAATCTTCGGATGCTTTTCCTCGAGCAACTTCATCAAAGAGCTTTCAGTCAGAATTAAGGATGAGGCTACTCTAAACTCGCATATTAAGAAACACAACAGGAGGAAAATAACTCAAATAAATTATGCATTACGCAGTTCGTATGATGTTAAACAATCGGCGTGAAAAATGATTTCTGTAAATAGCGAGTGTATAACTATGACGAGAAGATGCCTGCTGACGTTCAAGCCGTTCAGGTAAGACTTTACAACATAATCTAAGACTGAATCTAATGTAGTTCACTATTCAGACAAACCTTACATTGGCTCTGCCTGTGAAGTCCTTACGAAAATGCACCATGAAAACAGTAGGTTTCTCCCAAAATGCCACATTATTAGTTCATGTAAAATCTTATTAAATTAGTGTGCAACAACTTTAAGAATACTACTGTTATTTTTAGTTTCTTTGTATAACACCAGGTAGCTAATATGGTTATAAATAGCAACATAATACATACATTCAAATAATAAAAAAGGCTAACATGGTAATTTTTCTGTAACGAATATTTCGCCAGTAAAAACAAACGGCTGTATCGAAGTTATCTTGTTCTTTTCATCGAACAAAGCTGAAATCTGAAAGCTGTTAAACTTTGTCTCTTCACTTAAAAGTAGGCTATATCTGTAAACAAAGAGATATAACGGCTTACTGTAAATAACATGGTGTGACTTTATGGAGGTGGTACTATTCTCGGTTGTTGAGGGGTTTTCATTGAAGGTGTCAGGGACTTTCAGGAAAGGATGTGAGGATGGTGTAAGTCTCGCTGATGAGCTTTCGCGCTGTTTCTAGCAGTGGCGGGAATCCAGCAGCGCGAGGATGTGGGTCACTCTGTTCTGCAGTAGCCTACCTGCAGTAGAGCTCTGTAACTTAAAAAAAAAAAAAAAAAAGGAATATGCTTGAGCAAGTTAAGATTTGTTAAGTTTACCTGTCTCCTAACTTTGATCTACTGTAATATTCCAGTATTTCTCTTGAGCAAACTAAAGTAGAAACAACTAATCACTGCTTACACATAAGCATTGTGCATCATTGTCAAATACAAACAATGCTGTTAACCTACTGCAATCTCAAGGCGAGATGTAATACTAATAAAAGACATAGACATTCCGTGTTAATCTGTGCTTGCAATCAAACTTTTTAACAATTATGCCATTTCCTAATACCACTTTTACCACCATTATTTAAGTTAGGCATTTTAATTCAAAACAGTAAACAAATAGCAAACATTGTATTTCAAAATAGCAAATACAATCAAATAATATTCAATTTTGTGTCCAGTTACAGCCCTCCCTGTCTCGTCTGACAGGAAATTATGTTTATGTTTAATTTATATATAATTTACAAGAGAACGAGAGAAAGAGTCCAAGTTTACGTGAAACTGTGTTAATTTCCTTTAAACCTCAAAGCTTTTGATTACCCATCCAAGGCTCTAACCTGCAGGCTACGTCATATACTGTATAGGTTAACCGTAACAAAAGATGTGGTTTATCCTTTTTTTTATGATGTTATGAATTACATATAGCAATAAAAAGCACACTTAATTTTTTAGTCGCCTTCTCAAAAGCATGAAGTCAACATGAGTGGTCTTGCAGATTTTCATTACTGTTTGAGCTACATGAATAATGCTTTGAATTTCAGCTACTTTTTCTCAAATATGTGTAATGCAAATGCCAATTTGCCTTCTTCTTCTTCTTCTTCTTCTTCTTCTTTAAACACTTAAAGGAGTTGTTGGAAGCTAAATGAACAGTTTGCTAAAAAATGAAAACTTGCTGAAATTGTACCCACCTTCAGTCAATCCATCATGTAGATCAGTTTGTTTCTTCATGGGAAGAGATTTAGAGAAAAGCATTACATCACTTGCTCACCTGTAGTGAATGGGTGCCGTCAGAATAAGAACCCAAAGAGCTGATAAAAACATCACAATAATCCACAAGTTATCCACACGACTCCAGTCCATAAGATAATGTCTTTCGAAATGAAAAGCTGCATGTCTGTAGGAAGCAAATCCATCATTATGGCATTTAGACTTTAATTTGCTTTTGGCCAAAATACAAGACCATAATCCATAATAATGCTTCCTCCAATGGAACATATTTGTTTTGAATTGTTTTGGGCTATTTTGGTTGATTTGTGCATTTTTTCTCCCCTGACTCAGATAAGATGACTTGGTAACACTTTACAACAAGGTACATTGATTAACATTAGTTAACTACTTTAGCTAACATGAACTAAGAATGAGCAATACTTCTACAGCATTTATTAATCTCATTTTAATTTCAACATTTTCTAATGCATTATTAAAATCAAAAGTTGTGCTTGTTAACATTAGTTAATGCACTGTGAATTAACATGAACTGACAATGAATGACTGTAGTTCCATTAACTAACATTAACAACTAACAACTAACAACTAACATTGGGCCTTATTTTAACAATCTAAACGCCAAGTGTAAGTGATGGACAAATAGTCCATGCGCCGGGTCGCATTTTTGGAATGGGTTGTCCCTATTCTATTAATGAGTAATGGGCGTGACGTTCAATAAACCAATCAGAGTGTCATCTCCCATTCCCTTTAAGTGTGATATGTGCTCGTGCCATGGTGGATCACTATTTACATGGTGGAGTTTGTTTGCGGAAAAGCTGAATGCTTCTCAAGTGAAGAAAATAATCTGCTTGTGTGCGAAGTTAAATCCCGTAAGCAGATCATCTAGGGGACAAGCAGGAATCCACTGAAGCTTCCCGAGGTGAAGAAGGCGTGGAATGAAGTATAATTTCATTCATCATTAGTAATAGGCTGAATTGCAAATAGGTAGCCTAATTCTAATATACGCAATGACTATCCATAATTACATTTTTATATTCATGTAGCCTACACAATAATATTATTTTACACTGTAATCCTTTTTTTTTAATATTTGGCATGTTTGTGTGATGCACATCCTTGTGTGTAATAAGAAAAGTCAACGTGCAAAAATTAGGGAGATGCTAACTTCCGGGTTAGCATACAAAACTATGTCACCACCAGAAACACTCTATTAGTCTGAGGCAAAAACAACTTTGTTAGAGTGAAAAATGATTGAGTTAATTTAATTTATATCTGTTTGCTCTGTTTGTCACATGGACACGTGTGATAGAATATTTGTAATACAGAGCATAAGTCACTTGGGCCACTGGGTTACACAGAGCTTGGCAGACATGCTCACTATGAAATACAAAAGAGCTGTGTGAATATTTTTCTTCTTTAGAAAAATAAATAAAAAGGTTAACAGGGTTGCCAAAACAAGGTGAGCAAACAATGACAAAGCTTGAAATGTTCCTTCAAAGGAAAAGTTTCACAAGGACAATATACTTCAAACATTGTACTGCTTCTCATAGTGGTTTCTCATCTTTGTCTGGCTTTTTCTTGTTCCACCCCAATACATTTATACATCCGTTTTGTCTCTCTGTTACAGGATATTTGTGGCGGGGATCGGTTTCTTCAGTCTGTGCTTCTTAATGACCTCTCTGGGGGGGCAGTTCTCGGCCAAGCGACTGGCAGATTCCCCTTTCAGCATCCGAACCGAAGGTACATTAATAACTTGGAGCACTGTACGTCTACCTGAGCTGAATGTATGCATGTCTAATTCGTCCAGTGGCATTTAGGAAATGTCAGTTTATGGGATTTTTAATGGGGGTAATGAAGGGTTTTACAGTGGCCTTTAACAGGCTTGATTATCCAGGGGTCAGTGTGCTGTGAATAGTATCTCTGTCTGCAGAACACCCCATAAATCATCAGCCATCACTTTTTATGCATTTGAAAATAGATCATGCCAGAGGCTAGAGATCTCGTTCACTGAAAATCCCAAGAAGAACCTGTCCATTAGAAATATACATCTAAAACATTCTGTCTTCATTTTCTCACTGATCATGTGTATTCATGAAAGTTTACGAATGGAGGGTGTTTCAAATATAATGAATTTCGCTGCACAGATTCTGTGTGGCCTGGTTGGGATTGTCTTCTCTGTAATGGATGTATATGATACTGACTTTATTTGGGGGGATATTGCAGAAGGCAGCATAATTATGCTGTCTACCTTTTATGAAAGCTTTCATGTTGGGAGCACACTTATATTGCTTTAAAATTCTGCCTACTTGGGCTCACTACAGAGGTTTTGGAAGAGAGCCAGTATGTTTAATATTCATTTCTTTTCTAGTTTTAAAAAAGCTGTGCCTAACAGGAAATTGTGTATCCAAATGTGGCAAATAGCCATCCTAAGAGCTCCACTCGGAGGGTGCTGGAAAATTGGAAAACTGCTTCATAGTGTGTTCAGCAAACCAGAGTAAGAAGCTGAAGATGATGGATTCATGTTCTGTAATGTTGTGGGAGAGGTCGCATGGAGAAACGAGGACGAAAGAGAGAGAGAAAGAGGGAGAGAGAGCACGATCTGATTAATTAACCACTCCTAGACTGAAGCCTGGAGAAAGCATCTGGCTCTCGCTCATTAAACTCTGCCTGCTGATCAGCCAGAGATGGACGTCACTGTGTTTTGGGAGTCCAGCACTGACAGAGATGTGAGGGCTACTTTAAAATGAATTCTAGCTACAAATGACTAATTATGTCAAACTAATTACCTTTGAATTAGTTAATATGTAATTATCTTTCAAATTCAATTTTCACAAGTATTGTTTTCCATCCATCCATCCATCCATCCTTTCTTGGGACCGGTGGTACTTTTTTTTTAATTTCTGCTTAATAAAATATAGTTTGAAACAGCATTTATTTAAAAAAAAACAAAAAAAAACACACACACTTTAATATCACTTTTTATCAATCCTTGCTGAATAAAAGTACTGATTTCTTTCGAAAAAAAAAAAAAATATGACTGACCTCAAACTTTTGAATGGTACTTTATAGTGTTTCACGAGACTATTTTGAATAAATGCTATTCTTTGTGTACCGGACAACATAACAGAGTTCTGTAACTCTATAACATTGGTCACTGATCTAACCGTAAGCTCCAGTTGTACATCTCAATGCGAGCTGTTCTCTCTCGGTTCCTGAGAGAAAACCTGCTGATTCACTGATCATTTTCCACATTCGAGATCCTCCAGCTTTAACGCCGCTTACCCTGGCCGTGTTCTATCTTGAGTAATACCTTGCAGCATATGTTCTGGTATTATGCCTTTAATGGATACTAATGGCGATTCTAAGAGAGGTTTGTTATTATACATTTCTAATGAAAGCTTGTGTGTGGGTTGATGCAGGGAGCACTTTGTCTTTTAGTTAAGCAGTAAACACAGGATGCCATGCATTAGAGCCAAAACTGGGTTTCAATATCTCACAGCTTTCATGGGCCACGGAATATGTCCCTTCACTGGACACATTCTCTCCCACACAGACCTTAGCAGTACTAATCTATTTTTTAAATACCATTTATTAGAACAAAACTTGCTGAATTGATACTCTAATAAAAAGACAGATTCATAGATTAATTTCAATATTCAACATAAGCAGGATTTTCCAGAATTTCTCTGAATTTCTATTAATATCTCCTTCCATTCATATTTAAGTAGCTTGTTCGCTATCTCAATTCTATTCTGAATGTTGCCAGCACTGTTAATTGAGTCTCCTGTGTGTTTCATGTGGTGTTTGCTTGCCAGTGGCACATAAATCTGTGGATTGCAGGGCTTTGACGTATATAGCACCCTCTAGGAAGGGCTTTAGATTTCAATTGGAATCGTCCCTGTTCTCCATCAAACTGCGCCAGATATCTGCACTGCTCTAAGATAAAAACCAGTGCTTCTCTTTCCTTTAGACAGTCAATGCATGGTTCAAAGACCTGTGGCCTTTGACAGTAGAGGCACACAGGCACAGCAAGAGATGAAAACATGGATTCTATTAAAGGCATGTATCTTCTTCCATGTAGGAGAGGGTTTTATTATTATAATTTTTTTGGTCGTCTCATATATACTGTATAGTGGGGTCAAAATGTCTAGTCTCAGATCTCAGATTTTAGTTTTTCATCTAGAACAAAAAGAGACGTGTTTTAAAAATGAAAAGACAGACAAGTCATGATGTAAAGTGAATTAGAAACAAAGTTCTGTACTATTTCTGGATCGAAATGCCAAATCAAATGACTGCAGCAAAAGCAATCAAATTTGTTGCATAACATTAGTATTTTTATTTAAAACAAATTGACAGTGAAATGCACTACATTTCAAAAGAATATAGATCCTGATGCCAGCCCTCATAGCACAGGATGTGCCCTAGTTTCACCGGCATCCATGTTTCTCTCATGCACTGTTGTGTATTTATAATGCTAAATGACGGTCTAATGGGAACAGGAGCTGTGTTCTCTCACACACACACTCTCGAGGAGTCTGCTGTTGGGTTCTTGGGGTGAAATAAACACTGTAAATATTTGCTTCAGCACATTTTTGAAGATGTCTCTGTAATTAAAACACAAATGCGCTGCAGATTAGATCAAACACTTTGGAGCAGGCCAAAAACATGAAAGTCATTAAAGTCAACATGAAGTGCGCTTCACAACCCATTTTATTTCTGTAATCGGAAGCTTTTCAAGATATTCAATGAGGAAGAAAAAAAGAAATGCTAGTCTTGATTTCCTCCACTGGGAGTTGATTGGGTCTTGAGCGGTATTACTTACTAGAAAGGAGACAGGTGGTTGGAGTGAAAGGATAAGAGAGGCGTCTATGACCAAACTCTTCTGAAGAACGACTTGTGAGTGTATGTAAATAATTCATTTGAATCAGTGTAAACCAATAGCTTTCCTGGAATTATTGCCACCTTGTTTTCTTTTTTTGTAATAATAAATTTAGATTTCATATTGATTTTAAAATAAGTGTGTGTTCATACAGCTTTGTATGCTTTCAAACCACCTCATGCTAAATACCTCAGACAGATGTGGGCACACATTGCATTTGGAGCTAGTGATTTTGGAGCTGTGAGTTTGACCTGCTGCTTTACAGAAGCCCTCGGGTCATCTTACAGTACATCTAGTGAATTGTCAGAAAACTGATGTGGTTTCATGGCAAAACCTCTTGTCTTCTATCACATACTCCCTCAGCTTCAGCTTCTGTCAGACAAAGTCGAGCAAAAGAGCTCCGGAATTTCAGACGTGATCCGTGTTTGTTTTCTTCACATTTAACACCGACACACCTGAAAAAAACAAAACCAAAAAAAAACAACACATAGATAGAATAATTAAATATAGTCAGCACTTGAAAATTTCAGAAGGGTGAAAAAAAAATGATACTTCTTGTTTGCATATATACATTATAAGGACAGACATAATGTGACACATCTTTTAAGTACTGAATTCAGGTGTTTCAATCAAACACACTGCCAGAGATGAATAAAATCAAGCTACGCAGTCTGCATTTAAAAAGAAGAAGAAAAAGAAGGTAGTTCAAAAGAAGAGCTCAGTGAAATCAAGCATGGCACTGTGATAGAGTGTTACCTTTACAATAGGAAGGGTTTGAAAATGTGTCCCGATGTTGCGCCTCTACAAACATGGACATAAACTTGTTCTAAGGAACTAAACTACATTTTATTTCAATGAGAAAATATGTCTTATGCATTCCAGTTACAATCATGTGGACAATGTGACAAATGTCAAATGACAAGGCACTGTTAGTCGCACAGAAGGATCTTGCATTCATCAGAGTGGGAGGTGGATGAGCTGACCCAATCATTCTGGATCAGCGCTTTTCCAGTCCTTGTTTTGGATTGGACCAGCACTGCATGTTTAGGTTGTCATCATTATCTGACACACTTGAATAAATAGCATTAGTGGAGAAATCAACTGAGCATATATTTGTTATTATATATTTTATATATGTATATAGCAGGCCCAAAAAATTCTAATGGCTCTGAATTGTTAAGAGCTGTTCAAGATTGTTAAATACAGTGTGAAAAGTGTGCAGATTCCTCTTGGGACCTCTCATGGCTAAAAAATGGATGGGCTCTATGATAGTCTGATATACTGTTGCATGAATTCAACCTTCGGTCAGACTGTGCTGGTAATTCTCAGTTATCTGGATGTATTTTTAGCTCAGAGAGACAAGCTGATTTCTTGGTCCGACTCCATTAAAATCCTGAAAATCCATTAGGCCTCACAAAAATGTGGTTTGACCAAGATAAGACATAAAATGAGTCGGGTCTGACAGGAAGCAAACATATTAATGATGATTTGATGTGCTCTTGACAGGCAATTAATTTATACACCCCTTCCAGTGACATTCTGACTTGGTTCACAGTGGGTGTAAGGGCTGGCTGTACTTATTTTATTTTCATTTTTATTATTTGGAGCAAATATTGCACTTATGCTTTTTTTTTTTTTTTTTTTTTTACATCCACACACAATGTAGTCAATATTTTGTAATCACTAATTGTTTATATATATATATATATATATATATATATATATATATATATATATATATATATATATATATATATATATATATAATTTAAAATATCTGAAAGATTCCCACAGAGAACAATTACCGAACAAAAGGAGCATAGTAAAAATGACTGATGCCCTTACTCAATTCATATGACATTCATTGCCAGTAGCCTACAGGACTTTGCTGCACTTTGCAGAGAGATTAAGAAATTAATTTATGTAGGCCATTACTGATGCCTTGTGTGTTGTAGATTACAGTTACAGTAAGTCTTGAGGCTAGTTGCATAAGCACAGCCACTTTATTAAGACTGTTTCATAAGATTTGGTCTCACCAACCAGTAGTTAGTTACTAGTTAGTCACATTTTAAATTCAAATTAGGCATTTTTATGTAACTGACTTATATCTATCTATCTATCTATCTATCTATCTATCTATCTATCTATCTATCTATCTATCTATCTATCTATCTATCTATCTGTCTATCTATCTATCTATCTATCTAGGTTTTTATTAAAGATAGTAGGAAGAGTGACGGTGATGAATTGAATATTTTTCATTGATTCAGTGACTGACTCATTATATTTGGAAGAACCATAAGCATTTTGTTCAATGCATTCAAAAGATTCAGTGAATTCAAATATAACTGAGAATCAATCAGAAATATGAATATTGTCATGATTCTGCCCTCGTGTCCTTGATTTTTCCTAGTCTTGAGGCAGGATCATGACAGACCCGTGTTTTGTGTACAAGCACATGGCCTTGCCTTTGGGCCATGTGCTTGTGTTGTCTCGTTCCCTTGCCCCGCCCCCCTTGTTAACCTAGTCGTGTCTTGATTGTCCCATCTGTGCCACCTGTCGTGTCTTGATTGTTCCCCCTATTTAGCTTTCCTAGTGTGCTCTGTCTTGCGTCGGTTCATTGAGATTTGTTCCCTAACATTTGTGTTTGTACCTCGTCTGAGATTATTCCACAGCTACGATTGTTCCTGAAGAAGTGTTTTGTATCACTGTGAGTGTTTATTTGTAGTCAGTGTTCTCTAGTTTTGAGTCTTTGTTTATCTTGCCTTGTCAGTCCTGTTTAGTTATTTTTGTATCTGCCCTAGTCCTTGTTTTCCCCCTCGTGGGTTTTTATTTCCCCCTTTTTGTAAATAAACCTGTTTGTGTTGTAAATCCTGTCTGCACCTGAGTTCCTCCCTTACCAAGATCCTGACAGAATGAACCGACCACCAAGGAACTCAGCAGACAGGAGGCAATGCTGGATGGCATCAGCCAGCCAGCGAGATTGTTTTGAGGGCTCTCGCCTTGTGGTGTTCCGGGGGACCAGGGGAGGTCGTTCCGGAGTGAGCGGGCGAGAGGAGGAGCCCCAGAGGTCCCCACCTACCCAGCTGCCGGCGATCCCGGAGGGTCGTGTCCTGGCCGTGGCAACCCTGGGGGGTCAGGCAAGCCCCTCCCAGAGTCCTGAGGTGCCCTCCTCAGCCAGCAGTCTCCCCATGAAACGAGGGAGACGGTTTTCATGGGAGTCGGCTTCAGAGTCTTCGGCGTCCGAGTCTGCCCTGTCCGAGACCAAACTCCCCCAACCCGCCTCTGACCCAGCTGTAGCCTCTGCACCGCGCCCGAGGAGGAAGAGGAAGAAGAAGGGGCCTGCCGGTCCTGTGACCCTGTCTCCTCCCGAGCCAGCAGCGGTGAGCGTGCCTGAGCCAGCAGCGGTGAGCGCTGGCGTGCCCGTGCCAGCAGCGGAGAGAGCTGGCGTGCCCGTGCCAGCAGCGGTGAGCGCTGGCGTGCCCGTGCCAGCAGCGGAGAGAGCTGGCGTGCCCGTGCCAGCAGCGGTGAGCGCTGGCGTGCCCGTGCCAGCAGCGGAGAGAGCTGGCGTGCCCGAGCCAGCAGCGGTGGGCGTGCCCGAGCCAGCAGCGGTGGGCGTGCCCGAGCCAGCAGCGGTGGGCGTGCCCGAGCCAGCAGCGGTGGGCGTGCCCGAGCCAGCAGCGGTGGGCGTGCCCGAGCCAGCAGCGGTGGGCGTGCCCGAGCCAGCAACAGTGAGCGTGCCCGAGCTGGCAAAGAAGAGAGCTGCAGTCGTGAGAGCGGAGGAGAGAGCCGCGGCCGACTCTGCAGCAAAGACTCTTGTACAGTCGGTCTCATCCCATAAGGAGCTGCCTATTATCCTAGCTGCTAAAGCTTTTTCTGATTATTTGTCCCGTCTTGTCCAAATTTTAGAAGTCCCCGTCAGTCCTGTTTTGTCCCCTGACCCTGTCCCCAGAAGTCCTAAGTGTCCAGCCGTTGTCTCCCCGTGTCCTGTTGATGTGGCCCCGTGTCCCGTTGATGTGGCCCCGTGTCCAGTAGATGTTGTCCCCCCGTGTCCAGTAGATGTTGTCCCCCCGTGTCCAGTAGATGTTGTCCCCCCGCGTCCCGTAAGTCTTGCCCCGCGTCCCTTGTCTGCTCCCGTCATGTCCCCGGTCAGTTGTCCCGAGACCCCTCCCCGCCCCTCACCACCCAGACCTGCCCGTACCCCCCGTCGTCAGCCTTTGTCCTGTCCTCCTAAGATTCCTACCCCACCCACTCACCCTGGTCTGTCCCCCATGAACTTTGTGGTCCCGCCTCCTCCCCTTCCCTGTTTGTTTTTTTTGATTTGTCACCCTAACCCTGCCGTCGTGTATTCATGTCTGCCTTTGTTATTATTTGTCATGTCTTGTTGGTTTGTGTCGGTGTCCCAGTCCGTCATGTCAGTCATGTCTCGTGTTTGATGTTCCCTTGAGGAGCGTCTGGAAGCCGCTCCTTAAGGGAGGGGTTCTGTCATGATTCTGCCCTCGTGTCCTTGATTTTTCCTAGTCTTGAGGCAGGATCATGACAGACCCGTGTTTTGTGTACAAGCACATGGCCTTGCCTTTGGGCCATGTGCTTGTGTTGTCTCGTTCCCTTGCCCCGCCCCCCTTGTTAACCTAGTCGTGTCTTGATTGTCCCATCTGTGCCACCTGTCGTGTCTTGATTGTTCCCCCTATTTAGCTTTCCTAGTGTGCTCTGTCTTGCGTCGGTTCATTGAGATTTGTTCCCTAACATTTGTGTTTGTACCTCGTCTGAGATTATTCCACAGCTACGATTGTTCCTGAAGAAGTGTTTTGTATCACTGTGAGTGTTTATTTGTAGTCAGTGTTCTCTAGTTTTGAGTCTTTGTTTATCTTGCCTTGTCAGTCCTGTTTAGTTATTTTTGTATCTGCCCTAGTCCTTGTTTTCCCCCTCGTGGGTTTTTATTTCCCCCTTTTTGTAAATAAACCTGTTTGTGTTGTAAATCCTGTCTGCACCTGAGTTCCTCCCTTACCAAGATCCTGACAAATATGTAATAAAAAAGACAATTTCAGAAGAAGCGTATGAAAATACTGTTACAAAAAAATAACTGAGCAGGGGAAGTATTAATTAGGCTGTTTCACAAAAAAGAGAGTGCTGTGTAACTGTTCTAGGTCAATGTGTGATGTGTCAACAAAGAAATTAAATTATGTTTGGGTTCTGAAGTCAAACCATATAAAATCCTGTTTTAAATGATTTTTTTATTATTATTTGTGTGTGTAATGACATTAAGAGAGGAGCCATATAACAAGCAAACAAACAATGAATGCATATATATATATATATATATATATATAATCTATTCTATTCTCAAAGTTGGGTTGGGAGCTGGGTCTATACTTAGCGAGTTATGATGACTTTCACCTTGATATTTTATAACCGACTGGTTGAGGCCAGCCTAACGGACAGCGACACTGAACCGAGCTCTCTTCTGCGAAGTTCTCCTCAAAGTCCCTCCTGCACCGGAACGAACAAATACAAATCGCAGTTTGAAACAAATAACAAGATGTGAAAGAGCCGATTCAGTACTCGCGGTGTTCTGGGGTTCAGGGTTCACGCAGAGGTGTCTCGAGATGCTAATAAAAATAAGCGTTTTCAAGTGTTTTGATCAAAACACTTGAACATCGAATTTGCTTATTTTTGCTCTAGTGCCGACAAATACATATGAAATATGTCAAAATATCCACCTTGGAAATTATGCTCGAAAAAACTGTCAGTTATTTCTCAAGTGAAAGTAAACAGTTAAGGAAAAACTGGATGTGTATTATATTGGATGCGTTCATCGTCTCTTAAAGTGACCACGCCTAATTTAGCTACTGGCTGCTGTAATGTTAATCCAAGAAAATGAAAATCACTCACTGCTCTTGACTACTTTGTAGTTTTAACAGTCAAACCAAAAGTTATTCAGACACCAGATATATTTTTTGATATATATAGCAAAACTGTAATAATGTGAGAAATGTTGAAGGTGTCTGAATAAATGTAGGTTTCATTGTATATTTCATTTTTACATTGAAGACTATCCAGTACTTTTTTACATTTAATTATTTCGTTTCTGTACCTTGACACCTACAAACTTGAAAAAACCTTAAACATTGTGTTAATAGCACAAATAAATAAAAATAAACGAACATACAAATTAGACAAACAGGGCCCACTGGTACAACCTTTTCCCCTGGTCCCCGCTTGTGCAATGTGGAATTAGTTTACAGCTTTTTCAAGCAGTTTGTGATGCATTTTGGAAACAGGAGATGAGCCCCTTTTCTAATGCACCACCTAGCTTGATAAACTCCTTCTCAAAGACTTACTGTTTGTCAATTTTATTTGGGTTACACCCATATTCTGAATGCCGTCGGCAGAATTCGAATGAGCCATTTTAATCTAGATTAACTTCAAGATCACAGTGAGATTCATCTAGATTAAAAAAAATAATATATGCCCACCTCTAATATATATATATATATATATATATATATATATATATATATATATATATATATATATATAAATGTTTTTGCTTTCACTGTTCAGTTACTATTCATTAGAATTCACAAAACAAATAGCAAGTCATCATCTTTTTGGACAATTGGCTGATTGAGTTTACAAAACTAGTCTGAATGATTTAATCACAAATTTGACTTATTTAGTTTTTTTTTAGTGCAGCTCATTTCAACTAAATTTCATTTAGTTCATTACATCTTGGAAATATTGCACAAGTTATATGGAATACAAACATGCTGCTTTTGCGTCCTTTTTTAATCTTCAGCATCTCGGTCCAAAATTGATAATTCTACAAAATTTCCTAGAATCACAAGTTCAGACACTGGACTAATCATTTAAAGCCAAACTAACAGCTGTGACGCCAGGAGTGCATCAGTGATAACCAAAATGTTGCCTAGCTGTGCTAGGTCACTAGCTTCTGAAACAAAGCTTTTGTTTCCTACAGCTGAAAGAGATAGCGGGATGGTGGCACATTGAGGGCCACTCACGTTCTTCTGGACGACAGTGGTCATTGTTTAAAGCCGTAAGAGCAGTGGAGTGTGTGATGAAGAGCCAAAAGTCATTTCCTCTCTCTCTCGGATTCAGCGCTAATATTCCTAATCGTTCCACAGCTCTTTTCCCTTTTCTGTCACATGCTTTCTAATCCTTCCCTCAAGCCTATTTACTCTGATTTCATATCCCTGAGTGAGTACTAATTGAAGCGTGCACACACACACACACACTTGCATAAGATGATTGAATCCTGCTCTTATCCCTGAGCTGTTGTGAGACACGGATGAGACTAGAGATGAAACGGTCTGAAAATTTCTTATCACAGTTATGGCGATCAAAATTATCATGGTTATCAGTATTTTCAAGGTCTTGTTAAAATGTGCTGGAACAAAAATAAAAATAAAAACCTGACATAAATTGTTTCACCAAGTTTAATATAGGATCTATTAAAATATATAAGATCAACAAACATCAAATAAAAACAGTTTTAGCAATAAAACAATAACGTTACCAATGATGTCTGGATTTTAAATGAAAACATGACTGAAAACTGTTGATCTAGAATCTACGAAAATGTTCAAATAAAGCTTTGAAAAAGTTTCATAAATGGTAAACCTCACATTTCAGCCTTTAAATTAAGAAAGGGTTAAGTCAAAATGATAATTGATTAATAAATGATCACATGTATTTTACTGCTCCATAAGTAATCCTAGATAGCTTATCCCAATTGTTTAAATGTGTGGGATCCACATAAACTTGTTTTTCATCAACTGCTCAAAATTTACAGCAGGGCATGCATATTCAGTCAATTTCCTGGCCAGACAAAAACTGCACACAGGTTGTAAATGTAACTCTCTGTAAATCCACTCTCTGACACTAGTTGGCGCTTGTGGAACAGCAAAATTAGAGCCGCAACCACTCTCAGAGCTGTTACTGTAACCTTAATGATAATTAAAATATGAAACGGTAATACTAACCATGGTGAATTTCATCATGATTTATCATCAAACCTGTAATCTTTTCATCCTTAGATGAGATGCAATAAAGGTCTGCACTATTAGATTGTGAGTGTGGAGCAGGTGAAAAAAAAAGAGATGAATACTGATATTTATTTATAAAATTCTCTCATCATAGATGTCTGAAAGCAAGGGATTCAATTTTCAAGAAAAAATTGAGAATTCATTATTTCTTTACTCTGTCCTGCATGTACCTTCTTATTTCTTTATTTCTTTCGTTCTTTTTTCCTCTCGAGTCACTTCATCCAGCAGCAATATGCAAAGCGAGTTTAAATTACACTGATATGGCACTTCATTTGCCAGAGAAAGTCGTTTTTGTTTTGACGTGCTGAATATATGCACACCTGCACTCATAAGGTGGGCATTCACTGCTACTAATCATCGTTGGTGAGGAGAGGTGTAGAATTTTGATTATTTTTGGAGAATTTTGTCCAGACTACCTGCAGTTTGCATTTACTTAATGAGAATGCATTATAAAACACTTGAATAACACACACACACACACACACACACACCTGCTTCAGTTAATAGTCGTGCATGTGTGGGTGTGTTCCTGAGCTACATTATTAACAATGCCATACTTTTATTGCTCATATTTATAGTTGAGGCAGTTATCAACCAGCTTGCAACAACTGTTAAACACGTCTTGTCTTCACCAATCACCCTGAACATCCAAGCAGCTGGCTAACAACCACTTCTGGTAACCATCTAAACAAAATATTATGGAGTCCGGTGCAATTTAGGATCACTCAAAAACTCTTTTTTGGCGTAATACTGATTAGCAGATTAATCTATGTATGTATTATGTATGTAGGCATTTATTTATTTATATTCATATGTAATCTCATAATGTCCAAAAAAATGTTTGTTTCTGGAGAGCTGCAGAGTTTTGCTCCAACCATAATTAAACACACCATGTACTACAGAAATCAAGGTCTTCAGACTTATTAGAAACTAGGCAAGTGTGTTGGTTTTGGTTTGAACTCAAATTTGCAGGACCTTGGTTCTCCAGAAGCAGGATTGGACCAATGACACTGAACACACCGTCAACAGTCAAGAAAGCCCTAGCAACCACTCTGAACACCCTAGCAACTGATAGGCACACCCTAGCTTTTACTTTGACCACTCAGAACACCGTAACAACCACTAAGAAATGTCGTAGCAACCAAACAGACAACCTTAATCGCAAACAGAAAAGGTCAGCAACCACCCAGAACACAAGCACAACTCTGCTATAACGTTATTTTGAAAAGGCTTTCACTAAAATTGCAAAAATGACAAAAGCATATCTTGACAAACTTTAATTTGTTAGATCAGATTTGCCACGGAATTCTAAATCCATGTCCCAACATTCTGCATATGTGGCTTTCTATGAACATAATGTGACTTTATTCTTCTTCCAATTAGAGACTGAAAACATCAGTCTGTTCTGCTGGAGGAAGCCCATCACATTGCACCCACGCTTCAGGAAAGATTTATTCCAGCTGTTCAGAACAGAAGATTCTCAACCCTTAGAAGGCAGATATACTGTATTGATCCCTGAGGAGTAGTTCAGAGGTAATGAGCAGTCTTAGCAGAGTATGGTTTCTATCTGTTGACCTCTAGGTGTTGTGCCCAGCATGCATCTACTGCCTCACTCTGCCCAAACTCAGCCCAGATGGGACTGAAACTATCTATCCTTGGTTCAGATGGGCTATGTCTTATACACTAAGCCAACAGGGCTTACAGCATGCTACAATACCAAGCCACAGTCAATCACAGCGGTACACTCTTCCATATTCAGGAGCTCACAGCCAGCAGTGAATGTTTACCCAACAGCCTGCACTGAGTCAGAATGTTTACCTACCAGCATGCTTCTCCAAGCTTATCTTGGAGTCTCCAAAAGATGCAATAGACTCTGACTTCGCTGAAGGTTGTGTTAAGTGTTATCACAACTGTGAAAGTTGTATTAAGTGTTGCCATTGGCTTGCCTTATATAACTTGGTACTTTATTATTCATGAACAAAAGAATACCTTTAACGTGTGGCGAAAGGGGAGAAATCACGGAAAACAGGATTACTATGCACACTGCCTTCCAAAAAAAAAGATTTCAATAAGCAAATACTAAAGAGTTTAGCATGCAAACCTGATGCAGTGTGTAGCTTTTCAGTTCTTAAAAAAAAAATGTTAGAAGACACACTCATGTCCATATTCCAGGATGACAATGTCAAGCTCCACCAGGCATAATTTGTGAAACAGTGATTAATAGAGCATGAAGAATCACTTTCATGTATGAATTGGCCACCACAGAGTCCCGAGCTTAACCCTATTAAGGATGTGCTGGAGTCGACTTTACAGAGTGGTTCAACTGTCCTATTGTCAACACAAGATCTCAGCCAAAAATGTATGCAACTCTTAATAGAAATAAATGCTATGATGTTGCATGATGTTGTCAACACAATGCCACAATAATTGGACAATATAATCAAAGCTAAAAGCAGTGTGCAGCTGTTTTTTTTTTGTTTTGTTTTTTTCAGTTCAACCAACAGAAATTCTACTGATATACTACAACATAAACCAGCACAAATTCCATGTCGATCTAGGCTGGTTTATGCTGGTTTATCTGTTGGACCAACATTGTCATTGAATCAAATGCTAATCTCAAGCAAAACATGGATGCCGATGCCGGGATTGGAAATGATTAAAAACAGGACTGTAAATCTGTAAATAATATGTGATAGAGAACACTAGATACAGTATTACTCTATTACTCAAACCCATTCACCCACACATAACATGTATAATGGCCTTATGGATTTCTAACACAGACACCTGCAAACATGCACACACAAGCATTCCTTCCAAGATCCGGCTCCAGTCAGCAGTATACAGCCACATGTGGGAGTCATGAATCACTCTATCAGCCCTCGCCGTTTAACAAATAGGGGATTTTCAGTAAGCTAATAAATACATCCGGAAGCTGATGCAGCATACGTTAGTGGGATTAGTAGGCACACGCTGCTCGCATCGTTCACTGATCCAGAGCTTTGAAAATGGTTTACGCCTTAAAGTCAACCTTAGAACAAGATCAAATGTATCGCTTAGGGTTCGGGAAGATTTTGGGAATCAGGGATAATGATTTTACATCTCCGCTGGGATTTGATTGTGGTATAGTAAACACTGAAACGTGTACTAATTCCTATAGACACATTTTGCCAATTTGGAGGCAAGTTAAATTGGATAAGACTTGGAACAAGACCAAAATTAATTTGCATGCTGGTGTAGGTTTGTTTATATTGGTAATAGCTGGGTTTGATGCTGGTCTGGTGGACCAGCATAGATGGGTCTTTAAGTGGTCCTCAAGTCAAGGCAAGTCATGACTGAGAACAGAATGGGAATGCATACGTGTTGAAGTCATAACAGAGACCTGAAGAGGGTCTGAATATTTCAGACCATGATAATATGCCTTCTTTTGGGTGAATAAAGCTTGGTTTCGTGTTAGTGTTAAGCAAACATCCAAAGTGCACATACAGTGTGTTCCTGTCCAGAGATATAGCACAGACCGGATCATATTCTTAAGCCCACATGGACAACAAAAAATAGCTGCAATTGATTTGTTTTGGTTTATTTGTTTATATAGCACTGCTAAAAACCCAAGGGTTGCCCACAGTGCTTTACGTAAAAAGCTAAGATCCAAAAACCGTCAAACAGTCAAAATATGGCCTTGGACACGTGGCGGAATCCAGTCTCAAGTACAACAACACTGTCTGGCTGACCAAGATGAAAAAACCAGTACATCAGCAACAAAAACAAATCATGCTAGATTTCAGGTTCAGCAGGGATATTCAAAGACATTAGTAATCCAAAACTCCATGCACTGTGAAATCCACCTCCACTTCTCAAAAGCAGAAAGAGGATTTCTCATCAGATTACAGACCCAATAACCATTACATATCTCACAATTAAGCAAACACTGGTGACTTTCTCATGGACAGTAATGACTGTGCTGCCGGATTTACTGTCTGGAAAGTTCTGGATGCATAATAAGGTTGATAAAGAAACACAAAGGGAAAAGTTTGGGACATAATGCCTCCTGATACCTTACTGCTAGGGTACTTGTATTATGTAGTTTGAATGAAGCTAAGGAATGACAAAAATAAATATTCCAGTCTATTTTTAAACCACTGTCTGTAGTCTTCTGTCAGTATCCTCTAACAGTCATTTTGATTTACCCTCAGTAAATGAGCGAATGAAAAACTTCCAGACTTTGAAAATGTAAAATTGCATACTGGCATGTGAATGGTGGTTGTTTACCAACCTTTTGCTCCCTTTTGCTCAGTATACAGTGCAAGGGACATAAAAGCGATGTTATATAACTATTCAAAAATCACTCGCTGCATCCTAATTTGCATACAATCTGTTGTGAATTCTATGCATGATTAAAATTTGCATCCCAAATAATGGTAGACCTGCACTGAAAATAGTATGCCAAAGATGCCCAGATGGTGTACTCTTTGAGCTGATTTTTTAAGTATGTGTCTGAGCAGGTTTTTTTTTTTTTTTTTTTTATCTAATTTCAAAACTATTGCTCGTCTTAATTTGCCACCATGCTAGTTGATTTCTACAAGTCAAGCTAGTCTGGTTGTAGTTTTGGGCAGCTGAACACCATCTAAACAAGATTAAAAAGGATTAAAATCCAGCAAACAACCATTTATCTTTTTTTTTTTTTTTTGCTTATTCTTGTTGCTACATCTTATTGCTTTTATAAAACGGTTATTCCATATATGTAGTATTTTTTTTCCAGAATAAAACAGAGCTTTCTTTCTTTTTGTTTAATCTTTTTAAAAGACAGAACAGTGTTTCATATGTTTGTCTGATCATCCTGAAGTAGCACCCTGCAGGCCAAAACCTTAATCTTAAAACCATTAATCATTTTTACACATCTTCCAATTGATTGGATGAAATCACTATGCAGCCTCATATATGAGAGCAGTGACTGCACAAAATTCAGTGAGATCAAAAGCACTCAGTGGTCATCAAATTAGCAGACCAAGGTTAACATCTGGATCAAAACATTTTAAGCTCTTTCTGGACATAGTTCCAGATATCACCTGCCATTGTTTTGTCATGCAGCCTATTTTAAGTTTGGTATGAAATCATTATTACTTTCGAGTGAGACCTCGTGAAGAAATGCCTGTGCATTAACTAAGGATGAGTCACAATAGTTTACAAATCAACCGACAGATTCTTGTTTTGTTTTTTTGTTTTTTGTTTTTTGCAGTTGATGGCATGTCAACCTAAACTTGGCATGAAATGAAAATACAATCTATATTTTTAATACTTCCATTAGTTAATGTTACTTAATGTATTAAGCAACACGAACAAACAATGGACAATGCATTACATTATTTTTCATGTTAGTTCATGAAAATAGAGTTGTTTATTGTTAGTTCACAGTGCATTAACTAATGTTAACCAGCACAACTGTTGATTTTAATAATGCATTAGCAAATCCTGAAATTAATGTTAGCTAAGATTAATAAATGCTGTAGAAGTATTGTTCTAGCTTAGTTCATTTTAACTAAAGTAAATAACCATTGTTAACTTATGAAACTTATTGTAAAGTGTTTCTTTTAAATTGTCATAACTCAATCTTCTAGTGACATTTGCTGGATTTCTCCAGTCATTTTGTCCTTTATAAACCCAACTTTCTTACAATTATCCACAAGCTTGTATTCATTATTGCCTCCATCCAACCAAGAAAAAATAGCACAGAACCAAGTCTCCATCCTAGGTTTTATATATATATATATATATTTATATATATTTTATGTTTCACTTGGCTATGTGTCACAATTCAAGATCCGCCGCAACTTCTCAGCTTAATGGAAATAAAAGAAAAGAAGACTATATACATGGTCTTAATGACCATTCGCAGTCATGTAAACATGTAACCTAAACTTGGGGCTCAGTGGTAGAGCATTTTGTTAGCAGTGCAAAAGGTTGTGGGTTTGATTCCCAAGGAACACACATTCTGGTAAAAAAAAATATATAATAATAAATGTGTAGCCTGAATGCACTGTTAGTCGCTTTGGATAAACCTGTATGCTAAAATTAATAAATGTAAAACACACTTCTGTATGCATAGACTCATTATTATTTCAAGACAATTAAAGACAATGGGTTCTAGTGTTTTCTTTTCTTTGAAATATTCTTTGAAATATGACATAAATGCATGCAAGCTGGAAACAACATGAGGGTGAGTACAATCACAGAGCAAAGCATTTCACTTACAATCAAAGTGCACAAATCTAACTCTGAGAAGTGTTGACCCCAAAATAAAGTAGTCTACCCCTGAGGAAGATCAGCCACGGAGGCCTTCGTGTGGGTAAAAGAAACTCTGCTATAATGTTCTTGTAGCCTTCATCATTAGTAAGATGCATTCACTTCACGATGATCTCAACTGCGAGTGGGAACAGAGAATGTCAGAGCGGAGTGTTCTGAAGGCCTACTGACCTCACAGTTGTAGAAATGTTCTGTTTAATTGGCCAGGTGAGAGGCATCCACTCACTTGCACCAGCTTCCTGGGTAACAGACGGCAGGAGTTCGGAGAGCTCTGAAATTAAACTTGACTGTCAGCCTAATTGGTCCCCTTCCTGTATTGTGTTGTTTGTGTCCTTTCTTCAGTTATGAGAGTTGAAGTAGGCTGCCTCAGCGCTGATGGTCTGCAGAGAGAGGCTGTGCTAATGAGACACTTTTGAAATGTTGTTGAATAAAACCCTCAGCCTGTTGTTTGTATTATGAGTAAATACAACTAATATGCCAGCGAATTTAGCTCGGTCTCCATTTAGGCTCTTTGTTTTGCCATGACTTTGTTTTTGAGCTTTTCTCAGCAGTACAACCCCAGAGTATTTTTATTTCTGTTTTGTGTTTTTCCTCGGGTTTAAAAGACTGGCTCAGGCTAACATAAATTTCCATGCTGGACTGGTGCTGGTCTAACAGCGTAGGGACCCGTATAGCAGTGGTGTCAACTGTTCTTCCATAAATTACTCTCGTGTCATTTCAAACCTTTATGTAGAACACAAAAGATGATGTTTACAAAGTCATGGCACACAAATCTACCCCATACAATCAAAGAAAAGTGGATCTGATATGGTCTGATATGCTTTAAAAATTACAAAAAAAGGCAATAGTTTAGTTCAAAATTTAAGCTATTGCTGCAATTGCTGCAATTTTTCTATATGTTCTCTCAAACATTGTGTGTGTGTGTGTGTGTTCTACAAAAGAAAGTGATACTACTTCAGAATAGCAAATTTACAATGAGTAAATAATATACATTTTTGAGTTAGCAATCCCTTTCTGAATCTTACCTCGATCTTTTCAGCAATGTCTGTAACCATTATCGTGTTGCTTGGTGCATGTGTCTGAACTGACATGTCCTCATTCTTTTGTGTAACAGTGTTGGGTGGTCTCGAGTCTCGTGGGGTCCTGAGGAAGATCAGTGATATGCTGGAGATAATCATGAAGAGGATCGACACCCTATCAAAACTGAGCAACAGCAGCGAGTCCCACAGACTGGAGGAGTTGAGCTCTGCTCTCCACAGGTGCAGCTTCACATTCATGATTACAGCACAGCAGTAGCATTCTACAAGTCAGGTGCCATCAAGTCACCAAGGGATAATCATATTTACAAGATGAGTCGCACACGAACGGCACCACTGTTTTAATTGCCAGTTATCTCCATGTATGTCTTTGTGCTGTTAGCGCACGGTTCAACTGAAAATGCAGTTCATCATGGCTTGAGGACAAATGAATCACAATCAAATGTTTGTGTCCCATAACGCTCTTTTGTTTTACTGAATATCTGCGTTGGTTTCTATGGCAGTGTCGTTGTTTAAGTAAGCCTATGCTAAAAAACAACAATGACAGCAAAACAGTGTGCAGTACAGATGTTGTCTCACGACATGACAACATGCTGCCGTCGCACTGGATTATATTTCCTCTTATGAGGCAGAGGCAGAAATGCAGGAAGCTGGAATGTGTTGACTTTATTTATTCCATGCCCCCGTGTCTGCAATCTCATGGCTCTAAGATGTGCGTATACTATACACTTAACTTGCACTTTGCGACAACAAAAGCTTGTTTCTGCATAAATGTTCAGCATGTTTTCTACAAAAAAACAACAACAAAAGGTCTGACATGTTTATGCTTTATGTGACGTGAGAATGTGAAAAAGCTACGCTAAACCCGATCTGACCAGTCAGACTGAAACGTTTTTTTTTTTTTTTGGAACGCGATTTGAACACAATTTCAAACCACATTTGAATGTAGCTTGAAACGGATTAGCAAAAAATCAGAGTTCATGTAGTCTGTTGCCGCTCAGACTATCTATCTATTTATGATTGGATTTCAGTTGGATTTTCAGAGAAATCAGATTTGGGCTCACAGTCTGAACAAGGTTTATGTGTAAACCGGTTTGCATACATTGTGTGTATAAGATGAAGAATAGCACCAAGCAAAGCTGCTGGTTAATGAGGCAACTGGCCCGCACGACCAACACACATCTGTCATCATTTTCTGTGGCTGCAAGAGAATAAAATATTATACAGAAATAAACATAAACTGAGAAAATATAGAGATTTTCACATATCTTAAACTTCACAAAAATGCTTCTTAAGAAAGCTCAACGCATTCCTTTTATCCTAGTCACAACAACTGAGCACACATCACATCGCAGTGACAAGTTTTTGCAAGTGGGAAGTTCCCCATAGGTCTGGAAGGCAGCAGCTGTCGCTATGTTTCAGATAAAGTCAGCTTCTTGCAGATGAGTTAGTTAAGACACTTTCCAGAGTTTTCAGCTGTCTCCATGGAAACAGATGCCTGTCACATCAGAAGTGTAAACGGGCGCTGGTGCCATGGCTTTACTTTGTGATTTCTCCAGACATCAACGAATCTTAGAAGATAAGAACACCCACACACCCCAGCTATACAATCTTTGATGCGCATCAAAGTATGATGTCAACTTTAAATTTCTTCTGTTTCGTTGAAAAGTAATCAATGGAAGTGATAGTTTAAAGCTGAAGTATATCATTCCTGCACCAGTAGTGTCACCAATGGAACTGCAAAAAATAAATAAACTGTCAGACCATTGATGCTTTCAGACATGAAACCTGGTAAATTACCGTGAAATGACCAGATTACTTTTCTGGTAAACACACAAATGCTTTACATCTTGTGAAAGTCGACACTTCACTTTTACTTCATTTCTGACGCCAAAATACGGCTCACACAACAGTACTAAAATACGAATAAGCGTTGTGTTGTCAATCAACAGAAATGACCTTTAAATGCTTCACTGCTTTCTACATCTGCCTGGATGAGGAGACACATTTTAGTTTCACTATCTGTCCAACTTGACAACATTTTTGGACTTCTGAGTGACAGGCGTGAGGGGCTGATCGCACAGAATGCATTAATGCGAGAAAAAGGAGAGATGCTGCACAATAATAGCCAACGTAGAGCCACAGATGAATGGAAAAAAGACAGGGTAAAGCATGAAGATGCACCGCAACAATCAACGATGTCCCTCCAGCTCATGTTTATATAGAACAAAGTATTCAAATTATTACTGTAAACAGTGTGACGCACCATCACAGTCAAAATGTTATAATTGGCCCAAAGCACATTTATAAGATCAGTGCATTCCTTCAAACCTTTTACATGTTTGTTCACAAATTGCATTATAACGGCAATTTAATGAAAATGTTACTTCTCATCTTCTCATCCTGGAAAAATTTAAAACCGATTTATGGGTATATTTTCACAAGGTCTTGTTCACACATGATTTCTAAACAGCAATTTACTAGTAATTTTCCATTAAGACTGTATTTATGAAAGGAGTTTAAGCTACTGTTTTGGTTTGGTTTGCTCAGGACAAGGATAATGTTAATTGTATTGTTGATATATGATTCTGATTCTGGTTCTGATAACAGACTTATTTTGGACGCGGTTTTTCTATGCTGTTTGGCTTTTCATACAAACGCAGCAGCAGGTCACTGAAACAGAACATTTCTGAAAATGAAAAAACTCTGGTTGCAGTGTTATCGTGTAGACGTCGGAGCCAGAGCTGTTATCTCCGCCTACTGGAAACTTTTTTCAGGCTTCTGATTGGCCAGCATGATTTAAAGTTTGAGATTATATCACAACGTGTTGGTTTGACAGTGCATCATTGCATGTGTTTTGAGTTTTCACTTGGATGGAGATTTTACGGAAGAAGGAAAATATTACCCATGTACATGTGGACATGGCCTCAAATTCAAGTTTTGTAGACTAAAAAGCATCACACCAAATGGAATGAGAGGTTAAGAACTACAATATACTACAGCTACAATTTATAATTCAATAAAATATAATAATAATAAAATAAAAAGTACAAACAGGGTTGTGGAAATGTGTCTAAATCTAAATTAAATAAGATTATTTAAAAAAAAATATATATATTTTTTTTTTTTGCATTTTGGATATAGTGTGCATATACTGTACTGTCATTTATACAGTAATGTGTAGTCTACAGTCAGATCTCATTTTTATTCACTCATTCACCTTATAGCAAACTATGTTCCATTTGTTATATATTTAATAGTGAATGAGTAGACATGTTCATCAAGGTGTAAAATCAAAGCGCTGTACTCTGTGTTGTTGCTGAAGGAGGTTTCTGGGCATCATATTGTTGCTGAAGTAATTATTACAGCAACTGTTTAGATATAACAGATATTGACAATACTGTCTGAACAAACACCTCTAATGTCAACACTCACGAAATGTGAAAGTCAGTCCTAATGATCGTGTTTGAAATACAGTACAGACTGAATGTAGTATCAGCGCAGCCTTAGAACTTGCGTTTCCGAAAAATCATCGCTGATGTTCTCTCTAAAGCTGATTGGTATGGATGAAAGACCACAGGACGTAAAACGCTCTGACAGTATCTAAAAAAAGAAATCTCAGAAGTGCAGAGATTGCGGAAGTCAAACATGCAAGTGACAGTTCGCTTGAACACTTTATTGTCTTTTGGTGTGAAGTCAGAAAGGTCAGGGTTCAGGTGACGTGGTTTTCGGAGCGTTCAGCTCTGTGCTGTGCAGAGGTGACATTTATTGGGAATTACAGAGTTGCTCACAGAGGGGGGCTGTTTGCCTCAGCGTGCTGCTGATGTAGCTGCAGGGCACGAGGTTGCAGGCGGTTCATGTGAGATGTATTATAAAGAAATCAAACTCTTGGTGTGAAACAAAGATGACAATTCATTCCCTAAGCTTGCAGAAAGACATTTCCCTGTCTCTGTGAAAGTCTCATGAGATACCTAAAGCAATACCTATTGAGGATTTATTGAAATAGTCTCGGATGCAAGAGAAAAATATAGTCAAAAATAATTAGAATCACACAGAGCTTGAGACGTACAGTGGGTACAGAGACAACAGTCAAAGGCTGTTTTTTTTTTTTTTGCAAACAAAGTTTTAGGATTTTGCACATTTAAAACAGGAAAAGTTATAGTACAATGAAGAAGTAAAATGAACTAAACTAGAAATAGTAAACTATTTGTAGTTTACTAATTATTAAACACATGCATAAGCAGTGGTGTATAACTGAAAGCCATACTCAAGTAAGAGTACAGATATCTTACCAGAAAATGGCTTTGGCAAAAGTTGAACAAACAATTTAGAATATTAATTGCAGAGGTGTCAAGTAACGAAGTACAAATACTTCGTTACTGTACTTAAGTAGAAATTTGGGGTATCTATACTTTACTTGAGTGATTATTTTTCAGCCGACTTTTTACTTCTACTCCTTACATTTTCAGGCAAGTATCTGTACTTTCTACTCCTTACATTTTAAAAATAGCTTCGTTACTGCTGTTTCATTTCGGCTTGTTTACATTCCGGCTTGTCATCACTAATAAAAAAAAAAAAAAAAAAAAAAAAAAACCTATCCAGATAAATCACTCCGGATGGAGTGAATTTGATTGTGGTTGGATGAGAAGTATAAACATATACCATTCCGACACCCTATTGGTCTGTACGCGATCCATCGCACCTGCATGTGACACAAATCACATCACAGTCCAGCCAGGACATAGACAGTTTTGGGTTCGTTTATCAAAAAATATATTTCTTAAAAGTAGGGTTGGGTATGGAAACGGTATCCGATCGCCTCAGAGTCAGTCCGCTTAAATTTCACATGAAACCAGCGTCAGACCGGTCTCCTCCCCGTCTTTCAGCGCGCTCTTCAATCCGCAGAGGCGCAGACCGCGAACGGAGCAACGCATGCGCACTTAAACAAACAAACAGAGGACACAAGGTGTGTGTTTATCGATAGATTGTTAGAATATCCATATCTGTGCAGTTCTTTGTCATAAATACAGTTTACAAAAGGTCACGAGGTAGCAGTCGGTTTCTCATCTGTAAAGTTTTCGCTCATCACACCACAGCCGTTTCCTCCAGCGAAAATCTAGCCCTTAACACATATGAACGAACACATACTTTAATTACACTTACTTAAATATACTTAATTTAATCATACGGACTTTATACATACACTACTGTGCAAAAGTCTTAGACACTTTAGTATTTTCACTTAAAAGAATGGTGTTCGGACAGTTATTTATATATTTTGCTGTAGTGTGTCAGTATAAAATATCAGTTTACATTTCCAAACATTAATTTTGCCGTTGTCAGAATGCTTGTGCATTCAAAATCGCACTAGATTATTATTAAAATTAATGGCAAACTGATATTTCCAACTGACACACTACAGCAAAAGATATAAATAACTGGCTTAAAACCCTTTTTGGGGAGAAAATACTCATTTTTCCATAAGACTTTTGCACAGTACTGTATTTTAAAAACGACATTGTTGCTACTTTATAAAGAATGACCATACAGTAATTCACAGAACTGATTTAAGACAGTGACAGACAGCACTCATCTTAACTAAATATCAGAGTGAGTGACAGAGATACAGTAGAAACATTATGTGTGCTTTTGTATTAAATAATGACCCAGATTGTGAAATACATTTATTAGGCTTAGATTAAGGGAAGCACAACTTGCACAACAAGCTATGGATTTATTTTAAATATTTGTAATGTTCTTTAAAGTTATCCATAGTTTTTTTGTGTTTCTTTTTTTTAAAGTATCGGTTCAGGCACCGTTTAGGAGCCGGTACCGTTTTAAAAGTATTGAAAAGGCACTGGACCCTACTTAAAAGTTATTATTTCTCACTGGCTCATTCACCAAATGGATGCTTTCTCTTTTTCCTCCACAAATTAAGCTACTGTTGGTAGTTCGGTAGCGAGACGTTTGAATAAATTAGCGTTTTCGATTGACGATGCGATTGACAAAGTTGTGATAAGTAGGCTATACCAACTTTGTAACTCGTTACCCCCCAACACTGGACATAGCAGACGTATGTACCAAATACAAGAAGCTATCAATCAAGAAAGTATCAGGATTATGATTTCTTTTTCAGTTTTAGTTTTTGATTAATCACTTGGATTAATCATTCATTTTGACAGCACTATAATGTTTACTGTAAATAGACAACCATATAAGTGTAATTGTTATTAAGCCTGCACCAATGTTCTTGTCCATCGCCCTCGCAGATTCCTGCAGCTAATCATGGATGTACATAAACATTCCATTAAAAGTTATTGATGACAAGCCTCTGAAGTTTGACTTTTTGCACCATAACAATACTTATTGGCAACTAGTCATCATATCTCTAGTCCTTTAATGTATTTGGATTGTACTAAAGTGCGTTCATTTTAAATGGGCATATATGCGGCTGAGGAAGACCTGAAGGTCGAAACGTTGCTTGATTAAATTCCTCTGGAGCAGTAGTTTTCAGTGTTCAGACTTCACTTCTTTATTTGTCTATATCATTTAGTTGTCTTGCACCTGCGTCCTAATTGGATGTTTGGGATGTGCACCATTTTTGTATTTTCATATATGCGGCTGAAACAGGAAGCCTAGTGCATCCCAAATTTTTCAACATGAACATTTTAATATAACATTATAGTCATTATGGCCTATGGCCTTTAGAAAAATGTTTTTTGAGGAGGTGGGGTAGTACACAATAGGCCCCTGTGGTGCGGCCTAAGTTTTGTTCTTAATGGCATTTTTTTCCCCTTACATTACTTTTACTTTTATACTTTAAGTAGTTTTTTAAACCAGTACTTTTACACTTTTACTTGAGTAAAAAGCTTGAGTTGATTCTTCAACTTCTACAAAAGTCTTTTTAAACCCTAGTATCTATACTTCTACTTGAGTAATGAATGCCAGTACTTTTGACACCACTGATTAATTGAGTAAAGGTATAAAGTCTGTTAATAGCAGGATTGTGTTCAGATTTTACTCTTTCTTCCAATTTGTATTTTGGGGAGGAACAAGAAACACTTCATCCAGCAATGTCTTTCATTCAAACATAAGAAACTATTTCTGGATTCTGCATATGAAATAGCATTTAGATGTTTTTACACAGTTTATGTATCTCATAGGGGACATGGATGCATTAAAATAAAAAAATAAAAAATCAATCTGCAGTAACAGATGCATTAATAGGTCTAATGTTTTGTTTTGAACATAAAACCTTGAATACATAATATTTAAAATTATTTTAAACGTGAAAAATGTTGAAATGGGAAATTAAAGCCACTAGTTGGTGTCAGCAAGTGACTGTTAATGAGTGAGTCACTGAGAATCAAACTGATTCATTCAGACGGCTGATTCATTCAGAAACAAAGCATTTGACCGTGTTAATGAGGGAATTGCTGAATCATTTATTCAACCGATTCAGCCAAAAAGCTGATTCATTTAATAATTAAACACCGTCCATTGCTCAGAGATACAAAACAGTGTGATCTTCATTTAGAACTATTTCATTGGCAAAATTGAATCAAAACAAGGAATATCTAAAGTAAGTCACTTATTTATTTTTTGAACTTGTTTAATCTGATCATTAAATGTGCATGCTGATATCTGCAGAAAAACGGTACTCTTTGTGTGATATAGATTAAGTTAACTATATTAAATTATATAAATATAAAAAGCTTTTTGCCGTCTACAATTTATAATGCCTGGAATTTTGAATTCTAATAGACTAATAAATCAGCCTGCGTGTAACTCTGTGTGTGTTTGCACATCATTACAACAGGCAAACATCTGTCTGTCTGTCTCTGTGTCGCTGGCCTGCGCATGTTCATGTGTTTGAGGAGGCGTGGCTTTGGAGACTGATTTGCAGTAAGGGTGGGATCTTATGATTTCAAAGCTGGTTTACTATTGCTTTAATCTTTGAAATAATTTCTATGCTGTCAACAACAAGTGAATTAAGTTGCCACTGGCTTAATTGCTGTAACATGTTTTTCTCTCAGGGCCAAGACTAAACATACCACATGTCATTTTCATTATCTATCTATGTAAATGATGTCAGTGCAGAAGCATCGCTATTTCATGCTCCAAGCTCATTTCAAACAATTAGCATGTCCAGTGGGTAATCGCACCATTCAAGGATGTTGCAATTCAGTTCCACAATAAATAGAGAGTTGCTTCAGTAGAGGCCCTTCAGACTCAAGGCTGTAGATGTGCATGTGCATTTTAATTCAAGTTAGACTCGCTTTCATCCATTAATAATTTCTAATATTCATTAGGCACAGGTACTCTAAGGTTGGCTGAATTTCCATATTGCATATTTAAAGCCATCCCTTCTCAACCTTGTGTTGTTCAAAACTATTATTTTCTTATGTGGAACATGAAATGAGTTGTTAGGCCAAATTTATGAGCTGATTCTTTCCAAAAAACAGAAGAGTGGCATCAAAGTAGCCCAGCCGCATATGAGCTGAACTATTTCTTTAATAGCCGTTACTGCACATCATTTCTCTCTCTTACTCCTGTTCATTTTTCCAGTTTCCAGCCCGTAGGTCTGGTGGAGCGAATCCAGGCCATTGCCCAGAATGTGTCCGACATGGCTATACGAATGGAGCAGATTCTGAAGAAGACTAACATCCCCACCAGAGGTGAATCTCTCATTTATGTTTGGGTGGCAAGGAACCAAAATTCCTTGTTGCAAAGACAATTGTAGTAAAGGAAAATCAGGACTTAGATATAATAACATTGGAATTAGCAATCCCGTTAAATGGAGAGCAAATGAAGACGAATACTTACATTTTACAGAGAAAATAAAGGTCTCATGTAACTCTCCTCTTGAGTTTCAGAAGAGATTGATCAATTCTATTTCAAACTCTATATCAAGATTCCTAAATCTGCAACTGAAAAGCTAAGATGATCTGAGCCATGATAACCACATGTATGTTACGCTTCCATACTCTTTAATAATTCACTATACATCAACAATTGTCCCATTGTGTCTAAACTTATAAGTATAATTAAATCTGTTATGTCCTTAAAGAGCTACATATAACATGCAAGATCGATTTACTCACCAAAAACCTTCCTTTTTAGTCTTATATAGAAATGCACTGTTTAAAATTAGCCATGAAGAGGTCTGGGCTCAGATCCATTTTTCTTTTTTTTTTTTTTTTTCAGGACAGCACATTCACTTATTATTATTTAATGCAGCTTGATTGGACTTCATTACTAAAATGCCAATCATCTCTTGTCACTATTTGTACAGCGAGTGCCTTCCAGCAGGTTTTTAGCGAGCATATGTGCAAGCTGTGTGGGAGGTTTTCTTAAACTATTAATGTAAGACAAATAGAATTCATACTTCTGCTCTGCCATTTGGATAGAATGTAAATAAATTCTGCTTATCATACTCTGCTTGCTTTGTTATGAGAACTTCTTTGTCGAAAATGAGCATTTTGTGTGCAATTGAAATTTAATTTTTAATGACTTTTGGTGCAATTCAAGTTTCTAATATATAAGTTTTGAATTGATTTTAAGTCAAATATCATGTTCTCAGTCTCCAGTAACTCTGCCTGTTCACAGTGAATGTGAATATGTGACATAACGTGACATACAGTATACAGTTTGTGTGTGTGTGTGTGATAAATATATATATATATATAGAAACGATTGAAAAGATCGAAAAGTTTGATTGAAAAGTTCAAGAGTGATTTTCTCCTGCTTAGTACAATATCTTTTCATAATCAAGCAGAATAGCCCATAATTCCTCTCTCTGTGAGTATGCTTGATGCATCTGAAGAAGCCTGTTTTACAAAGAACAACCTCTTTCTTCATTAATTAGCCTGACTGGGACTGGCTACCAGTGAGAGATGGGAGTTTATTAATCAAGGCGAGGAGATGTTTGCAGTTTTCTATTCCTTTTTTCTCCCCATCGGAACAGAAAGCAGTACAGATCTCTTAACAAAGCCCAGAGCAAGCATTACACAGACAAGTAAGAGGCATGAGGGCAAGAGGCCATAATGCTTAATAAAGCAAGCTTAAAGAAAGCTGAGGAGATGGAAGAGTATATGGAGGGCTCTTCCAAAGCCTCATTAAGACCGAGAGCATTTGGATCCCACTGGTGTTCCACACTGAAGCTACTGTGCTGTGGAAGAATGCTATCAGACTGTGACAGCCTGTCCTTTTCATCTACAGGCCGAGATGGAGTTACAGGCCAGTGCGAAGTCCCGAAGGATCCCAGGTACCCGGATTGCGCTAGTAAAGTGGATGTGAGTTGACACATTTGTCTAAAAAATTGTATTTTTATTTCTTAGTTACCTTAGAGAAATACAGATTGGTGTAAACAAACACTGGCACTAAACAAATTGATTTCCTACGGAGTGTTTTCACAACTGTTTCATTGATTGATGTTGTTTTTTGGGGTTTTTTTTGGATGATGCCTCTTTTCTCTATTTTTATTCAATCATACCATCCCAGACTCTTTACCAAAACGTGCTCAGCCTTTAAGCCAAGTATAGCAAAGGAACAATGCATATATATATATATATATATATATATATATATATATATATATATATATATATATATATATATATATATATATATATATATATATATATATATATATATGCGCATTGTTTCTTTGCTGTACTTGGAAATATAAAGAAACATGTTTTTTTTTTTTGTTTTTTTTATGGTGAACATCCTATATCAAAGCTTTTGTTGGTACTTATGTACTGGAACTGTCATTGACGGGAAAAAACACTTTGAACTTCTGTTGTCTTTGTACTTCACACATTTAAGCACAAGCCTGAAAATAACTAAATAAATAAACTGATTGCAGTTCATGAACTATTTACTCTTCGTGAACTGATAAACAAATTGCTTACATAAAATACTCAGCAATCATTTACAATTTTGCCCCCTGTGAGACACACAGAGTTTATCCTCATAAATCTTTTTCTGCCTCTAATCTGAACATATTTTCTCAAAATTCCTACATATTTCACATTTGCATATTTCCCCTCAGTGCATTAAATGCATGAAGTTATTTATTTATTTTGTGTTATTAAATAAAATATTGTGCTGTCAAAAGTTTTAAATAATTAGTGAGTTTATTAAGAATGAATTGCTCCTGCTGAAAGTTGTTTATTTTTTTTATTTGTCTGTTTATTTGTCTGCCTATATTCACTAAATGAATTATGCAGATCAGGCACCAGCACAAAAACACCCTCAAAATATGTGCCGTGCACATTTTACACTGCACTTCAGAACTCAGGACCACTTTTGAGTTTTGTGGAGGTTACAGCATTCCACCACAACCTGATATATTTAATATTTTTGTAGAAACCATACCAAAAAAAAAAAAAAAAAATGATGAATAGAAAACTTATAAGAAAAAAAAGTGTTTACTTGAAATAAGTCTTTACTTCCACATTTGATCAATTGAATGCGATCTTCCATTAAACCTTTTGAGCAGTGGTATTGAAATCCATTAGGGGGCTGAAATAAAATACACATAAGCGTGATTGTTAATTGCATTCGCCTTAGTTACAAAATGACACAAGCAAGTGTTTGTTTGACAGTTCACTATACTTTTATTAATTATTCTTAGAGTACTAGTAAAATGAGACTCCATAAAGGAGTAGATTTCAAGAGAACTGCTCAGCAAAAACAGTTTCTATATTTCTAAAAATAAATAGAGAGTATATAAACAAATAGAGTTTATACACTTGATCTCACTTTTTAGTGTTTTTAGCTGTTGCACTTCACTAATTAAATTCTACCACACACAAATGCACTTATGTCTGTGCTTCATTATTATTATTATTTTTAATAGCTGAAACAATGGTGCTGAATTTGCTTCTCCTGCATCCTGTACAGTACTTCGGATACACAGATGGCTGACCAGCTAAATTATGTGTTGCATTGTCTGTTGTACCAATATGAATTTAATGACATTCAGGCTGAAGGACATCCATCATGTTTTTGATGTGAATACACAATGCACTTAGTGTTTTACTTTGCATGTGGTGTAAGAATTGTGCACTCTGTGTCCGCATTAGTTCAAATATGTATGATACCATCCATCATCCATGTCAAGTGGTTGTTGTAAGGGATGAGAGTTTCTTTTAGGTCAAATTATTGTTTGGTCCCATTCCAAACAAATCCTGAAAGTAGCTTAATCAAGCAAAATATGCAAAAGTTTTAAGATTTCCATTGACTGGAATTAAAGTACCCCTGAAAAAAGACCTATAGCAATATTACAATTATCCCCAAACTTTACATTTGGTAGAATGGGCAGGTAGCATTCTCCTTGCATATGCCGAAAACCCAGACTTTCCCATCAGACTGTCAAACTGTGTGGTTTGTCACACCAAAGAATAAGTTTCCACTGCTCCAGAATCCAGCACGCTTTAAACCAGGGGTGTCCAATCCTGTTCCTTGAGGGCCACCGTCCTACAGAGTTAAAAAAAAAAAAAACTCAGGCAAATGTGTTGGTTCTGGTTGGAGCTAAAATCTGCAGGACTCTGGCCCTTTACTCATCATTTTACTGAACACTGAGTGGCCCCGCTCTCTGACTGTACCTGGTCTTCTGTTTCGGGCCGAGTTTCTGCTGTTCCAGGGAAATGCTTCCACTTTTCCAGTAATACCAGTTACAGCTGACCATGGGATGAAATTTCATGAACAAATGTATTTCAAATGTGGACTCTGATCAAAGTTCCACACTTAAATTTACTAAGCTCTTCAGAATGACCCAATTTATTTTATTTATTTATTTTTAATTTGTACATTTGGACTGCATGGATGGGTGCTTGATTTTATACACATGTGGCAATGGGTCTGACTGAAACACCTAAATTATCTAGAATATATATATATATATATATATATATATATATATATATATATATATATAGCTTGAATGCACTGTATCTTGCTTTGTATAAAAGTGTCTGCAAAATACAGTGTTAATGTAATTACAAACCTGAAGGAAAGCACTGAGCTTTTCTCGAAAACTGATCATTTGATGGTTCCTGTCACACTCGGTTCGGGTGTCACACTTGTGTCAAAATAATGACAACTCTAAGAGTTAACCATTATTCATCTCTTTTTCTAGTGGATGAGAGGCAGGTGGACATCGGACCCTTGCTACGCATTTTATGGAGTAGACGGCTCTGAATGCTCTTTCCTCATCTACCTCAGTGAAGTGGAGTGGTTCTGCCCCCCGCTGGCCTGGAGGAATCAAAGCAGCCACCCCACGACCAGCAGCCTGCCAAAAAGACAGGTGAGAGTCTGGAAGAGTCAACAAATAACTACACTGAATTCATTGCAACAGAGAAGTGTAGGAGTCCATGAGTGAGGTGTGATTATGGCAAAGATCACATGGCTCTTTTCCAAAACCTAATGAGTTGCCATAAGCAGTATTGCAGGTATCTTTTACCAAGAAGGCAATACTAGAACACACACGTTGTTACCTAAACAGCATTCCAAATCAGTCACTTAGAGGTTTTATTTTTGTTACAATGCTGACTTAGTAGGCTGTAGAAAGCAAGGCAGCTCAGTGGGTTTTAAAACAGACACTGTGTGAGCAGTATGTGTGTTCTCATCTGGTTAGTTACTCACACAGTGTGTCATTTCAAGTGAGAGAGTTCCAGCTGTTTAACTGTTATTCACCATGCCAATAAGCCTGCTAAGACTAAAATGAGACATCATTTTATTCATTTTTACCCTAGAGCATAAAAAACTGTGGCATTTTCCTGAATAGCAAAATTACCTCTGTAAAAAACATAGCTATTACCAGTACTGTGAAAAAGTAACTCTTTTAAAAATCTACCACGATCTGTTAAAATGACAGTTCTTTCATTTGCGAAACCATGATTAACCTTGTGTCCACAGACCACTTACAGTCTATTCATTCAAGTTGTGTTTAAGGATTTCTTTTGAGAACATAATCATTGGCTTTTACAGGTCATAGCTTTGAAAAGATATTCAGAGTTTAGTAGCAAGTCATTTAGTAACAATATTCTAGAAATCTATGGACAGAACATCAATGTACTGTATACCTTTAAAAGAAAAATAATAATAAAAAAGTGCACATATTTGTATTGAGCGTCTACTTGTGGTGTACTACAAATCTTAAAAGTATGTTTAAATAAATAACTGTACTTGGACAATTTAAACTAGTCAACATTTGAGTGGATCATAACCTTTCAGTAAAGTTGTCCCAAAACCTAAAACAAAATGTGCTCTTGTCATAGGACAACTTTCATGAACTTGGTTGATCCACTTCAAATGTTGACTACTGTAAAATTAATGAAATAACTGACACTTAAGTTTATATAAAGTGTGTGCACTTTACATTACGTTTTAATAATAATAAAAAAAAATAGAAGCATGTTTTAAAAGGAGTATGTCTGAATAATCTTTTGTTGTGTTTTGTAAAATATACTAACATACTAAAGTACATCTTTTCTGAGTTATGTCTGCAGAATAATCAGTACTTATGGACACGATTTTAGTATTTACACTTCCCTGCCAGTTTTCACAATTTTTTTTTCTCTTTCTATAGGCTTTTTTCCGCTCCGATCTGTCTCTACTGTTGGAGCGCGTTGGCTCGGGCAAAGAATCTCTGAGCTTCATGAGGAGGCGTATGCGAAGATTGGCTGCACAGTGGGCTGCAGCTGCACGCAGACTTGACGAGCGCCTGCGTGGTCACTACAGAGAGCAGAAGAGGGTGAGCTGTCACACACTGTCTAAAGAAGGTGAATTAACGGCGTTATAGGGCATAATGAGATTTGCCTAAAACAATGACTTCATTAGCACTATTCGGATGGGATTCGTTGTCGAAGTGACATTTGATTTAGTTGTTAACAGAGGAAGTCTGTCCTATTGTGTGTTGATTTGGATGCGACTGGGTTTTCAATCCAAAAGTTTAGCTGTAGATATGGTATTTGATGAAGGTCAAAATAAATGAAAAGTGCAATAATAGCGCAATCACAGCCGTTGGTATCTGGAAGGGATTTGATTTCTCAGAGGACCTAAGTCAGTATGGAATTAACTCTATAATTTGTTTTGCAATAAAAAATCGGTCTACAAAACACAAATTTATCTAAAAAAAAATAAAATAAATAAGTTCTTATGCAAACTAGATCCTTTGTATTATCATTAATGTTTATGCTATTTGCTTTTTCAAAAATCCATTAAAAATACCCTTATACCGACTGATTATTTTCATTTCCTGTCATAGAGCCAAGCCTGAATGAAAAAAAAAAAAAAACTGTAGATTAAATTAAATCAGTCTCACAGTGAGATACAGACCAGATACACACTCTCAGTTCTGTCACATAGAGAAGTGGTTTTCTGTGAAGAGGTTGACTGTGACCATGAAAAAGCTGTTTACTGTAGGTGAAGTGTGTGGCTTATGAGTTTGACTGGTAAGTGTAAGGTTATTGCAGGTGCTTGTGAATATGTTTATGGTGGCTGACTGCATACATTTCCCATTTGGTAGTTTTTAATTATGGACTGTTTCTGTCAATTTGTCTTTGCTCATGCTTCCTCAGCATTCCTTTTGGTTGGTGCATTGTTGATGTCCCTACTGAGTCATTGAACATTCTGTTAAATCATTTTAACAGTGTAGGTTGAATCAGTTTACAGCTAGTATTGGATGTGGATTACCAGATGTATGCGTTTACCATCTGTAGGAGGAAAATCTTAAAGAGTCAAATTATTTTGGCTTACACATAATTCCAATTAATGATCTTGGTTCCTTGCTGACTCAAACTATTATACTGCATTTCATACTCTACAGTATTTAGTGCTAAAATAAAATATAAACATTTTAAAATAAAATATTTAGTTCTAAAACAGTATTTAGTATGTTTAATAAGAATGTCCAAGTCTTATCCTAAATGTAAACCAGATATATAATTATAACTACCATTTATTACAACAAAGGTATTTTTAATGTATGCAGTATCGTGTCCATACAGTTAGTACTTACCAGAGTAAAAACTGTACTCATGCATTATGCATCAACAAGCTAACTACCAATGTGCAGTATGTTTGTTAATAATACATAAATGAATGCTTATTAGTTCACAGTGCATTAATGTCAAAGATAACTTTGATATTAAAATGTGAATCTTAGTAAACGTTGAGATTACGTATATGCTGTGAAGTATTTTTCATTGTTAGTTCTACCAGAAAGACTCGGGAGATAGAGGAATGTACGAAGCATACATTTATTGACAGCTCAGCGAGCACAATTATAAATTTCTTTGGCGGAAGGCCCCATCCATGGTTCGTAATCCGAGGGTAGCGAATCTGCATTTCCTGCCTGAAGACGAAGGCAGGGGCGCAGCAGACCCCCTTGGAAGGTAAGGACAGGACCATCCTGGTGGTGGTGGGGAGGGTGGAGGTTGTTGTCGCGTTGGCATCTCCGAACTCAAACATGTGTAAGTACGATCTTTTATACAGGAGTATTAAGACGTGATTGGATAATGATGAAGGTAATTAGTGACGAAGTGATTGAGTCTTCCTGGCAGAACTTAGGCTAAAGCTTCCATTTCTACCAGAAAGACTCGGGAGATAGAGGAATGTACGAAGCATACATTTATTGACAGCTCAGCGAGCACAATTATAAATTTCTTTGGCGGAAGGCCCCGTCCATGGTTCGTAATCCGAGGGTAGCGAATCTGCATTTCCTGCCTGAAGACGAAGGCAGGGGCGCAGCAGACCCCCAAAATTAGGTGGATTATGAGACCTCCAGACGGGGCCAGCTTTCCCCCAAAAAAGGTAGATGAAGTATACCCACCAGTTGTGCATCCTAAGGTTCCTGGAAGAAATAGAAAGAGAGTTAGCATGACCAGTATAATGACGTTAGATTAAACTTCTTAAGTTTTTTACAGAAATAGCCGCAATAGGCCAGACACAGACAGCCACGATAGGCAGGCACGGACAGGCCTCGATAGACCAACAGAAATAGCCACGATAGGCAGACACAGACAGGCCTCGATAGACCAACAGAAATAGCCATGATAGGCAGACACGGACAGGCCCCGATAGGCCGAACATAAATAGCCACGATAGGCCAGACGCAGACAGCCACGATAGGCAAACGCGGACAGGCCCCAATTGGCCGAACATAAATAGCCCGATAGGCCAGACGCAGACAGCCACGATAGGCAGACACAGACAGGCCCCGATAGACCAACATAAATAGCCACGATAGGCCTCACGCAGACAGCCACGGTAGGCAGACACAGACAGGCCTCAATAGACCAACAGAAATAGCCACGATAGGCCAGACGCAGACAGCCACGATAGGCAGATGCAGACAGGCCTCGATAGACCATACAGAAATAGCCATGATAGGCAGAACACAGACAGCCTCGATAGACCGTACAGAAAAATAGCCATGATAGCCAGACACAGACAGGCCTCGATAGACCATACATAAATAGCCACGATAGGCCAGACGCAGACAGCCACAATAGGCAGACGCAGACAGGCCTCGATAGACCGTACAGAAATAGCCATGATGGCCAGACACAGATAGGCCTTGATAGACCATACAGAAAAATAGCCATGATAGCCAGACACGGACAGGCCTCGATAGACCAACGGAAATAGCCACAATAGGCCAGACGCAGACAGCCACGATAGGCAGACACGGACAGGCTTCGATAGACCGTGCAGAAATAGCCATGATAGCCAACACAGACAGGCCTCGATAGACCGTACATAAATAGCCACAATAGGCCAGACGCAGACAGCCACGATAGGCAGACGCAAGACAGGCCTCGATAGACCATGATTAGCCACGATAGGCAGACGCAGACAGGCCTCGATAGACCGTACATAAATAGCCACGATAGGCCAGACGCAGACAGCCACAATGGCAGACGCAGACAGGCCTCAATAGGCCGTACAGAAATAGCCATTATAGCCAGACACAGATAGGCCTCGATAGACCGTACAGAAAAATAGCCATGATGGCCGGACACGGACAGGCCTTGATAGGCCGTACAGAAATAGCCACGATAGGCCAGACACAGACAGCCACGATAGGCAGACACGGACAGGCCTCGATAGGCCGTACAGAAATAGCCATTATAGCCAGACACAGATAGGCCTCGATAGACCGTACAGAAATAGCCACGATAGGCCAGACACAGATAGCCACAATAGGCAGACATGGGACAGGCCTTGATAGACCATACAGAAAAATAGCCATGATAGCCGGACATGGACAGGTCTCGATAGACCGTACAGAAATAGCCACAAAGGCCAGACATGTACAGGCCTTGATAGACCATACAGATATAGTAACACCACCACCAGTAATTGCATGAATTTACCTGATTAGTTACAGGAGAGCTTGCTGAGCTTCAATAATGGTTTTGAATCAGGTCTGATGTATGATTCAAATGCTTAGGAAGACCATCTGCCCATGATCTTAACAGCTGATGTAGAGATCCCTCATTCAGCTGCTGAAGTAGCTGCCCCAATTCTGAATGAATGGCCAGTAGATAGACTGCAGCTTTGAGAACAGTGGTTAAGTGAGTTCTAAACAGCCTTGGAAAGGGGGCTCCGTTAGGAAAAATAGAGCTGGTGCGTTTTAGAAATTCTAGGTCGGATTTTTAAGAAATTTCACCATGCAGAGAAGGGACAGGATTATTGATTTTAGAATTGTTAAGGTGACACCAGAACCTTGCACATCGGTTTTTGAGTGCTTGAGGAGAGTGTGAAGAATTTTTGGTCCGAATCATAGATCTGAAGGAAATGCCGCGAGCAGGATCAAATTGATTGGTTTGAAGTGAATTCCCCTGGAAGCATAACCTGTAGAAGGCAGATAAACACTGCCTCCAGAAGAATATTGAGGTACTTCGAAGGAAGGCCGTAGCAGATGGAAGTAATTAATTTTGCAATATGGGCAGGGTAATAGGCAGACATTTGTCTTTAATTTGTTGGAAGATTTAGCTAACCCCTCAAGTAGTAATAGACTGAATAACCAAAAGGCTTGAAAATTAGATTATAAAATTTAGCATGGATTAGATGCTGGCAAGGAGTCTGCGAATAGAGAAATTAAGATTGCGTTTTTTTTTTTTTTTTTTTTTTTTTTAAGACAAGAAAGGAGCAACGGTCGAAATTAGAATAGGAACGCAAAAATTGGAAGGAAAAACATTAGAAGCGGACCATGCAAACGTGTAGGCTTGATTGTAGAGGGAGCGACGCCTTAGAAATGTGATTTCCAGCTGACATAAGCACTTCGTTTAGTATTATGTCTGCTAACGGAGGGCAGACTGAAGAATCCGGGTTGGCTGAGGGCACAGCTGTCTGAAAGTTTAAAAGTGTAAAGTGAAAGCCGCAAGAGCCGAGTAAGAGTGATGAACCAACACCAGTAGATGTGCGAATATAAACAAGCCTTGATTGTAGCTTAACCCCTTAACTGTCACTCCCCAATTTTTTTTTTTTTTTTTTTTTATAATATTAAGTTGAGGTATCAGAGGTTAAGTTTAAAATACGCATAAATCGAATTGACTTAAGCTTACTAGCACACATTGCTAATCTTGATGTAAACAATTAAACATTGTTTGTCTTAGCAATCTTATCAAATTCTGAATATTTCCACCCTGTAACGAATAATTTTTCTGATGACATCAGTTTGACAGCATGAGCAGAACCTACTTAATGCGCCCCTCCAGCCGTTAGTTAGTTATGAGTGATGGGCGGTCACACTGCACTTTTCTCTCCATTGACTTCCATTCATACGCATGCGAATGCGTCGGACCGGAAACGCAAGCTTATGCGAAAAATTTTGCATTTCGCTGCGTTCCAAAGTTCAAGTTTAGTGAACTCTGACCAGGGAATTTGCATAACGTGAGGATGTGGACCAGTAGAAGAGCGATACATTGCTGCATGGCCTCTGTACAAAAATTCAAAAAGGAAGCGCTATATACTTTAGCTGTTGCACAGCGTCCTAGTTTATAATACATTAAAAGATTTATAAAAGAAAAGCTGCATGGTTTGTAGTGTCGACGAGAACAGGTGATACATTGGAATGACAACGTTTTATAATTTTATTTATTTTTTTTCTCTCTCTTTCTTCTCCCCCTCCTCCCCTTAGGGTGTATATATTTATAGAGAGATACAGAGTAACGTTACAATATAATAAAACGCTTTCGACGCCGTTGCAAAAGACACAGTGCTAGCAAACATAATAATCCATCTTGTGATAATTGAGGGGAGACTGTTTTATCTTGCTCCCGCCCATATTCGCAGTGGTGTTCGAAATAATTTCGCATGTTTAAAGTCTAGTGTGACCGCGCCTTGAGACGGAGACCAGGAGTGCAAACAAACCATGCCTGCTAATTAATATTCGGTTTAAACTGGAGATATGTCACTACTCTGAAATAAGGTCAGCAGCAACTCGTGTCACGTGGAGTTATATGCCTGCTGACGGAGCATTGAGCCGAATCTTACCTACGACTCAAAAGAAGGGTCCATATACGCATCAGCTTGGTAGATCCAGTGTTCATAATTCGCTAGCCCAAGAGTAAGCCATGTAAAGATGAGGTGAGAGCAGCGGTTCCCTGCATCTGCAACCATAGAATACCATTAGAGTATGAACTTTCAGGAATAACGCAAATGAAAGACTGAATAAACAAATATTAAAGCATAGGATTAAAACAGCGAATCTCAAGTGTGCTAGACAGAGCTTTTTTTTTTTTTTTTAAGAAATGCGAAAAATCTTTATCAGTATAAAGATTGTAGCGTTTATGATGAGCCTTAAAGTGCCTCATTACGAAGAAATTATTCAGAAAATTGCATGCACTATGATCAACATCTTAATTATGCTGTGCAAGTCAATAAACAAGCACGAAACGCCCAGTGCTTTATTTGAACGTGTAAGTATAAATCCTTGCAGAGAATAAATTAATGCCCAGGCGCCGCAAGTGCATAGAACAAAATGATACTTATAATGCTGTAGACTTGTGAAGTGATGGAGGCGAGATGCCGAAGAGACTGGCAGCCTTAATTCTGTCTGCTGGTCCGGAGAGACTTCATTCGTGCAGACTATGGCGGCCATGGTGGGAGTGTAGAGACATCTGTGGATGAACCTGGCAGATCGGGAAGAAATAAAAGGCTTTCTTCTCGATGCTCAGGATTCACCTTCTGAAGTTTTCTGTATTTCCATTGAGACAGTGTTGCACAGCGTCCTAGTTTATAATACATTAAAAGATTTATAAAAGAAAAGCTGCATGGTTTGTAGTGTCGACGGGAACAGGTGATACATTGGAATGACAACGTTTTATAATTTTATTTATTTTTTTTCTCTCTCTTTCTTCTCCCCCTCCTCCCCTTAGGGTGTATATATTTATAGAGAGATACAGAGTAACGTTACAATATAATAAAACGCTTTCGACGCCGTTGCAAAAGACACAGTGCTAGCAAACATAATAATCCATCTTGTGATAATTGAGGGGAGACTGTTTTATCTTGCTCCCGCCCATATTCGCAGTGGCGTTCGAAATAATTTCGCATGTTTAAAGTCTAGTGTGACCGCGCCTTGAGACGGAGACCAGGAGTGCAAACAAACCATGCCTGCTAATTAATATTCGGTTTAAACTGGAGATATGTCACTACTCTGAAATAAGGTCAGCAGCAACTCGTGTCACGTGGAGTTATATGCCTGCTGACGGAGCATTGAGCCGAATCTTACCTACGACTCAAAAGAAGGGTCCATATACGCATCAGCTTGGTAGATCCAGTGTTCATAATTCGCTAGCCCAAGAGTAAGCCATGTAAAGATGAGGTGAGAGCAGCGGTTCCCTGCATCTGCAACCATAGAATACCATTAGAGTATGAACTTTCAGGAATAACGCAAATGAAAGACTGAATAAACAAATATTAAAGCATAGGATTAAAACAGCGAATCTCAAGTGTGCTAGACAGAGCTTTTTTTTTTTTTTTAAGAAATGCGAAAAATCTTTATCAGTATAAAGATTGTAGCGTTTATGATGAGCCTTAAAGTGCCTCATTACGAAGAAATTATTCAGAAAATTGCATGCACTATGATCAACATCTTAATTATGCTGTGCAAGTCAATAAACAAGCACGAAACGCCCAGTGCTTTATTTGAACGTGTAAGTATAAATCCTTGCAGAGAATAAATTAATGCCCAGGCGCCGCAAGTGCATAGAACAAAATGATACTTATAATGCTGTAGACTTGTGAAGTGATGGAGGCGAGATGCCGAAGAGACTGGCAGCCTTAATTCTGTCTGCTGGTCCGGAGAGACTTCATTCGTGCAGACTATGGCGGCCATGGTGGGAGTGTAGAGACATCTGTGGATGAACCTGGCAGATCGGGAAGAAATAAAAGGCTTTCTTCTCGATGCTCAGGATTCACCTTCTGAAGTTTTCTGTATTTCCATTGAGACAGTGATCGAGAGATTCAGGGAGACGAAGGCGTGCTCGGCTGCTTTCAGATCCTTCATTCCCCTGTAACCACCAGCTCTCCACCTGATCGAGGTTAGGTGGAAACCTCTCGCATAACAGTCTCCTAGGCTGGACCTATAATGTTTTTGGCTGGTTCTATGTTCCATAGCAACCACCTTACTGATGGTACAGACTAAAAGGAGGTGCCCCTTGAGCAGGGCTCCAGCGCAGGAGGGTGGGTGACTATGTGACCATTTCTGTATATACTTATGTGTATTAAATTGCTGGTTGTTATGTGTCTACTTATAAACTCTGTGAGTTTCCTTTGTAGTGCTCAGTTACAGTGTTTACTAAACACTCGCCAACACCAGCCATCCGGCTTCATGTTCTGGAATTAGGTGGCTGAGATCACAGGTTTCTGCGGGAGCCTTGTTGATCATCAGGCCCGGCACAGCACAGCAGAGGTTTGTCAAATTTGAGCTTGCCTCTCCCGTGCGTTTCAGCGCCTATACAATGTGCCACGAGAGCCCCTCCTTAGAACAGTATTTTAAAATCCATGCTATGGTAAGTGTGCATGTGAAGTCTTTGAGTTGGTAAAAGCCCCATTCATCTTCAGCGCCACTCCACCTATGTGTTCTCAGATACCTATCTAAACAGGGTGTTTCTACTAGAGGTCTGTTGAGACAGCTCCTTCAGCAAGCTTATGCGAAAGCAAGCGGTAGCCCCTGTGTGACAGGCAATAGACTTATTAGACATAGTATAAAATGCTAGGTTCTTGCCATATCCCCTAATCTCTCTTGATTCCAAGCCTTCAGCTCTACCCCACGCCGAGGCCCTAACAATTAAGTTGGGTATGTAGGCCTATGGCCATCAGGGGAACCATCACAAACAGCCATCTAAAAGTCCCAGGGGCAACTCCCATGGAAATGGTAGAGTTGGTACTTAGTGTTCACCACTATTCTGGCCTGCAATCCCCTCAGCATGGTGGCGTGGGCATACTTTTCTCCATAGCGACCCCTAGAGGACACAGTTGGAAGTTCTCTTGAAAGGGAACTTCTCAGGTTACGAAAGTAACCATGGTTCCCGGAGTAGGGAACGAGACACTGCGTCCTCTAGCTCCCTGACATGCTTCGGATGCAAGCTTCAGACAAAGAAGTGAATGACGTGTTCTCCCGGTGCCTTTTTATAGTCATCACCTTTATTTATATAGTGCTTTAAACAAAATACATTACGTCAAAGCACTGAACAACATTCATTTGGAAAACAGTGTCTCAATAATGCAAAATGATAATTAAAGGCAGTTCATCATTGAATTCAGTTATGTCATCTCTGTTCAGTTTAAATAGTGTCTGTGCATTTATTTGCAATCAAGTCAATGATATCGCTGTAGATGAAGTTACCCCAACTAAGCAAGCCAGAGGCAACAGCGGCAAGGAACCAAAACTCCATCGATGACAGAATGGAGAAAAAAACTTTGGGAGAAACCAGGCTCAGTTGGGGGGCCAGTTCTCCTCTGACCAGACGCAACCAGTAGTTCAATTCCAGGCTGCAGCAAAGTCAGATTGTGCAGAAGAATCATCTGTTTCCTGTGGTCTTGTCCTGTTGGTCCTCTGAGACAAGGTCTTTACAGGGGATCTGTATCTGGGGCTCTAGTTGTCCTGGTCTCCGCTGTCTTTCTGGGCAGTAGAGGTCCTTTCTAGGTGCTGATCCACCATCTGGTCTGGATACGTACTGGATCCGGGCGACTGCAGTGACCCTCTGATCTGGATACAGACTGGATCTGGTGGCCACGGTGACAAGAGAGAAACAGACAAATATTAGCGTAGATGCCATTCTTCTAATGATGTAGCAAGTATATAGGGTGTTATGTGAAGTTTTTCCGGTTCCGGTTTACCTAATTAATGCAGCCTAAAAATCCTTTAACGGATTTGGATATTAAAAGCATATTAGTATGTTGTATGCCAGGTTAAAGAGATGGGTCTTTAATCTAGATTTAAACTGCCTCCCGAACAATGTTAGGTAGGTTATTCCAGAGTTTAGGCGCCAAATAGGAAAAGGATCTGCCGCCCGCAGTTGATTTTGATATTTTTTTGAGTTTTGAGTTTTGAGAGCGGACGTAGAGGAGTATAATGTAAAAGGAGCTCATTCAGATACTGAGGTGCTAAACCATTCAGGGCTTTATAAGTAATAAGCAATATTTTTAAATCTATACGATGTTTGATAGGGAGCCAGTGCAGTGTGGACAGGACCGGGCTAATATGGTCATACTTCCTGGTTCTAGTAAGAACTCTTGCTGCTGCATTTTGGACTAGCTGTAGTTTGTTTACTAAGCGTGCAGAACAACCACCCAATAAAGCATTACAATAGTCTAACCTTGAAGTCATAAATGCATGGATTAATATTTCTGCATTTTACATTGAGAGCATAGGCCGTAATTTAGATATATTTTTGATATGGAAAAATGCAGTTTTACAAATGCTAGAAACGTGGCTTTCTAAGGAAAGATTGTGATCAAGTAGCATACCTAGGTTCCTAACTGATGACGAAGAATTGACAGAGCAACCATCAAGTCTTAGACAGTGTTCTAGGTTATTACAAGCAGAGTTTTTAGGCCCTATAATTAACACCTCTGTTTTTTTCTGAATTTAGCAGTAATAAATTACTCGTCATCCAATTTTTAATATCGACTATGCATTCCATTATTTTTTCAAATTGGTGTGTTTTACCGAGCTGCGAGGAAATATAGAGCTGAGTATCATCAGCATAACAGTGAAAGCTAACACCATGTTTCCTGATGATATCTCCCAAGGGTAACATATAAAGCGTGAAGAGTAGCGGCCCTAGTACTGAGCCTTCAGGTACTCCATACTGCACTTGTGATCGATATGATACATCTTCATTCACTGCTACGAACTGATGGCGGTCATATAAATATGATTTAAACCATGCTAATGCACTTCCACTGATGCCAACAAAGTGTTCAAGTCAATGCGAAAGAATTGTGAAGAATTGTGTGGTCAATTGTGTCTAACGCAGCACTAAGATCCAATAAAACTAATAGAGAGATACACCCACAATCAGATGATAAGAGCAGATCATTTGTAACTCTAAGGAGAGCAGTCTCATGATGCGGTCTAAATCCTGACTCGAAATCCTCACATATACCACATATACCTCTAAGAAGGAATATAATTGTGAGGATACCACCTTTTCTAGTATCTTGGACAGAAAAGGGAGATTCGAGATTGGTCTATAATTAACAAGTTCTTTGGGGTCAAGTTGTGTTTTTTTTTATGAGAGGCTTAATAACAGCCAGTTTGAAGGTTTTCTATCCTAATGACAATGAGGAATTAATAATAGTCAGAAGAGGACCTATGACTTCTGGAAGCACCTCTTTTAGGAGCTTAGATGGTATATGGTCTAACATACATGTTGTTGGTTTAGATAATTTAACAAGTTTATACAATTCTTCCTCTCCTATAGTAGAGAATGAGTGGAACTGTTCCTCAGGGGGTCTATAGTGCACTGTCTGATGTGATACTGTAGCTGATGGCTGAATGGTTGCAATTCTCTCTAATAGTATCGATTTTAGAAGTAAAGTAGTTCATAAAGTCATTACTGCTGTGGTGTTGGGAAATGTCAACACTTGTTGAGGCTTTATTTTTCTTTAATTTAGCCACTGTATTGAATAAATACCTGGGGTTATGTTTGTTTTCTTCTAAAAGAGAAGAAAAGTAATCAGATCTAGCAGTTTTTAATACTTTTCTGTAGGATATGCTACTTTCCCGCCAAGCAATACGAAATACCTCTAGTTTTGTTTTCCTCCAGCTGCGCTCCATTTTTCGGGCTGCTCTCTTTAGGGTGCGAGTATGCTCATTATACCATGGTGTCAAACTGTTTTCCTTAACCTTCCTTAAGCGTAAAGGAGCAACTGTATTTAAAATGCTAGAAAAGAGAGAGTCCATAGTTTCTGTTACATCATCAAGTTGTTCTGAGGTTTTGGATATGCTAAGGAATTTGGATACATCAGAAGGATAACTTAAAAAGCAGTCTTTTGTGGTAGAAGTGATGGTTCTTCGATACTTGTAACAAGAAGTAGAATTTACAATTTTGGCTATATGAAGTTTGCACAGAACTAAATAATGATCTGAGATATCATCACTTGGCTGAATAATTTCAACACTATCAACATCAATTCCACGTGACAGTATTAAATCTAGAGTACGATTTCGACAATGAGTAGGTCCTGAAACATGTTGTCTAACACCAATAGAGTTCAGAATGTCTATAAATGCTGATCCCAATGCATCATTATCGACATGGATATTAAAATCACCAACTATTAAAACTTATCTGCAGCCAGAACTAACTCGGATGTAAAATCACCAAACTCTTTAATAAAGTCTGTATGGTGCCCTGGTGGCCTGTATACAGTAGCCAGTACAAACATAACAGGGGATTTATCATTTACATTGGTTTCTCTGGATAATGTTATATGAAGCACCATTACTTCAAACGAGTTATACTTGAAGCCTGCCCTCTGAGAAATCCTGAAAACGTTATTATAAATTGAAGCAACTCCTCCCCCTTTGCCTTTTAGACGCGGCTCATGTTTATAACAGTAATCTTGGGGGGTGGACTCATTTAAAATAATGTAATCATCAGGTTTTAGCCAAGTTTCTGTCAAACAGAGCACATCTATATTATGATCAGTTATCATATTATTTACAAAAAGTGTTTTCGTAGAAATTGATCTGATATTCAATAAGCCAAGCTTTATCATTTGTTTATCCGTATTGCATTTGTTTCTTATTTGTTGAACCTCAATTAAATTGTTAGCCTTAACTTGGTTTGGATGTTTTTTGTATTTTTTAGTTCGGGGAACAGACACAGTCTCTATAGTGTGATATCTAGGTGAAAGAGTCTCTATGTGCTGAGAATTAACTGACCTCTGTGACGGGAGGCAGCTAGCAGACGGTCGGTTTAGCCAGTCTGTCTGCTTCCTGACCTGGGCCCCAGTTAGTCAAGTATAAACACTAAGACTATTTGCCATATTTCTAGAGAGAAGAGTGGCGCCACCCCAGGAGGGATGAAGACCATCTCTTTTAAACAGGTCAGGTCTGCCCCAAAAGCTCGTCCAATTGTCTATGCAACATATGTTATGCTGTGGGCACCACTTAGACATCCAGCCATTGAGTGATGACAATCTGCTATGCATCTCGTCACCACGGTAAGCAGGGAGGGGACCAGAGCATATTAGTGTCTGACATTGTGCTTTCAAGTTCACACACCTCTTTAAAGTTATTTTTAGTGATCTCCGACTGGCGAAGTCGAACATCATTAGCGCCGGCATGAATAACAATCTTACTGTATTTACGTTTAGCATTAGCCAGCACTTTTAAATTTGCCAAGATGTCAGGTGCTCTGGCTCTGGGTAAACATTTGACTATGGTGGCTGGTGTCTCTATATTCACGTTCCATACAATAGAATCACAAATAACTAGAGCACTTTCATCAGGTTTCTCAGTGGGTGCATCACTGAGTGGGGAGAACCTGTTTAATGTTTTGATCGGAACAGAAGAGCGGTGTTTTGACCCACGACTAAGCTGCCTCACCGTCACCCAGTTGCCCTGCTGCAGGGGCTCTGTTTCCGGAACCAAACAATGTACAGGAGTCCCTGAGCTAGATGCATCCAAAGCCGTATCTAGAGCCCTCACACTCTTACTGTCCTCAATTAAAGTTTGGATGCGTGTCTCTAATTCTGAAATCTTCTCTGTCAGCCTAACTATTTCCCTGCATTTATCACATGTGAATCCCTCATCAGCGACAGAGTGAACGATCAAAGTTAATCTGATAAGATTGATCGATAATATCAGAAATATGGTGTGAATTAAGTTATATTTTACAACTTAAAAAAAAAAAAAACAGACAGTGATAGTAAAAAAGATTATAGAGAAAAAAAAATAAAATAAAAACAGCTACACGGAGCTACGATTAGCTACAGAAGGCCACCAGGAAGTAGAGAAAACCGGTAATCACGTCAGGCTAGCGTCGGCCAACAAGTTGTGGTTTTTTTAAAGTATGCTTCAGAAATGGGTCATGACGAGGTGTTCCTCATAGTGACCCCTAGAGGACGCAGTGTCTCGTTCGTTATACTAAATAACGCACCTGAATTAAAATCATAAGAAAATTATAATCAAGTACTTTACATGTGCTTTATCATGTCGGTCAACAATCCAAATAAGTGTACATGTTTTAAAGCATAGACTAGAAATAAATAAGAAAATAAGTGGCTGAAGTCATTAAGCAGCACATAAAAAACAGTATTGATCATATGCTTGACCTCTATTACCATCAATTACTTTATCAGCAATTCATTTTCATTAAGAGTGATTTTATTGGAAAACCACAGATAGAGGAATTGAGACTATGTCTGAACTCAAATATACTATAAACAAATTAAAATACAAATAAAATAAATAAATATCCGCTTTTCTGTAAGCTCACTATCTCCAAATATATATGTCATATGTGTCTGTAATTTGAGGCAAAAATAAATATAGCTTTAAATACATATTCTATAGCAATGGTAAAACTAGACATTTGATTTCAAGGATATTTTGTGATGCAGAGATGGCAATGCCTTGTTTCAGAGAAAGTGTCATTTTTAGTATATCAGCTCGCCAAAAAATTCATGCCACATAAAAAATATTTCACAGGTGTCGGTCCTCATCATCTCAGGAGAGGCCATGCAACTCTTTCATACTTTTACACCATGCAAATGATGCTTGTAAATGGCTGAAAAAAAAGAAAAAAAAAAACTAGGTTAGGATGAGCTTCATGAATCATCCAGAAATACCTTGAAATATTTGAGAGCTGCTTTACTCATATAAAGGTAAATTCAGTGACATTCACTCAATAAATTCTCTAGATGAAAATAGTAGTCTATCCATAAATGTAGTGAATTATATTTTCAGCACAGCCTCTGACATTTTTGTTCAATAACAAACAGAAATTATGCAGACACACAAGTTCACGTTTACAGATGCTAAGACATTATACTGAGGGATAACTAACGAGTAGAAATAAGACTAAAAGAAGCGAGAAAACTAACTTCAAATTTTAGCCACAAACTGCTTTCGATTAGTGATGATCCATTAAATCTGTCTGTGACTTACCCTCAATTAAACATTAAGGGGGCGACTGTATAATTGTCATATCTTCACACTGAATAAGATGTCTTATGTGTTGGCAATATTCACACAGGCAGACATGGCCAAACAAAACATGACAAGTCAACAATTAATGTGGCTTCTACAGAGAATATGTCATACTTTTCTTGTATTTCTGCCTCCAAAAAAATCACTTTGGTTTGTGGCAATCCTCATTTGTAAGTAATTTTAACTTGAAGTGCTTGCTAAATGATTAAATGTTATAGTTTTGAGGGGAAATGTCAATAGTGCACTTTATCATTCATTAGACATAAATCTTGAGGAGTCATTCAGTCAGAACTTGTACTTAATTTCTCTCTCATCTTCAAAGCCGACTTAGCAATTCACCACCATTCAGCTTGACTCATCAGTGACAGCACCATCTAGGACTGTTTCCAAAAGGGATTGTAAGCCAATGAATAGTGGAAAGACCATTGTTGCAAATAGTTTTCTATGATCTGTTTAAGCTTACACTGCAAATATAACCTGGCCACTTTCCTGATGCTCTCCAACACAGACTACAAACTTTTTATTCCCATAAATATGATGATATTTATTTCAATCATGAAAACTCTCAGAATAGTTGTACCATGTTAATGGAAATGACAATGTTTTTCCAAGATTTTTCCACACACAGCGGCTTCCCTTTGTCCTGACAGAACGGTGATTTTGTGTTTTTGTATTTCGTCATAGCGTTCAGCTGTCTTTAAGTGCGCATACAGTCATGAGTTTCTGCTAGATGTCAACAGAACCACATTTTTACAGTTAAACTCCGTGCACACGGAACAGCTGCGGGATCTCAGTCTTCTCCCGAGGCCTACACCATTACCACCCCCCCACTACTGTATCTCACCCACAGCGGAGGTGCCACAAGCGATGTGAGAGGACGCAGAAGAGGGGTAAATGCAGAGGTATCCGGGCTAGGCTAACGGCTAACCCACACAAGCCACAAGTACTCATACGACAGAATGCTGTTCATAGACTTCAGTTCAGCATTCAACACAATCATCCCTCAACTTTGCTTCGCTGTGCAACTGGCTGTTGGACTTTCTGACTGGAAGACCTCAGGCAGTACGGGTGGGCAGCAACAGATCCAGCACTATCACACTGAACACTGGGGCCCCCTAAGGATGTGTGCTGAGCCCCCTCCTATTCACTCTGCTAACCAACGACTGCACACCGTCACACAACTCTAACCTCTTCATTAAGTTTGTAGATGACACTACTGTGGTGGGTCTCATTAGCAACAGAAATGAGACAAACTACAGGAGTGAGGTGAGTGGCCTGGCTGGGTGGTGCAGTGACAACAATCTCTCTCTGAAGGTGGAGAAGATGAAGGAGATTGTTGTTGACTTCAGGAGAGCACACACTCAAAACGTTCCTCTGACCATCAACGGTGCGTCTGTGGAGAGAGTGAGCAGCACCAAGTTCCTGGGTGCACATCACAGATGACCTCTCCTGGACTGAAAACACTGCAGCACTGGCCATGAAATCAAAGCAGTGTCTCTACTTCCTTCGAAAACTGAGAAGAGCCAGAGCCCCGCCCCCCATCATGTATACCTTCTACAGAGGCACCATCGAGAGCATCTTGACGAGCTGCATCACTGTGTGGTAACACATCCTGTTGGAAGACTCTGCAATGCATAGTGAGAGCAACTGAGAAGATCATTGGTGTGTGTCCCCCCCCAACATATGATGACAAGCACCAGTCACTTTGTGCAGCATTGTTTTGCTCACTACCTCATTCAGCATGGAACTAACGTCATTCTACTACCTCATCAGTCAGGTAAATAAAATAACTGCTCTTGAGCCCTTTATGACTTTAATCAGACTGCATAAGTTTTTCTTGCACTAAAAATATTTGTATCTGCACTTGTTTGTTCACTTCACTGTTTTACACATCTGCCATGTGCTTTGCGCTGCTTTATTTAACTTTATTTTTAATTTTATTATTTATTTATTTTTTTACATTCCCTTATTGTATTGTTGTATCTTATATTTTATATTTCAATTCTTTGTACATTATGTATGTACTGTATGTGTGCAAGTATTGACAATAAAGCAGACTTGACTTAACTTGACTTGTTATTGCATTCTGTTTTAGCACATTAGCTTTCCTATGGTTCTGCTGCCAATAACTTAAGGCACACATCAATCCTGCCACTGATCTAGACAGGTGGAGCTGGAAGAGGTAGAGGATTAGTGAGATATTAATCTCCAAATGGTAATCCATTTACAAATCACTCTGAAAAAACTTAGATTTTTCATGAGCGCAAGATTAACTTATATTGTCAACTAAAAGGAAATTGTTAAATGTTATAGTTATCTATTGAAACAATTAACTTTTGCCTTTTGAAACAATTATAGGGCTAGTTCACTCAATAATCAAAATTATGTAATTAATGACTCACCCTCATGTCGTTACAAACCCGTGAGACCTCCGTTTAAAATGGTTCACGTCTCCAATAAGCATTAATCCGCATGACTTAATGACTTAAGCTGTTAACTTTTTTAGTGTGGCTGACACTCCCTCTGAGTTAAAATATACCAATATCCCAGAGTAATTCATTTACTCAAACAGTACACTGGCTGAACTGCTGTGAAGAGAGAACTGAAGATGAACACTGAACCGAGCCAGATGACAAACAAAAGATTGACTCGTTCTCGAGTCAAGAACCGTTTCTATCACACGCTTCCGATTCGAGAACCAAGGAGCTGATGATACTGCGCATGTGTGATTCAGCGTGTCACCGGTTTATTGAATCGAACTGTCCGAAAGAACTACTGGTGATCCGAAAACTGATGCAACCGGTTCTTGACTCAAGAACTGAGTCAATCTTTTGTTCGGTGTCTGGCTCGGCTCGGTGTTCATCTTCAGTTTTCTCTTCACAGAAGTTCAGTCAGGTTTCTTTTAACTCAGCTGGAGTGTCAGCCACATTAAAAAAGTTAACAGCTTAACAAGATTAATAAGATTAATGCTTATTGGAGACGTGAACCATTTTAAATGATTCAATTTGAACTGCTTCAAGAAGATCTGGTTACATCAAATTCAGCATTCATGGATCGCATATTACTAAACTGCAGTTTTGAACTCTCTCATAACAGACACGAGAGAGAAGACAATGATGAATTAAGTCATAGTTTTTGCTATTTTTGGACCAAAATGTATTTTCAATGCTTCAAAATATTCTAACTGACCCTCTGATGTCACATGGACTACTTTGATGATGTTTATCTTACCTTTCTGGACATGGACAGTATACCGTACACACAGTTTCAATGGAGGGACTGAGAGCTCTCAGACTAAATCTAAAATATCTTAAACTGTGTTCCAAAGAGAAACGGAGGTCAAACTCACGGGTTTGGAACGACATGAGGGTGAGTTATTAATGACATAATTTGGATTATTGGGTGAACTAACCCTTTAACATCGACAAACAACAACATCCAAGGCAAAACAAAAGAGTAATCCAGTATACAGGCAACGGTCTGGCTTGGCAGCAAATAATCACAAAAAAATAAATAATAATAAAATAAAATAAAACAGTCCAGGATCTAAAACTAGGCTAGGCAAGGCAAGGAAAGGAACAAGACACGTAAAACAAGGAACCCGGAATGGATAGGAGTTGCCTGCATAAAACAGAAACACAATACTCAAAGTGTGTGAGAAGGAGTGCAGTTTAAGTAGTCCCATTGACATTATATTATTCCTCACATTATATAATTTCCTGGAAAATTAATATTATTTCAATTTGTCAAGGTGAAAGGTGACCCCTGCTGGTACTGTGATTTATATACTGTTATTTCACCAGACACTCTGATACTGGCAACATGTCAGAAGTGGCGATATGTACCAAAAAGTGCCAGTACGCTAAAGACTAAAAGACAGAAGTGTACTGGAGCTTACCAGTCCACTTCATGCACTGCCCACTGATTAAAAACGTGTGGGAGTAATCAGCTCCAGGGTAGAGGGTCATGGGAAATGGATTTTGGGGTGAAAATGTGATAGAGACCTCTGGTGATGAATGGGAGAAAAAGTAGGTACTGAATTCAAGTTCCTCACCTTTTTTGGTGTAGTATACCAACATATTTCTGTAAGAAATCAGTTGTAACATGATCTTTCATTGAGAAAGATTAAACAAAATGTTTAATATTTCAAATTTTGATCTTTTTGGTTTGTATATTCTTTTTAAGATATGCAATACTTTTGAAAGTTGTTGTTCTCTCAGGAATAGACACTTAGTGGGTGTTTTTATTGTCTTTTTATATGTTATGTAGGCTGATTTTACAGCTAGGCTATTCATTTAAAATGTAGAAAAAATTGTGTATTTAAAGAGATGGACAAATGCTCTCAAAATTTGTGTGGATACTGCAAATTCTGTAAAGGTTATAACCAAATGAAAAGATAAAGCCCTGATGTATTTGGATGTTTTGATGAGGTTTGTATGTTATATCAAACTCTTCTTCGGGAACTATGATTGAAATGGTCCCGTTAAAAATGAAATAAGATTTAATTTAAATTGGTGCACTTTGCTATAACATATAGCTTAATGTTTTGCAATAATCAAAATAATCTCCTTATTAATGACATACCAAGTATTTACCAATACACCAAACTGAAACTGTGTTACAAGCCGGAACATGAGAAATATAAACATTTACACACTGGCTTTGACTGGCAAAGTCCTTATCTAATTGGCTGTCTACTTACATTAAGGCTGTAGATTGTCAAGAATGCTAAAGTACATGAAACATAATTAAATCCCTGCTGTTGAACTTCAGCTTTGTGGAATTTAAGAAGTACATCTCTTTTATTTCAGATTATTCAACTTAATCTTGATATGTTATTCTTAACAAAGTCTCTCTTCCCTTTCCTTTCAGATCCTGGTGCATGTGGGCTTTCTGACAGAGGAATCTGGTGATGTGTTCAGTCCTAAAGTGTTGAAGGGTGGCCCGCTCGGAGAGATGGTCCAATGGGCAGACATCCTCACCACCCTTCATGTGCTGGGTCATAACCTCAAGATATCACTCTCAGTCAAAGAACTGCAAGGGTGAGTCTCAAGTTCAAGTTCATTTATCCACAAAGTACACTTAAAAACAGCCACAAGACTGACCAATGTGCTGGACATTAAAATAAATGAGTATTGTGATAAGACTTGCCTCATTATTATACATAAGCAAAACCTTTGCCTTGGTACTATTTATGATCTGGTGACTTGTATAGATTGCAGGTGCATTATTGTGACAGTGACACTGAAATGTGCTCAGATATACTATGCATTAGTCATTATTAAAGGAGCTGTATGCAGAGTTCAGAAACACTTATTATTAGTCACAGGTTAATGACCATTAAGTGAATTGCAACAGCAAAATGTGTTGCTTTTGCTTGCGTATTTATCGTGTTTTATGACCTACTATACTTTGCACATGTATTTTATTTGAATAGATTATTTAGTTAAGTTTTTTTTGTTTTTATTATTATGATTAATAATATAATAATAATAATAATATATATATATATATATATATATATATATATATATATATATATATATATATATATATACACACACACACATATATATATATATATATATATATATATATATATATATATATATATATATATATATATATATATATATATTATTATTTTTTTTATTTTTTTTTTTTGACTAAGGCACCAAGTGAATTAGGAACAACAAGTTCCACTTTTAATTCCTGCATACAGTACTAGGAGTCTATTTCAGCACTATGGACAGCTCCCGTATACACACAGCAGTCTGGCTGTGTTTACTCTAACTATATCCAAATATCACATAACTCTAACTATATGCAAAATAATAATCTTTAAAATAAGATTTTAAAGTGCTTCATTTGTACTTGTCTTGGATGCTGTAGTTTTTATTAGAGCTGAAGAGAAGGCTATTATGAAATAACCAAGGGGTAACACCTGAGAAGATGTAAAGTGTACAAAGTAAACAAGTATATGAAACATGTATATGAAAAATGTATATGTGCTTGGAACCGAATAAATGTCCAAATTGCAGGGAGAAAAATAGTAACGTTGAACATTGAACTTAACTATCTCTGGATATTCCTAGTGAATTTAAATTAGTTGAAAAACTGGAGCACCATGACAACAGGTTTCTGTCTCGCTTCAGGCTAGACAACAACCAGTATGACCTTCTCACAGGAAAAGCTGAACACTTTTATATGCAACATAGAAGTGTGAACATTTACATGGAAAGAATACGTTAGGCAATTTGCTTATTTTATATTCTAGCTTCTCATCATTTGACAATGTTTTAATTTGTCACACTTCTGACATGACTAGATCAGAATTTTTTATGTAATTAAATGTGTAAATGTAATTAATGTAAATATGCAAGGTCAAAGATCCCAAACAAATGGGATCAACAATCATCATTATGGTGATTCAAAACAATAACAGTGCTAAACAATTTTCTCACAGAGGCAAAGTTAAAGACAACTTTATAATGTGAATTCACAGTAAAACAAGAGCAGCAAATTTATCATCATTCTGCTCTTCATTCACAGTCATTTGTAAGAAAATGACACAGCATGCACTGATTTCACAGTGAATTTCTAACTACAGTAATATATTGTAAAATAATACACTTTAATCCCTTAAATTACTGTAAAAAATACAGTGTAGTATATATCTGAACCTATATTCAGTACAAGTAAAATACTTAAACAGTACTGTTAAAATCAGACATTCTGAGAGTTTTACTCACTTGTAACATTTGCACTGTACTTTTATTCAAGTATTGATTTCAGGTTCTCTTAACACCTCTGGACTATATCTAGTATTGTTGTTGTTGTTGTTGTTATTTTTGTGGGATTATAAATATCCTTTCACCCCATTTACCTTATTTTTCAAACTTTCAGTTTCTTGGTACAATTTGCGGATCAAAATCATGAGTAAAATAGGTGCAAAGTGGGACCTGTCATTGCAAAGATACGCAAGTTGCCTGATAACCATTGGATGTGCTTGAAAGGACAGAAAACTGGGTTGCTCAAGAGTTTAATGCATTAAGCAGTGCTGATGTGAGTCATGTGAAAAGGCCTTTACACAAGTATCTGTCAGTCTCTGTTCAACAGACAGTTCTATCAGCCCTTCTCTGATTAAAGCTTCAATACACTGAAAGACAATGCCATTCTCACTTCACCTCAAAAGTTCAGCTTTTGGTTTTTGCCAATCTTGTTCACTGTCAGTCCTGACTGAGATATGTGAAAATTGCCTTCAGTTAAAGTTTTTGTTTTTAATTTGAAGACAATCTTCTTTAATCTTTTTTATTTTATTTTATTTTTTCTCAGAAGATGTGAGGCTGCTGGAGTTAATGCTCTTGCTGATAAAGATCTCTCACAGACTTCAATATGTTGCTTTGAATGCAATTTCAAAAGTCTTTCCTGAGAAAGAAAAATTAAGTGTGTTTATTATGACCTGACATGTCTATTAATTGGCCTGTGAACGGTGTATATGAGAGCCAAAACACTAACAAACTTTATAAATTGCTTGCTGGGTCTAGTGGAATCATTCTAGGAACTTGGCTGTATTTCTTTGTTGCTCAAGATTGCTCTGCTTAGATTCACTCAAGTAAATTATTTCTTCACATAAATGGCTCCTCACCCCTTGTATCTGCCAAAAAAAAAAAAACCTCAGTGAGGACCTGAGCCATATCTATAGGGACATTTTGGTCCCTATAGATATGGCTCAGGTCCTCACTGAGGGGTTTGTCAGTCACAGGCTGTTTTCCAAAACCCAGAAAGTCTAAGGTAACAATCCAAAATAAAATAGAACAAAGATAAATCCAAGCGATTTCAAAAGAGTTTGTTGTTAGCATGCTAATGATGCCATTTTAAATTCCCTTTCAACCAATGTCAGATGACTTGACAAACATTCTTGCAGTGACTATTTTGAATATGGAAGGCCAATTACCACCTGCTTTAATGGACTCTTTTCAAAAACTTCTTGACACATTTAAAAAACAAATCAGCAACACAATTTTTTAAAAAGTCCCAAAATGTTGTTCCCTTTCTATCGGTCACTCTCGACGTTATGTCACTGACCAACGAATTGGGATCTCACTTAGAGATCCCAATCTACTTCGAGTATAAACTAAATGAGCCAATGCACATTGGCACTCTAGGGAACTTTTTGTGTTGGTGGATGGTGCTTCAATGCTGGTGTTTCCTGAGACAAACCTCGAGTGGGGTACACACTTCAGGCTGCACTACCCCCTGTTGTGCTGCAAACTGCCATTTACCCTATGCATCTCAGCACCTAAAAGAGCATTTCCCTGAGAGAGCCTATTTCTCTAAAACAGCTTACATGGGTATATCTTTGTAAAGACAACATTCATCCTCATTCATTGCCAGCAGGCAGCAGAGGGCCGTTCGAGAGTGTCAACAAAGGCCCTACTCACGCACCCTGTGGAACCAGGTAAGCATTGCGCCGCACACTCAGAACCCTCTTTGGTCCGCTCAGAAGTTGGTAGTGCTACAACAACAGTGACTCGACTTCTTGTTGCGAGCCCCAACCTATACCAAAAAGGGGTGCAGGCGTCTTGCAAAGGGAACTGAAAGGGGCAGCATCCCTGGGCGCTTTGGTGGACGATCCCAATTCGTAGGTCACCGATGTGAAGTCGAGAGGGACCGACTGAAAGGAAACATCTCGGTTATATATGTAACCCTCGTTCCCTGAAGGAGGGAACGGAGAAGTCTCGTCCCTTTGCCACGGCTGCTGTACCACCACCGAGCGGCCAGGTCATTGGCCTCAGCTCCCCAGTAAAAACCTGTTATGCATTGCACCTGCTGCCTTTTTATGATCAAGCTGTGTTCAGTGGCAGCTGGATGTAATAATCGCAGGCCAATGTGCATTGGCTCCTTTAGTTTACACTCCAACTAGATTGGTCTCTATAAGCAAGATCTCAGTTCCTCTGTCACCGACGTGGTGTACTAATGCTAAGAAAAAATTTATATAAAAAATGGGAAATTGAGCTTCGAATTGCAGCTGCAATGATTCAGTGACTTTGAAGTTTCTCTCATTCACAATAATATTAGTGAACAGCCTTTTAAGCAGTATTTGGCAATACCTATGTTTCATCTGAAAGCTGCAAAACTCTCTAAAATGTTTCCTGTCAGATGTTAAACGGACATTTCGAAAATGATTTAAGATCCTCATGATTTTGAATGAAAGTAAAACAGCTATGCTAAAGATGTTTTACAAGTTTTTATACAAAACACATACTTTCCAAGTTCTCTTGGAGACGTGTATGTGTGTGCTACCTGGGTATTAAACATAAAAATATATAGCACACAAATATTATGTAAAATAGTGTATTATGTAATTAGCCAGACAAGTAGATTGCATTTATTTACTGTATAATTGTTCTATATTGAATGAATCATTAATACATTCATATATTTAAAAGGGAATCCTCCAGCTTTAGCCATTGTAGAATGGATTTTTTTAATTAATTAATTTATATATATATATATATATATATATATTTTTTTTTTTGTTTTTTTTTTGTCATGCAACACTATGTCAGGGCGATTAGCTAAGATGGTTCTGTTGGTAACTATTGGAACATCCCATTTAATTGTGTTATCATTGACCATAGCTGGCTACTTTGTGACTTTCTGTGTATTCAGACTGTTCAAATGTAGTTCAGCCGGCAACAATATGGCTTGTATGCTCCTCAGCCTTGTTGCACATCCTGCATACACTGTCTTTTGTTTGTTTCAGGATGTTCTTCTGGTGGTACTTGGTGTTGAGTGCCTGGTCTTGTGGTGCAAAAATCAAGCTTTCTGTCTCCACTTTTAAAAAGCCTGTCCTCCAACAAAAAAACAAACATATAGGTTGTTTGTGCAAGCACCTCATTATGACCTATATTCACGTTTTAAAGTTAAGTTAAAAATAATGACAGTATCGTGTTGCATCTGTCATCATGAAATGACGTATAACGTCATTATCAATCAAAATGCATGTTTATTTAAATGGAATGTGTGGACCTTTTACACCGATCTCACAGTAATTCGTACATATTTCACTAGGTGGCTTATTCGTTCGAATGACCAAACTTAACCCCACCCCTAAACCTACCCCTCACAGAAATCATGCAAAATTATGACTTATAGAGCATATACATTTTACGAGCACATTTGTTCTCTGCTAACGAACCCATGATAGCATGATTACATATCATCGTATAACGCAATACGCTACCAACAAATAAGTTATGAGTTACACATACAAATAAGGAACCAGCTAGCAGCCACACAACAGCCCTAGCAACTGCATATTAATATTTTAGTAACACCCTAGCAACCACTCCATCACCTCTATATTTGTTCACAGCAGAATAGTTCAGAATTAGTCCTGATTGTAGCTCAGTATCTTCTGACTTTCTAAACTGATGGGTCTTACAAATGCAACATACTCTGATTGGCTTTCCCTCTTCACTACATACTTGATGTGTTTTCTCGGTAGGAAATAGGCAGATGTCTGTTCTCCAGCTGTTGGAGAGGTTTATGATACTCTCTTCTCCTCAGTAGCTGCTGTCCCTCTTGTTATCATCTTTATTGCCGCTGGCTGTGTGCTATCAGAGTCAAAGCAGAGTACACATTCTCAGCAAATACATGAAACACTCATGCTTCTTGTCAAAAGTCCAGCACATGCTAATAGACAGAAGCTTGTCGCCCTTTCATGTTTTAAAATGTCATGAAACTCCCCGTTTCTGCACAGGTCAGCTCTCAACAATGATATGAAAATGTAAAATGCTTATCTGAAGCTATGGAGTGGAGGGGAGAGGATATTATTTTATGTTATTGTTTATTGTGTTTTATTGCATTTTAATAGATAACAGTGTGAATGTGCAAATGCATGCTGTGATTTACAGTTATACAAAATATATTCACTACAGTCATTTTGAAATATTTGAAACATAGAAATGCGCTTTTGCAAAAATAATTTTTTATAGAGAACTGTGAACTGTCATTGTCTGATGATTCACAGACATGTAGCACTATATTAAAGGGGTCATATGATGTGATTGCAATTTTTCATATCTCTTTGGAGTTTTTACAAGCTCTTGGTAGATTAAGAATATCTGTAAAGTTGCAAAGACTAAAGTCTCAAAGCCAAAGAGATATCGTTATAAAAGTTAATAGTAAACCACTACTACCTAAAACAGCTTGTTCTAACCCCCGCCCCAACCATGCCAACATCACAGTGTGGGAAGATTTGCCTAACACTGCACAAATATTCATGGAAAGAAAGAAGGCAGAACTTTTATTCTCGCTGTAGTAATGTTGCTGTCGCTGTTGTGGGGATGCTGTGTGTTTCATTGTGAATGCGAAACTACTTTGTTTGGCCTTCCAAAAGAGGACAATATCCATTCATCATGCGTAGAGCTGATCTGTGGACGAAGCACAGTCCAACCTTGGGTCGTCACATGTGGTTGGCCTCTGGCCATTCCTTTATCGAATCCATTGACACTTTGCACAAGGAGGGCAAGACAAAAAAGGTAATTGCAGAAAAGGCTGGCTGTTCACAGAGCTAAAATAGAGAGGTGAGCATTAATAGAGAGGTGAAGGGAAGGAAAACATGTGGTCGAAAAAAAAGTGTACAAGCAATAGGGATAACTTCACCCTGGAGAGGATTGTGAAACAAAACCCATTCAAAAATGTGGGGGAGATTCACAAAGAGGGGACTGCAGCTGGAGTCAGTGCTTCAAGAACCACTACACACAGACGTATGCAAGGTGTGGGTTTCAGCTGTCACATTCCTTGTGTCAAGCCACTGGAATTAGTGAAATAAATCAACTTTTTTATGTTATTCTAATTATTTCTATGTGATTTTCATAATAATCTTCTAATATATATATATATATATATATATATATATATATATATATATATATATATATATATATATATATATATATATATTACATTTTAGTACTTTAACTTGAATTTATTTAATTTTATTTAGTTATTTCAGTTTCAGTTATTAATTTCAAATTTTTTGTTTCAGTTTTTTTTTTTTTTTAATTGAATGTTTCGAAAGTTACCGTATTTTCCAGACTATAAGTCACACTTTTTTTCATAGTTTGGCTGGTCCTGCGACTTATAGTCAGGTGTGACCTATTTATCAAAATTAATTTGACATGAACCGAGAGACATGAACCAAGAGAAAACATTACCGTCTCCAGTCAACCCCTGAGCAGCATAGAACGCCCTCTCGCGGCTGTAGAAAGTAATGTTTTCTCTTGGCTCTTGGTTCTAAATAAATGCGACTTATAGTCCAGTGCGACTTATATATGTTTTTCTCCTCATCATGGCATATTTTTGGACTGATGCGACTTATCAGTGCGACTTATAGTACGAGAAATATGTTAACTTTTTATATAAATAACAATTTTTTTTTTTTTTTTTTCAGAATCATTGGCATGTCGTGCAGTTACATTAGGCCATCCAGCACTATAAAAACAATTAAATACAGCCACTCACTAACCTCCAACAATACAATGGCAGTGTATGTGAACATCCCATCAGAGATTTGATGGTGGTGAGGAACTGCATTACAGTAATTATTGTGTGAATGACATGGAGTCTCGGGCCTGTGCGGAGAACAGGTTCAGTGAGAGGAATAGCAGTACACAGCTTGCAGGCACAGTTTGTCACACAAGCTGTACAGCCGTGTGCTGCAGGACACCAGAGGTGAGAAAAGAGACACTGACAGCTGTCATGTCCCATCAGGGATCTCCAGTAAAACTGACTGGTAATTATTCAGCATCAGTATAAACTAAAAAAGAAACAAAATTAAGATTAATGCAGTGTTAATATTGTCTGTTACATTTTGTTCTGCCTTTAAAGCAGTGTCTATCTGATCTTTCTCCCTGTTAGCACCCATCCTCCTGTCATACTTAAGGGAAAATGAGCCAGTGGAATGAATAAATGGGGTCTAGCCTGCTGTGAGGGAAGAGCAGTTTAAAAACTGTCATTCAGTGTACTTTGAATTAGAGGAGCATATGTCTGCAGCACAGCACTGCAGCTTCATCTGCTGTGCTTCTCTAATCACCTCTGTCTTCCACTATAAGGAATGTTAATGATGGGCACAATTTAAAGGAATAGTTCAACCAGAGATAAAAAATCATTCATCATTTACCCTCATGTCGTTACAAACCTGCATGTCTTACTGTATCCATGTACTGTGCAGTGAAATAAGCACTATTCAAAAGTTTATGGTTGGTACTGTTTTGGAAAGAAGTATCTTATGTGCAAAATGGCTGCTCTTTTACCAGGGATGAACTGGAGAACATTCGGCAGAACACACCACAAAATCTCTTATTGGTTTTCGATTATTCTGAGGTTTTTATGAACGATGTAGTAGTGGAGCAGCAGCATTGATCAAACGCATCAGGATGCACAGATGGGGGAAGCGAGACAGTGCGCTCGTCAAGCTCAGAAAGCACAGATTTACATTTACATTTCTCATTCCCCGCTGCTCTGTGTTTCATGGAAACCTGGATAAATGACGCCATACCGGATGGCGTGCTCAAACTGCGCTGTGGTGGTTCATGCTTTTATCTCAATGAAAGGTGGTGTACAGATGTAACTACGTTAAAGAACATGTGCTGTCCCGATCTAGAACTGCTCTTCATTAAAGGAACACGACACTATTTTTGAAAATAGGCTCTTTTTCCAAAATTTTTTTATCCATTCAACCGACCTCCGGGTCTGGCGGTGGCACTTTTAGCTGCAGCTTAGCATAGATCAGAAAAAAAAAAAAATATATATATATATATATATATGTATGCGTACCAGAACTTATTTAACATTCAACAATGATAAGCCATGGTTTATAGAAAAACTCAGACTTTTTGTAAGGCCAAAGTGGATGCCTACAGAAATAGGGACAGAGTCTTGTACGAATTATGTGCCCAGCTACATCTGAAGCTAAATAACAGTGAGCGGTGGTTTTAGACATTATAGTGTCGCACTCATACTGACTCTTATTCTGCCTGAAAGAATGAAAAGACCGTGCTGAAGGTGGAGCGATTCGACCAATCAGATGAAAGCAGCGTTTCAGCTCCACCCACCAGTGCGAATGAAATATTGAAGCCATAAACTGAAATGATCAAAACGTAGATGGACCAACTGTCTTGTCCATGTTCTCTCACTTGAATCCTCTTGAGTCTTGAGTCTTTTGACCTTCTGTAAGCCCCGCCTTGTTCACACAGTGATTGACAGGGCGTGAGGGGGTGGACACGTGATCGACTCGGAATGCATTTTCAATGTGCACATTGAATTTTCCTACATTCATTGCGGGACATTGAATGAAAATGCAATCGTAAGTGTCTTGACTGTGAGTGTATACACAATTAAGAAAAATAACAACTGAATGGTAATTCTGCCAGGAAAATGCTTAGCTAGAGACTTTGCACAAGCGTTCATTTTCTGCTGTTCTGGCCACGGATTTGCCGGTCTTGTCTTTTTCTTGCAGGACCCTGTACCTTATAGTACTAAATTAGGTTTAATCATCTAATCGCCACCACAGCGTCTTGTCTCCATTGGCAACATGCACGATTTGTGTTGATTGCAAGTGTCACAGGTAGCGGAGAGTGCAAGTAGCGATTGCAAATGACATTGTAATTTAGTTTCCTTTTTCTAGTCTTCGCCGCCTGGCTACTGTTATAAAATGTTGGTAAATTCAAACAAAAAGTAATAAAATAAATTAAACAAAATAAAAAATAAAGACTGCAAGTGATGTCACTAGCGGAGGTGCAAGTGTCTGAGAGTGCAAGTGCAAGTCTGCAGCCAGACCGTCTTGAGCTGATGTCTGATTTCTTCAAGTGGTTGCATTTGGCAACATAGTCTTTTGCTTCGCTTATAAATATTTCTGCCTTGTATGGCAAACCATCTCAACCACTCCCTGCCAACTGGAAGTGAGTTTTGAACTCAACATATTTTAAAAAGTTTTTAATGCTGGTGTTATAGCAGTTAGTTTCATGAAATGATCCGCGGCACTGACGGTCTCCAGATGCTGAGAACTCAGATTTGTCATAACCACTCCTCTCTACGTCGTTGGCCCTGAGGAAGCATCCACGAGGCACGATCAAGCACTGGAAGTGACAGTGGAAACCTGACTGGCCCTGGCGCACACGAGCAAACGCAGCTAATGACTCCATTGTTAAAAAGGCCCAACAAAGATTATACTTCCTTCGCCAGCTGAGGAAGTTTAGCCTGCCACAGGAGCTTCTGAAACAGTTCTACTCAGCCATCATACAGTCTGTCCTGTGCACTTCAATATCTGTCCGGTTTGATTCAGCTACACAATCAGACATCAGAAGACTACAGAGAACAGTTCGGACTGCGAAATCACTCTGGATCCCTCACATCCATTTTATCCCCTCTTTGAACTTTTGCCATCTGGCCAGCGCTTCAGGGCTGCATATACTAGGACAGCCAGGAACGAGAACTGTTTCTTCCCCCGGGCAAAATACCTCATGAACAGTTAAATGTTCCCCACTTATTAAAAATTTGCACTATCCTTATTTATTTGTTACCACCTCCATCCTAGTACGTCCCTGCATCTTATTCTATTCCACTCTATCCTCTATATAGCACTATACATAACATTTATTTATTTTTCAATTTATTTTTCAATATTTGTCTAAAAAATATTTGTTTAGAAAAGGTTATTTTTCTTTATTTTCTTTATTTTTTTTTTGTCTCTATGTTGTTGTATCTGTGTACTTGACGCGTATGTCACTAAAATGAAGTCCTTGTATGTGCAAGCATTGTGATTCTGATTATGATATTGCACATATTTTCCCTCAAGTTTTTCTTTGAAAGTACTCTCAAAACCCTAAAGAGGTTTTTTCATGAATTAGCAAAATTGTCTTTTGCTGCCATGGGCCACTCACTCTCTCGTTCTGTTTCTCTCCATCGCTGTACTTTTGTTCAGCTGCTTTGAAGCTCTATCTGGAGCAACAGCAGCGATGCATTTGAAAGCAGTGTTAGGGGCCTAATCAAGATAACGGTGAAATAATACACCGCAGAAATTCACTAAGACACATGAGACCTTTTATGGACAAAAAGCATTTTGTTAAATTATCAGCTGACTGTAAATGTATGAATGCTATCTTACCACAAAATTATGTATTGCAGAAGACAAATCTGTGCCCTGCAGTACAAAGAATGGATTTACATTACTGAAGCTATGCAGTGGTAAAATATTCAGCAAACAAACTGTTCACATGTACTGCTCATGGCACACGAGGCACTGAAGATGTCAGTTATTACTAAAACAATATTATTGCTTTCCCGCTTGCTGGCCAGATTCACTTTAGCATATAATGCTTTAATGGTCATGTCATACATCACCCTCCGAAGTCAGCTTATAATACTAAATATGTTCTACAAACATTAAAAGTAAGAAACATTATTATTATTATTATTTTTTTTATCAGTTTTCACCCTCTTACCCTAGAATTAAATGAACCACACCTTCTTTACAATGAACAGCATTTTTATTGGTTTGCTGGTTAGGTTCTTCAGTAACAGTTAATAATTGCTTCAACCTTATTAACAAGAAGTCTATGGGGACTGGGAGGTGCTACACACACAGTCAGATACAGGGATTTATCATCATGGTTGGATACATATATGCTTTATTTGCATGCTTCATTTCCATAAGATTTTCTGAGCACAAACGGTTGGCGTTTCAGTCCATCGAATGGGTAAATTTTATTTTGCATGTTGTGACCCCTTTAGTGTTTTTTCAGACACTAGAGGTATAACATAATATATATATATATAAAAAAAATCATTTTTTTGTTCCAATTGCTCCTGGAATGTGCTTTGATCTTCAACTAATTAGAAATAATGAAAATCAGACTTGTACAATCACATACAATAGTTTACTGTTCACTGAACTAATCAAAATAATCAATGTTACTGTGTTACTGAAAAGATAATTATAGTGCTATCAGTTCAGGTAAGGGTTTGGTTTTTCATGCCTGTTAAAAAAAAGTTTGGATACTAATCTATTCCAGTGCAATATGACCTGAGCTTAGAATAGAGATTCAATGTCTTTCAGAAGTCCTTATATAAGATCCTGTTTCAAGGACCATTAATGCATTAATACATTAATGCATAAAGTGTATAACTATAGCTAACTGAGAAAGGTCTGGTGAAAGACACTCTGGTGAACTTCCCAATAATCACAACCAGTCTTGTTGCTGTTGTTGTTCTTTTTGTGTATTATGTATTTTGAGAAAGATTTGCTCACTATAATCATGACTGACTTGGAAACTGTGTACAAATGGAGATGGAAATATGGATTACCAAATTTCAAAGAGATCTTTCCCTTTTCTGAATTTCTCACCACTGCTGTCTGTAGAATGTTCGTCAAAGGGCCATCTGGTGGTGAGTGAGCCTTAGGGAGATTAATATTTCGGACTGTTTTACATTAAATTAATCCATTTACTGGCAAGACCAATAATAATAATGATGATAATAATTCAGTCTCACTGCAGTACAAATGAAGTGCATTTTTTTCATGTTCTAGTGGAGATAGCAAGTCATCTCAGCCTTTTGAGAATACAGCATAGTCTCTTATCAAGTCGGTGTCAGCCTTATAGTCTTAAACATGACAGGGTCAGTTAATCTGAACCCTGAAGTTTTTAATCTGTAGTGAACAACACTCTACTGCAGTGCTTTTTTTTTTTTTTTTAAGCCAAACAAATAATTTAAATTGTAAAATGATTAGGTAACACTTTGGATTAGGTAGAACTTATTAGTTTCTTATTAGCATGCATATTACTAGAAAATTAGCCATGTATTAATGCTAATTAAGAACATATTAATGCCTTATTCTACTTGACCTTATTCTACATCCCTAATCTTATCCAATACCTAAACCTAACAACTACCTTACTTACTATTAATAAGCAGCAAATAATTAAAAATGTATTGAGAGAAATGTCATAGTTAATAGTTAACAAGTGTTACCTATTCTAAAGCGTTACCACATTTTCTTATATATTTTCCTGAAGAAAGAGAATTTCTGTCTGTGCCTTTCTCACATCTCCAGGTGTCTGATTCATTTGAGCGCAGTGAGCTGACACTATACCGACAAATATCTTCCATATGACATAAATAGCTGGTCACACAGAGTGCTTCATTACTTTCCTGCCATTTTTCAATCTGAACCCCAGTGGCCTTATGTGAAGCCCTAAGATCTGACAAGAATGGAAGTATTTGGCTATTTTTATAGACCCAGGGTCAAAATGAAGTGGTACGTTCACTGTAGAATATCTCCTCAGGCTTTCTTTCATATCGGGAGAGAGATTAGTGTGGCTCTATTGGACTGGAACTGTGTGCAATAGCTGTGTACTCAGCAGTGTATACAAAGAGAACGAGCAACCCCCTGTAAATGTGCGTCCATATCCAGTTTTGACAGTTTTTCTCCCAGTGTGAGTCTGATCCTACCACATGCATTTGAAAAATAAAAGATTAAAGGGCCTAACACCGAACCTTGCAGCACTCCCTACACTGTAACAAATTTCTGTAGTTTTCACAGCATTATTACTGTAAAATGAGCAAATGCTTACTGTAGAACCTGTATACAGCATGTTACTGTAGATCTGCAAAGCATCATGGTCAATTTTCAATGGCGGGTAAATTCTACAGTAAAAATATTTTTTCTGTGAATCACAATACAGCAATTTCTAGAGGATTTTTTTATATATAGCCATGGAAAGCTGAAAAGCTAGATTCCACACTTTCATCGGAATTTTAACTTCAGAAAGGTAACTTTGCTGATTTATTTCCACAGTTTACTCTTGTAAAGTTACCTATTTGTTCAACTTTAAGAGTGCACCGAGAGAGAGAGGGGTAAACGAGCGCGGGACACTTCCTAGTAAACTCGTCTTTTGTGCATTTTATTTCCAAAAAAGAAAAACAATCTATATATAATTGCGCATAATTTCGATAGATTTTCTAATCTGGCAACATTCGATAACGTCATATCAGTTTAGAGAAGGATAGCATTGTTGAATAAAAATTTAATTGGAATTGTGTATGTGATGTATCTGTTGGTGCACTAGCCGGATTTTTCTCTAGCCAGTTAACGTCAACTGTCACCGCCGACACCGCGTGCGTGCGCGTGAAGCAGTGAAGCCAGCCGACCCCGACTCTCGACAGAAAACGCAGCTAGAGGTAAGACTTAACACATTTTTAATAGGATTATGATTTTTATGAACTTCATCGCAGGTCAAACCGCAGAAACGAGATCGTTGATAGCCTAATTTGAAGTGCCATTCCCGACATGTGGGAGCATATACTGTATTAAGATTTGTCTTATCTGGCAACATTACATTTATAACGTCTTCAATTTGATTAAAGAGTAACGTTTAGCATTGTTGAATAAAATTAATTTGAAATTGTGTATTTGATGTATGTGTTGACGCGGTAGCCGTTTGAATAATTTCACTCGTTTTTTTTTTTTTTTTTTTTCTTGCTTGCTAACGTTGGCGCCTAAAGAATCAGACATTTAAGCGGGCCGATTCGAAGGTTTTATTCATTCGAGAGTTTTATTCATGAGTCGTGGAAGCATAATAATATACTAGCACTGTATTAAGATTTTTCGAGATCTTACTCGTTCTTTTATTTACCATTTGGTTCATTTCTTTCAGGTTGCAGCAAAGAGGCCTCAACAATCGTTCCAGGTACATAACTATGAACTAGCATGTATACAATGTTTTTCAAATGCAAACAATGTTGTTTCTCTTCAGACACAATCCCTAGATATGTCAAACACGTTAAAGTGCACAGAAACCGTGCAAACTTCAGGTATCCATGTGGGATTTCCAAGTGTCCTTGTAATTTTAAGACATTTTGTGCGTTACAGACACACATGTACCGAAATCACTCAAAACCTAAGCCAGCTAGATCTCAAAAGTGTGTGGATTTGAATTGTCAGGTTGAGGAATGCACTTTCAAATCTTCACATCTTTCAAGTCTCTGTGAGCATTTAAATATGCATATTAGGGATGGGGAAAAGATTGTTTGCCCTATCAGCACTTGTCAGAAGCTCTTCAGTGTCAGATCTTCATTCACCTCACATTTAAGCAGGAAACACGCAAAGGATTTGGTAGCATGTAGAGATGGAGGTGTGAACAATGATGATGCAGCTATGCATGATGATGCTGTTGAGATGGGAAATGATGACATGACTGAGACTGTAGAATTTCCTAAGGTTGGTAATTATTCAGGAGATGTTGAGAGAGACAGGAATGTTTTTCTTACCAATTTGGCCCTTTTTTACTTGAGAATGAAAGCAAAGATGCTTTTACCTGCTTCCACAATATCCACTCTGATAGAAGAGTTTCAAGAACTATGCACAAATGCAATGTCACAGATGTTTGTTAGACTTCGTGAAGAACTGTCAAACCTTGACATTCCCGATGAAAGGATTTTTAATATCATAGATGGACTGTCAAAAGATAACTTATTAAAGATGTATAATGAGGGCATGTTCAGATCAGATGCAACCCGAAAGACATATTTTAAGAACAATTTCCATTATGTTGAGCCTCTGCAGGTTCATCTTGGTTTTGATGCTTCTGGTAAAGAGCGGTTTTGCCAGTATGTCCCAGTGAAAGACACTCTAAAAGCCCTGTTGAACCTGCCATCAATGAGAGAGCAATATAATGTGTCAAAAATGCACTTGGCAGAAGATCCAAATGTGCTTGAGGATGTGAGAGATGGTAAGACTTTCAAAGAAAATAGCCTTTTACAAGAGTTTCCTTCTTCAGTTTCTGTTATCTTGTATCAAGATGCATTTAAAGTAGTGAATCCTCTTGGATCTGGCAAAATGAAACACAAGCTCCTAGCTGTGTATATGACACTCAGTGAGATATTGCCACATAACAGGTCATCCATTGACCCAATGCAATTAGTCATGCTGTGCAGGGAGTCTGATTATCAGTTTTTTGGACAAGAGAAAGTTTTCTCTTCCCTTGTGAAAGACTTAAAAGACATTGAGCAATCTGGTATTACTTTGGAAACAGGCCAGACTGTGAAGGGGGTAGTAATTGCAATTGCAGGTGACAACCTGGGGTCGCATTCACTTGGAGGTTTCACTGAGAATTTCAGCAAGAGCAAAAACTTCTGTAGATACTGCCTTATAGCCAGAGATAGATTTGAAAACGAACCTACTAAGCTAGGCCCACCAAGGACAGTAGAAAACTACAGGAGCAGTGTGGCGAAGTTGTCTATGGGATCTGAAAACTGTGTAGATGGAGTAAAAAAAGACTCAGTTTTCAATTCTTTACAGCATTTCCATGTATGCCAACCAGGACTTCCTCCATGTCTTGGTCATGATCTTTTCGAAGGGATTGTATCTGTGGACCTTCAACTGTATCTTAAACATCTTGTGGCGATTGGGAAGCACTTCACATTTGTGCAGTTGAATAGGATGGTCTCTCAACTAAAGTTCAAAGGTAGTGATGCTAATAACCGGCCTTGTGTGATTAGAGCTGATGGAGAGAAATTGGTAGGAAGTGCAGCACAGAACTGGTGCTTGTTACGTCTTCTCCCTATCCTTGTTGGTAAACGTATCAAGAATCCTCTTGAAGATCAAGTTTGGCAGTTGTGCCTCAAGCTGAGGGAGATAGTAGAACTTGTCTGTGCTCCCAAAATCCATACCAATCAAGTAGCCTATCTGAAGCTACTTGTTGAGGAATATTTGGAGTCTAGAGCAGCTATTTTTTCAGACAGACCATTAAAGCCAAAACACCACTTCCTCCTTCACTATCCAGACCTTATAATTAAATTTGGCCCTCTAATTCGCCTCTGGACACTCCGCTTCGAAAGCAAGCACACATATTTTAAGCAGTGTGCACGGAAGCTCCATAATTTCAAAAACCTATGTAGCACTTTGGCAGAAAGGCACCAATTACTACAGGCCTATTTACACTCAGGGAGCTTTTTTCCAGGCATTCTTCAAGTAGGCCAAGCCAATGAATTTGATGATCAAATGTACAATGGTGCCATTCAAGAAGCTGTTAGACTTAGTGGTATTAAGAAACAAAACACAGTAGAAACAGTTTCTGCCACATACAAGGGAACTACCTACAGGAAAGGAATGGCTGTACTTCTCAATGTTAATGACAGGGGTCATGAGCTTGGTAGGATTGTTGTTCTTCTGGTCAGTGAGGAGAAGGTTTATTTTGTTTGTGAAAAGTCTCAATCAGTGCCAGCCTTGGATCTTGGTGTTCACATCTTGCAGCATGACACACAGAGACATTATGTTTGCATTAGTGTGGACACCCTTGCTGATTATTACCCACTTCCAGTTTACAACTTTGATGATCACCTTGATGTTTTTGTGCTTCATCATTCTGTTTTTTCAGGTGAAGTATAATGGAAGCCAGCATTAAAAGTGTCCTCTCCTACTTGGAAAATGAGTCACTGGAAAAGATTCTACAACATTTATCAAGCATTGGGGTTAGGACAGCTGATGACATGGAATTCATAAAAGAAGATGATTTGAAACACCTCCTGACACCAGTGAACTGCAGGAAACTACTTCATGCCTTCAAAAGAAAAGGTCAACTATATGGTATTAAAATTATATTTCACCAAAAAATTTAAATTGTCAGCAATTACTCACTCATGTCGTTCCAAACCCATAAGTAGTTTGTTCATATTTAGAACACAAATGAAGATATTTAAAATTTTCTGTTCCTTTATTGAAAGTCTGCTTACCCAAAACTCATAAAGCTTCATACTTCAAAACTTAAAATAAATCCAGATAAATGGGGTAGTTTAATTTAAGTCTCCTAAGGAGACACACTGGCTTTATAATTAAATGATTTAATTTAGAATTTTATTCACCTATAAACATTGATTAATGAACATAGAGCACTCAAAATTTGTAAACATAAGCTCAACTGTACTTGCTTGATGCATGAGAACATACCTCGTTGGTTCTTTCGCATCAACCAGGCATGCTTGAGCTTCTATTTACCAAATTGGAGTGCTCCATGTTTAGTGACCAATGTTTTTCTGTGAATAAAAGCCTAAATTAAACACATAAATTGATTTGTCTCTTCAGAAGACTTGAATTAAACCACTAATTTATTTTACCATCTCTTTATGAAAGTTTTGGGTAAACAGACTTTCAATGGAAGGACATATCTCACAGATTTCATTAAAAAACTTCTTCATTCATGTTTCAAAGATAAAAAAAAAAAAGTCTTATGGGTTTGAAATAACCTGTGGGTGAGTCATTTATGGCAAGAATGTTTTATTTTTGGGTGAACTATCACTTTAATAATTTCGGTTAAATAATGAAATCCATTTTAAAAAACACAATGCAAATGAATTCCAAAACCAGCACTCATAAAATATTGACTATACACATTTATTAGATACAGCTATGTAAAAAGTTTTTGACAAGATCAAAATATGTTTTCTTAAAAGCCTTGAATTATTGTGGTAGCTACTCCATGCTTTTTCTATTTTAGATACACAGCACAACACTCAGCAACGTGACTGTACCATGGAAACTTCTGCTGAACCTGACTATTTTTTGACTCTTACACCTGTACCTTATCCTGAAACCTCACCCAATTCAGAGCTTGCATTGGAACCTTCAAGCCATGTTTCTGTGCAGAATAGCACTTGGGTTTCAACATTTTCTGTGCCGTGGGAGAAAACACATGAAAGCTTGAGAAGGTGTCTTGCACAGAGGAAACGACCAAAAGCTGCAGATAGACGGCATATGGTGAGAGTCATTGCAGAAGCAATAAGACAGGTTTGCTTGAACCCCCCATTCAGGCAGTGTGCTGAACTGGCTAAGAGCATTGTGGATAAATATCCTGAGTCTTTTGAAGACCGAACAGAAGAGGGAGAACAGCTTGGCAATGGATATTACACTTTAAGCAAACAACTGAGGATAAGGATCGATTTTTTAAACAGAGACAATACCCTAACAAGACTTCGAAAACCAAAACGAATGGTCCCTGCCGTGGACGAAGACCTGCCTGGACCATCAAGAAAGTGTGCCAAAACTGATAGCTACGGCTGTGTAAATTGGCAGCCATCACAGCTGCCTGAAGGACAAAATAGAGAGTCTCTCTATGAGAAGAAAATAGAGCTAATGACTATTTATTCCAAGGAGGGACAAAGAGGTGCAGACCAGAAGCGAGTCATTGATCTCATGACATTACTGTATGAGCAACAGCGTCGTGACATTAATACAACACCTTCACCAACCATGTCAGATTTACAAAACGAGTGGCCATTCCTCTTCATGCAGAAGTTTTTACTACAGCACTTCTGCACATTGACAGGAATTGAGCTGGAATCAAGACTACGAGAATCACTTGCTGGCAAGGGGAAAAGAGTGCTACAATATTTCAGTAGTCAACTTTTGAAATGGAACAAGGAAGTGAAGGCAGTCCTTCATGGCATTGAGAGACAGGTGGAAGACATGGATCCTGGACTTTCTGCAATAGTAGTCATGATTGCTTACTTCAAAGAAAAGGAAGAAGCTGTTTTCCTCTTGGCTGATGCAAGTAATTTTTGTACAGTATTGCCACACACTTTCTCTTATGAATATTGTACTTGTGATTTCTAAAAGTGTTTTTTTCTGTTTATTTTGTGTTACAGGAAACTTCCACCCAAGCAGACGTTGAGGCCCAGATTTCCCTGCCAAGCACTCCAAGGCTCATCATGCTCGGTAAGATCCCAGCACTAGACATACACAATAGATCACAATTTTAAGTGTATAAGTATATTAAGTGTTAAGTATATTTGTGTCGATTCACTGTGTGTGAACAAAGTTTTACGTCATCTTGCACTTAGATTCCAAAAATCTCTAGTTGTCACTGATCCAATAGAAAAAAAGAGGTCAATGCATTTATAAAAGCAAAATGCTTTCAAAACTTCATTTTAAAAGCTCATACTCGTCATGTGTAATTCATGTCTCCAGTATTCTGTTATATGATCAGGACTTAACAGACACCCAGATTTTTACTAAATGAAGTGCAAAAATTCTACACTGTGCATACATGTGCAGGCACACTACCTGGCTGTGCATTAGAGGATGTTATGAAAGTGATCTGTGTAGCAAAGTTATTTTTACCAAACAGTAAACCTTATCAGATTGAATACTGTGCAATGTCAACTTAATTTTTTTAGGAGAGTCCATTCTGGGGGCCAAAAAGTGGAGGCTTTCCATCGAGGGCAGAGTTGTCCTCCAACTGAGTGACCGTTCCGAATTCACTTCTGCTCTGGCTGTCCTTTTTGCATCATACTATGTATTTAACATGGAATATCCTGCGGAGACAGCCACTACATTAGAATTTATCCAGAGGTAAGCACTTATTTGTTGTTGATATATTTTTGACTAGGAATGGGAACAAATATTTGAGTACTCATTTTTTAACCACCTACCCGACTAGTAAAATACTTCTCAAAGTGTTTATTTGGGTTTATATGGACTGTTGTGTAATTGCATTGTGAATGTCAGTAATTTATCTTTGAGTCATTCTTTTTATAAAAAAATGATTTAAAGGCTGAAATATGTGAGGTTTATCTTTTTATAAAAACCTTTTTTGTCAAAACTTTATTTGAACTTGTATAACATATTGCAAGACACTTTTAAAATCTGGCTATCATTTTTAATGGTATTATTTTAATGTTTATGTAAACAAAAAGTGCATATTGATACTAATTTTATTTGTTATTTGCTGGTTTTCTGTATGGAAGCATATGGGTAGCATTATTCAATTTGGGATGTAATATGCAAAATGACAATGCAATATGTAAAATGGCAATGCATTTCTGTATTTACATTTACATTTTCCAATACATCTGTGCAACGTTTGGTGCAAAATGAAAATGAAAATTAAATTACATAATTTTCATTTGCCATTTACTACACCAGTTTTAAAATGTAAAATGAATATTAATTTTAACGCTTTATAAGTTGCAAAATTAAAATGAAAATGTATTACAGACATGATTAGATATGTCTAACATGTTCAAGCAAAAACTGTGGCAAAATGATCATTTAAATGCTATTTTTCTTAATTGCATTAACACTCACAGTCAAGACACTTACGATTGCATTTTCATTCAATGACCCGCAATGAATGTAGCAAAATTCAAAGTGCACATTGAAAATGCATTCCGAGCCGATCACGTGTCCCCGCCCTCGCGCCACGTCAATCATTGTGTGCACAAGGCGGGGCTTACAGAAGGTCAGAGACTCAAGTCCCAAGAAGAGGATTCAATCAAGTGAGACAACATGGACAAGACAGTTGGTCCGTGTATGTTTTGATCATTTCGGTTTATGGCTTCAATATTTCATTCGGATTTGTGGGCGGAGCTGAAACGCTGCTTTCATCTGATTGGTCGAATCGGATCGGTTTTCATCTGACAGCCTTCAGCTCGGTCTTGTCATTCTTTCAGGCAAAATAAGAGTCAGTGCGAGTGAAGCACTGAAATGTCTGAAACTACGCTCACTGTTAATTAGCATAATATTTGAATCAGATGTAGCTGGGCAAATTCGTGCTGCTGAGACCTGCAAATTATTTCTAGGTTGTAGTATTGTATGAATATTGTCCCACTTATAAATACAGTGCAAATAGTTCTGTCCCTTTGGATAACAGTGAAGTGGAAATTAAAATCAATAATAGAGTTCCATGTCTAGAACATTTACCACTCTCATCTTTTAAGTCATAAGGCACTAGGTATGTGTGTGTGTGACATTAATAAATAATTGTAAAAATGAATATAGTTACATTTCTAAATAAAAACAGTAAAATTAGCTCTATGCTGCTCAGTGCTCCTGTAGCCTACCCCAGAGCGCCCTCTCGCGGCTGTAGACGGTAATGTTTTCTCTTGGTCTTGAATAAATGTGACATATAGTCCAGTGCGACTTATATATGTTTTTTTTCCTCGTCATGACGTATTTTTGAACTGATGCAACTTATACCGAAAAATACAGTTAACATTATTATTATTATTTATTATGAGAGTAATTGACACAGACTAGAACTTTAATGTTTCACCTAATTCAGCTCATATCTTTAGACTCGTCCGACTCGTGTTGCTTGTATAACTGGCCAGACTTACCTTCCAAAAAAATCCTATTTAATTTTATTTCATAAATTTAACTATATTTATTTCCACTTTACTGTTATCCAAAGGGACAGAACTATTTGCACTGTTTTTTATCAGTGGAACAATATTCATACAATACTACAACCTAGAAATAATTTGCAGGTCTCAGCAGCACGAATTATGTGCCCAGCTACATCTGATTCAAATATTATGCTAATTAACAGTGAGTGTAGTTTCAGACATTTCAGCTGAAGGCTGTCAGATGAAAACCGATCCGATTCGACCAATCAGATGAAAGCAGCGTTTCAGCTCCGCCCACAAATCCGAATGAAATATTGAAGCCATAAACCGAAATGATCAAAACATACACGGACCAACTGTCTTGTCCATGTTGTCTCACTTGATTGAATCCTCTTCTTGAGACTTGAGTCTCTGACCTTCTGTAAGCCCCGCCCTGTTCACACAATGATTGACGTGGCGCGAGGGCGGGGACACGTGATCGGCTCGGAATGCATTTTCAATGTGCACATTGAGTTTTGCTACATTCATTGCGGGACACCGAATGAAAATGCAATCGTAAGTGTCTTGACTGTGAGTGTTAATGCAATTAAGAAAAATAGCATTTAAATGATCATTTTGCCACAGTTTTTGCTTTAACATGTTAGACATATCTAATCATTTCTGTAATACATTTTCATTTTAATTTTGCAACTTATAAAGCGTTAAAATTAATATTAATTTTACATATTAAAACTGGTGTAGTAAATGGCAAATGAAAATTATGTAATTTAATTTTCATTTTCATTTTGCACCAAACGTTGCACAGATGTATTGGAAAATGTAAATGTAAATACAGAAATGCATTGCCATTTTACATATTGCATTGTCATTTTGCATATTACATCCCAAATTGAATAATGCTACCCATATGCTTCCATAGTTTTCGACATAAAACTTGGTGAATTGATTTCATTAGTATTAGTACTTTTGGTAACACTTTAGAATAAGGTTCCATTAGTTAATGCTAGTTAACTACTTAAGTTAACATGAACTAAGCAAGAACAATCCTTCTACAGCATTTGTTAATCTTAGTTAATGTTAATTTCAACATTTACTAATGCATTATTCAAATCAAAAGTTGTGCTTGTTAACATTAGTTAATGCACTGTGAATTAACATGAACTAGCAATGAATAACTGTATTTTCATTAACTAACATTAACGAAGATTAATAAATACAGTAATAAATGTATTGTTCATTGTTTGTTCATGTTAATTAATACATTAACTAACATTAACTAATGGAACCTTATTCTAAAGTGTTACTATTTTTTTGAACAGGATTCTGTGACACCGTGATAATTTTTGTCACTATAATCATGAAATGAAATGTTCATGCCATTTCATCTCTAGTTATGATCAACTAAAATCAACTAATTATGTGTTTTTTACAGTATAATATGTAAAGTACAATTTTCTATTAAAAAAATTATATCTGATTCTGTTCTTTTCTCTGACACACGTTGTTGGGTGTGGTTACTAATGTGATTGCTTTATCTGTAAATTAAATTAATGCGTTTTCAATTACTGAATTCATTGAAATAAAATTAATTCTTTGATTTGAATATTTTTTGGCAATGTGTCGTGTAGGTCTTAAATTTCAATCTTTATGGTCTTAAAATGTCTTAAAAAGGTCTTAAATTTGACTTGCTGAAACCTGCAAGAACCCTGCTCTATATATGGTAAGATTCTTACGACAGGTTTTTTTTTCTTGGATAGAGTAATGCAAGATGTTTTTATTTACAGATTCTTCATCAGGATAAATCCAGAGCACAGCAAGTGCAATTCGAAGGTCCAGGTTAGCCGAAGAACTGGGAAGGTGGTCCAAAGAAAAAACGAGTCCCTCAATCCACACGTGGCATCGTTCATCAGGGACTTCATTGAGTATGACTGGAAGAACAACTAATACCAGGTGAGACTGTTAATTGTTACCTTGAATACTCTGGCTTATTGTCGTTCTAAATCCCACTTTTAACCCCAGTTAAAGGAACATTTAAAAAATTGTAATTTAGATATGTGGTTATCGGCGTGTTTTACCAGGGGCTCAAAACAGTTCAGATTATTATACATTATTTGTGTATTTATGAACTATGCTTACCTGTAAATATTGTGTGGTCCAGGGCTTTAAAATGGCTTCTGGAAGCCAGTTTGGGTGGGTACTTGGTGGTCGCAGCTTGTCTATTAAAATACATATGTGGCCCGCCAAGCATAATTTACAAGTCATGCCGTTTCACAGCGTCAACACTAGGTGATAAGACTAGCGCTGACATTCTCAACCACACTGAACTGTGTGTGACAACATCCTGTTAGAAAATCTTTTCCATTCACAAATCACAAACATTTACCATAAATTTTAAACATGTAAACATAGTATTGTGGCAGAAAATGTTATAATAATATTAATATAGATAGTTATTAAATATTAAAGTAATGACATTCATGGCAAATGTAAGAAACCAATACAGTCTAATAAGAGTAGAGCTGCAACTCCGTAAGAATATTAGAATTTTATCCTTTAAAAATGAGGTTGTATATTTTACAGATGTTACGGTTTGTATTAATAAAAATAAATTTACATTTTGTGTCTTGATAAAAGCTATAAAAAAATAAAAAAATCACCCCCTGGGGATGCTACTCCACAAACCACCAACAGAGCATATAAAATATTAAAATACAAATATTTATTTAAAAGACTGTTTGTGAAGCTGTTTCATGACTAACGTCACTCTCTCTGGGTCAGCAGCAGCGCCAACACAGATTTGAATGTTGCGATATGATTTTGTCAAAGTTTAATAGACAGACAAATTGAAAGGTCGCAATGACCAAGATCACAGTCCTTGAAGATGAATCGTGCAGCTCTGTTGTCTAATCTCTCTATCAGCATCTGAGCAGGGCAAAGGCTTTTCAGTGTGTTCAGTCTCATGTCTCTTCTACGCGTCCACTCTGGATATTATGCCACTTTAACACTCATAGATAATGACACATTTCATCCTCTCTTGGAACGAAAGTGGCTAACTTCTGTCAACCTCATCTACAAGCAAGGACAAAAATAAAGCAATTGAGTTTGAATTAATATCGATTCTGGAATAAAAAAATAAAAAAACGATTTTAGAATCTACACGATAGCTAGGTGAATCAATTTTTCTCTCCAAGCCCTAATATATATGTAAATGTGTATTTTAAGTAAGAGTTTTGGTTTATAGAGAAGTGGACATTGTATTACATGTTGATTGGCTAAATCAAATGATCCAATCAAACTTTTATATATATTGTCATCAACCCATCTGTCTTGCTTATAAACTTTTCCATTAATAATTAATTTCTTCCACTGCAGGGTAGAAGACTCCAGCCCAGGAATTTGACTAGTTCAGGTCCGTTTTTGAAGAAAAATACAGTTCTGGGAGAAAAACAACATTCAGGGACCAAATTCTACTGTTTGAAATCCTGCTGTTTTTAAATCATTTAATTTGTCTTTTATATATTCTAATTTTAACCAAACATTTTAATACATTTGAACAGGATTGATTTGTACGTTCAGAAAAGTGTTGTTGTATACAAAATGAAATGAAATGTTAACAGAAAAATGTTTACCTATTGAAAAAAAATTGTTTTTTTTGCTATGCTATTTTTATTTTATGAATTTAGAAATTTAAAGTGTGTAAAGTTGTCAATAAATGGCATTTTTGTGACAAAAACAGTGTCTTCATTTTACAGTACACAAAATGAATGCAGTAATCCCTATTACAGTAGTAAAATATGTGAGGTGATGAAACACAGTAGTGTGATTATTACTGTAAAAAAAGTTTACAGTATTTTTAAAGTTACTGCAATTAAGTTTACAGTAAGCATACTGTGAAATGAACTACAGCAACTTACTTGCTAATTGCTGCCAGCAAGTTACTGTAAATTTCACAATATTCTTTTTACAGTGTAGAAACTGATATTGAATCTGTGCTTGGAGACACAAGTCTCACAAAGGAGTAAATATTTTTTTTAAACAAACTACACTCACCATAATGCAAAGGTTCATGGGCACACACAAACATCTTCCATGTTTTATGTGGACATGGCAAAGGCATTATGGTTTTTATATTGTACAAACTGTATTTTTATGCCTGTATCCTAATCATAAACCTCTTACCCTCAAGCCCCAAGAGTGTATTTAGACTAGTGTTAATTTTGTCAGCTATTTTAATTTAGTCTTAGTCTTGCGTCAAATTAAACTTTTAGTTTGTATCATATTTAGTCAACTTGTTTTGTTTAGTTTAGTCAAGTTTAATTGACTAAATGTCTAAGCATTTTAGTCTAGTTTTAGACATTGGAAACTTACATTTTTGTCATATTCATCTTACTGTATAATTTTTAAAATGATACAAAACATATTTTGCTAAATTGAAATTGCAATGATTGTTGTTGTTTTTTAGAAAATGCATTTATAAGTTGCTCTTTCACCAATAAGCACCAATCAATAGAATATTGACTATGTATACAATATATACATTATGTAAACTGGATTAAAAAAAAAAATCTAATTTCAAATATTATAATAGAGAAATTACTAATAGTAATTCCAATAATTCCAAATTACATTAATGTTTATCTTTTAAAACAACCACATAAAAAATTGCCTTACAGAGGTTGTGTAACTAACAACCAGAAAACACTATTGAAAACAATACATTTGAGATCCAGAACAGACTGGATGAATGAAACTTTCATTTAAGCAGAATCCCTCAGATTGAGATTGCTGAACTACAATTGACTTGTACAGTACTGTATGTCAGTGTTTTCAAATCATGGCGCCTTCGCAGAGAGAGTTTGTGTAATAACAGAAAACCTCTGGTTGGAGGATTTGAGCTCTTGCTATTTAGTATCTGCAAATATGAGCGCATCACATAATAGAGTTTGAATAATGTTGGCTCCACTTTTTCAACAAAAGTAAAAAGGGTTTTCGTTCTTTTAACTACATGTTGATATACAGTGGGGAAAATATACATTTTAAGCCCTGCTGATTTTGTAGGTTTGCCCACTTACAAAGAAAATGAAGGGTCAGTCAGTTTTATGGTAGGTTTAGTTTAACGGATAAAGACAGAATATTTACCAAAATATCTAGAAAAAAACAGGTTAGAAATTGATTTGCATTTCAGTGAGTGAAATAAATATTTAATCCCCTACCAACCAGCAAGAATTCTGGCTCCCACAGACTGGTTATGTGCCCATGTGGAACACAGGCTAGTCCTGTCACTTTAATAAGTTACTCCTAATGTCAGCTCGTTAGTGGCCTAGCCAGTCTCCAGACCTCAGGACATCTGTGGAGAGAGCTGAAACTTTGAGTTGCCAAATGACGGCCAAGAAACCTTAAGGATTTCGAGAGGATCTGTAAAGAGGAGTGGATCAAAATCCCTCCTGAGATATGTGCAAACCTTGCTTGCCAAAGGTGCTTGCCAACAAGGGTTTCTGCACCAAGTACTAGGTCATGTTTTGCTTGGGCATCAAATATTTATTACACTCACTGAAATGCAAATCAATTTGTAATTATTATTATTTGTTTTACATTTATTTAATATATATATATATATATATATATATATATATATATATATATATATATATATATATATATATATATATATATATATATATATAAATTTGATTATTTTGTTGATAATCTGTCTCTGTTCATTAAAATAAACCTACCATAAAAATTACAGACCCTTAATTTCTTTTAAGTGGGCAAACTTTTATTTCCTCAGTTATCATTTAATGACGTTATTATCTTATCGTCATCATCTCAGTTTAGTCAGGGGAAAAAACGATAATTAAAAAATTAACACTAATTTAGACAAGGCCTAAATTTAAAGAGGAAATAACTAGTGTTTGAATTTAACATGATAATTCAGTGCAATTAATTATAAGATAAAAAATTATGATTATGCAAAACAATGGCAATAGTAATAAAATAAATTATAGAGAATAATGTCAACATCAGAAAAATTATATTGCAGTACAGCCTTTATGTTTTTGTAAGTTCTCCAGTTAGACTCAACCAACCTTGATAATTTATTATATTTTTTTTTTTGTTATTTTGGATGGGGTATTAATGATACAGTATTCATGTTTACCACTGCTCACATTTTATGCTACATAACTGCAAATTTAAATCCTTTGATACAGTAGCTCTACACATTCATACTGGAATTTGCATACATCTAATTAAAGCCTCTATCAGGGTTAAGTTAATGAAACTGCAGTCTGTTCTTTCATTACAGTACATTCATTCTCAGTGTGTGATATGCTACCACTTCTCTTGATTTTCAGCCCATCACAATTATTCATCTATTCGTAAATGCTCCACCTTCTAATATGTGCAATCTGTTGCATTTGTTACAAAAATGCATTTGAGACATATTAATGACCTGCCCTGCTGTGATTGTGCTTAGAAAACCATATACTTCAGCATAGGAAATGAGGCCATGGGATTTTTGTGCACATTCTCTGTCGTGCATGTGAACAGCACCAGGGGTGTTTACCTTTGCATTTTTTTTGGAAAGAAGACAATACTGAAGGAAAAAGAATGTTGGTTTTGTTTCCACATCATTTAAGAGTTAGGCGTTGCAACATCTTTAGAGTAGTGTTTATTTATAATTGGGGAAAGCTGGCAGCAGAGGAACCGTTTTGAAGCAGCGAGGCTTGAAATGATTGGAAAGAAATGTGAGCATTTTAAATTTGAATTGCTCCACTTCTGTGCCAGCTGAACCCAAACTGTGTGGCAACTGGCAGAGATGATCAGATTTGGGCTAATTTAAGGGGTATCAAAAGTGCTTGCTCACATTGTTCAACAGATGATGTATAAGACAAAAATGAGTTTGGGAAATTATTAATGCAACAGCCTCATCCACAGGCCATCTACACTCCGTTCATTTGATGCATATTGCACATTCAAGTAATGGCTGAAAAGTTTAGTTTAAATCTGATTGGTAGAATTTATAACTTATGGTATGTGAGGGAAGGCAGTAGTCGACGTGACAAAAATGCACCTGTGTCAACATTGCTGCAAAATAATATTATATTGCTTCTTGTAGTTTTGTGAAGCTTTTAAGGTGAAATGTCCAGTGGGAAAAATGCTCTAAAAGTGCGTTCAGTTTTATTTTAAACAGATGAACGTGGATCTGGCAGCGTTTTATTACACTGGTTGCTCTATCACATTTGAAAATAATGTACCACCTACACTAAACCTGACCCTATAACTGATAATGTTAGCAAAAGCAAAAGTGAGATAAAAACACATTTGCTTAAGCATCAGTTAAATTATAGCTTGATTCTTCAAGCGTGTGAGCTTTTTCATTGTGAATCTTGTGTATCTTCACAGGATTCATACCTGACTGTTTTTGCAGATTCAAGACCTGGCTGAAATGTTTAGATCAAATCTGATTGGTAGAATATATAACTCTGGGATTCGAGGGAAGGCAGCAGTCCACCATGCTTACAAGTTTGAATGAGCATTTTTGAAGAATAATCTCCAAATGTATTGACAAGTACTCAGACATACACAATAGCAGAATAGTTTGAGTGTGTTTAGGGAGACCAGCTTAATTAATGTTCACTGCTTCATGTGAGTGGAGAGTCCCTGCTCAGCTGTTTTGCCTCTATTTAATTTCCATAGTAAATGCAAGTAATGTAATTGTTTTTGGACAATTAACTCACAATTAAAAATGTTGGAATGTCACTGCGGTACTAGTGTCATCTGTGCTCATATGCTGCAGGATCCTGTCTTTTCACTAATTTTCTTTCATCATTTTTGCTCAATGTCTTTTAATCAGCAAGGGCCAGTTGTAGTTTTGTTACAAATTATATTAAGTTACAACTTGCCCACTAATTCAAGTTTTTGGTATGCACCATTAAAGAAAGTTGAAACATAACTACACATATAAACTAAATATCCTAAAACCTCCTGTCATTGGAACAACAGCTGGAGTAAAATAATGGATTGACTTAATTGCATCAATACGCTCTTAACATATAAGATAATGCTTATCTTTACATTTTAAGAAACCTGCACTTATATACATGAATTCATACAGCGTACTGTACATCAGTTTGTGCAGCTAGACAACTGTAAAGCAGGGTTATTATTGTTAATTAAAATGAAAATAACTTTTGTTAATTGAAATAATTGTATTATTTTAACATTAGTTGTAAATTGAGCATAAATGTGATGTGTTGTGTTGTATTTCTGTGTGACACCGTGACAGTTTTTGTGTCTTGTCAGTTGTCACATTTGCTGAGCTCCAGTGACCTGTGGAGACACAACTCACGCTTGGCTCACAGTCATTTCTCTTTTTAGAGAGGGAGTCTGTTTAATTCATTCGGTTTGCTAAGAAAGCATGAAAACCATGACAGCTTTAAGTGGGGAAAATTTTATTTTTTTGCCTCAGAAATACACCAGCCGCTACCAAATATGGGTCAGACTTTTCATAAAATATTATTGGATATGACACAATATCTTAACCCACAAGGTACCAGGTGGGTGACCGGGCAAGTTTACTATAGCCGCGTTTCCACCGCAGGAACTTTACCCAGGAACTAGGGACTTGGTCCGGTACTTGGTGTGTTTCCACCGCAGGAACCAGGAACTAAATAAAAGTTCCGGGTAAAAAAATGCCCCCCAGAAAGTCCCTGCTGGCGAGGTGGTACTTTTTTAAAGTTCAGGAACTTTCGGGGGCGGGACTTTGGCGCTAAACATTCTGATTGGTTGAGTTCACGCAGCATTGGTTGAGTTCAACCACCATTTATTCGGATCAACATTTTCAAAATATTACTGTTATTGTGTCATGAAATGTAATTTTAAAAGTATTTCAGGCGAGAATGTAGTTGTTTGAAACTCAAATCTGTTGTTTATTTATAAAGACAGCGCCTATTTAAAAATGTGTTTCACCGATCTCGTAGACGGTGAGCTCCACTCGATCAGCGGGAGCTCAGTCCTCATGTATCCGCAGAGAGCAGCCTCTCCTGGGATATACTTTCTGATATGTGCCGCTGGCTCTGATGTGTCTTTAGTGGTTAAACATAAAATATAATTCAGCTGCGGGGTAAATCTAACAGGTTTTCTTTGGTCTGTATTCAATTTATCTATATGTTAAAATGAAAATAAAAAGGCAAGTCTATATAATATTTCTTTCATTGTAATGGCTGTATATAACGTTACACTTATCCCTGAACTAAGTACATTTCTACAGCTGTTATTATGTTTAAATGAAAATGAAAGGAGGCAGTGGTATTTTATATCCTATTTCGTTTTTTTGTAAATATACTGAGGGGAAAATTGCAGTAGCCAAAGCAATCTGAGTTCACGCAGCATTGGTTGAATTCAACCACCAATTATTCGGATAATTTTCAAATATTACTGTTATTGTGTCATGAAATGTAATTTTAAAAGTATTTCAGGCGAGAAGTAGTTGTTTAAAACCCAAATCTATGGTTTATTTATAAAGATCATGCCTATTTAAAAAATGTGTTTCGCCGATCTCGTAGACGGTGAGCTCCACTCGATCAGCGGAAGCTCAGTCCTCATGTATCCGCAGAGAGCAGCCTCATCTCGGATAGATCTTCTGATATGTGCCGCTGGCTCTGATGTCTCTTTAGTGGTTAAACATAACATAATTCAGCTGCGGGGTAAATCTAACAGGTTTTCTTTGGTCTGTATTCAATTTATCTATATTTTAAAATGAAAATAAAAAAGGCAAATTTATATAATATTTCGTTTCATTGTAATGGCTGCATATACACATTTCCCTGAACTAAGTACATTTCTGCAGCTGTTATTATGCTTAAATGAAAACGAAAGGAGGCAGTGGTATTTGATATCATATTTCGTTTTATTGTAAATATACAGTAAGGAAAATTGCAGTAGCCATGACGAGCAAACTGAAGTTATCAAGTACGCTGCTGTTTATAGATTTACCGGACTTGCGTCGTCGCGGATATCACACTCCTCCTGAGACTAATGCACAAAGTCTGAACCAACTACCGAGGATGCACGTCCAAAATCAGCGTACTTTTTTTAATTTTTTTTTTTTATCAGGTACTTTGTATTGAGAAACGCGCGCAGACCTACGTCACCAGTCTATTTGCCTAATCTACCCGGTACTTTACACCGCGGTGGAAACGCAGAAAGCAACAGGTCTGGGGGGAAAAAAGTTCCTGGGAAAAAAAGTTCCTGGTACAAATGTTCCGGGTAATTTCGGTGGAAACGCGGCATGAGTCAGGAAAGCCATATATATGCAGCTGGTTATGTCATGCAAATGTCAAAATGTATTAGGTTACAAATCATGCAAAAGTGAAAGTGATTTTTCTTAAAAGGGGAACTTGTGAACTAATAGTTTTGGAATCAGTTTGCTATATTGCATATAGTTTACATATGCATTGTTTATTTCAATGTTAAATACCATGTGCTTGCTCAGTTTTATATTTTTTTAAGAAAACAAAACAGCAAACTGTCTTTTAGCATATACTAGATTATGTAGGTTTAAACCAAGTGGTGGAAAGATTACTTAAATGTATACTTAAGTACAAATTAAAGGTCCCATGACATGGATCATTTCCTTATCTTTAAATGCTTTTTAATGTTCTCTTAGGTGTACTTATATTGTTAGTATGATTTTTACATTTAAAATTTAGAAATAAAAAGCATTTTTAGATCCTGATATTAGCCCTCTGGCTTGATTGCTCTGTTTGAAGGGGCGTGTCTGCTGTGAGACTCCGAGTAAACCACAACTGTTGTGATTGGCTGACATCATTGCATTCGAAATGCGTTCATGTGGAACCCCTCTCAAATATAACGTTATATATATATATATATATATATATATATATAATTTTTTTTTTTTTTTTTTTTTTTTTTTTTTTTACTATTACAGCTGGCGAGATTAACGAATCGTGGAAGTGTGGATTATATAAAAAAATGTTCGATCTTTTCCCATCACATGAAAGGCTGCAGTGTTGAGCATTGAGTAGACAGAGTCTGTTTATCGCGTGGATGCAGTGATCTCGTCATTATTGCAACACGTTTTCTCTCACAAAATGCTTTCACCACAGCTAACAGCAAACACATGAATACAGTAAGAGCTCCGTTGTGCAGCATAACAGCGTCATTCATTGTAACGGCAGTTTGGGCAAGTGTGCAGATATACTCGCGATGTGTAACAGCTCCGGAAAAAAAGTGAGCTTTCTTTGATCGCTCTATGTAGTTAAATCACAATTTAAATAACAGATTTGTTTCATGCTACTAAGAGAAACAACGTGAAGTTGACCGTTTAGTCACTGGCTTGATTCACTGATGCATAAACAGTATTAAACGATTTAGAAAGAAAGTCTGAGTGAACTTGAATGATTAGCTACCCATCAGAAATCACCGATCGCAGATCAGGCATTAATGAACACTGTTACTCACTGTTTGTGCCGGTGCTGTCGAATCCATATCACTGTTTGTAACGCCTGTGCTGACATTGCGACTGAATCATATGTAAATATTTGGGCGGGCAAAGCAGAGAAAGGGGAGGTAACAATTCTCGTTGCAACGTCACAACGAGGAGATTCAAGATCAGCCCGTTTGAGCTTCCATTTTCTCAAAGGCAGAGAAAGATAGAAAAATCTCGATTTACACCGATTCAAATTTCTAGAAACTTGGGGACCATATACAGGCTAGGGGAACATATCCATATCGAAGATCTATGTGAATAATGACTACTTTGAACAAAACCTACTTTTGTCTGAGTTACAAATTACTTGAATTAGTTCACATGTTACAAGAATTTCTAACTTCAGTATCTTGAAAAATATCGATATCAAAGTACTCGTGAACCGGATGTTGCAACTGACTCCAGTGTTGTGGTGTATTTCCAAGTGAAGCAGAATATTGAATAAAGGGTGGGGGTTTTATTGTGGTGCACCCCCACTCCACCTCTCGCTCATAGCAGATTCACCGTCGGATAGGAGTGGTTAAGAATATCTGCATGTTACACCTGACATCACGCTTCACTGCTTCTGGGTTCTAACGCTCTGCCAGATGTCCCAAGAACACACCAAACTATGCTAATATACACCCACAATGTCATGTAATTCTGAAAAACTATAACCCTAACCTCTATGTATGAAAAAAGTATGAAAAGCATCGTCAGAATAGTCCATCTGCCATCAGTGATTCAACCGTAATATTGTGAAGTGACGAGAATACTTTTTGTATGTGAAGCTGAACAAAGCTATTATGGGTTTGGAACGACATGGTGGTAAGTGATTAATGACAAAATGTAAATTTTGGGGTGGAGTAACCCTTACATTTTTATAAAGAATATCTCTTTGAGTTTGAGACTTTAGTCTTTGCAACTTTAGGGATCGTATCTATTCACAAACAGCGTGTAACATTCCAAAGCAAAAGGATAATTTTAAATCACATCCCTTTAATATAACCTTTTATTAACACACATATAAATATTGATCAAGTGTCATTACAAAAATCTCATTCTTAAACATTTTCTCATTATGTGTATTTGTTTCTGTAAAATAGTGTAACTTTGTTGCAAAAGCTTACAGCACAATGAAGTCTGATTTCCAATTTGATTTCAAACTGAATTAAACTTAAAAAAAAAAAAAAAAAAACATTACAAATCAAACTACCTCAATTCAGTTTGAGGTGTTCAAAATATGACAACACTGAATTTTTATAAGCAGCGATTTTAGAGCCATGTATGTTAGACCTATTCATTTAGATGGAACATCAGATGGCATTGACCTGTAATGACTACAATGTAGTGATGTAGTTTCACAGACTAGGATATTTATCCATACAGATCAGACAAATATCCCATTCAGAAACATTTCTAGCATAAACTTACATTGTAAAGAAATTAAAGTTACATCTTTGATTGTTGAAAGACTTTCTGGTGCATTTCACTTACAGCCAATAAAATTTCCTGTAGGGTTTTTATCGGCCAGGTGTGGATCGATTCTAAACAAAGTTTAATCCAAGAGCAAAAAGAAATAATTTCTACTTTAAAAGCATGGAGAGTTCATGATTGCACACAGTCTGCGCACAAGCAATATCAGAGTGAGAGGACACGCAGTTCATTTGTGTAAGTTAGGCCTATATGAGAGCTCACATCAAGTTTTCTGCCGTTAAATGACAGTTCTCATGTTACAATAAAGTGCTCGCCACACTTGCGTGGGAATGATTACAATTATGTGGAATACCTGCAATCCCGCGCAGACATTCAGACTGTAATTGACAGGAGGTGGATGCGTGTCAAACTCACTGTTGGAGAGGAGAGAGAGACGCAGCTTGTATTGGGGTAGGCCATATATGGGAGATACTGTGGAAAATGAGTACTGGAACTGTGTCAGATATTTCAGTATCAGTATTAAAAAATGATATTTATGATAACACCACCATGTAGTTTAATAAATTCCATAGTCCATAAATTGCACTGAGCTCCATGTCTGATCAGCTCTTCACCTGCTGCAGTGGTGGCTTTTCCCAGTTCACATATCAGCGCTTTTATTGGACTCTTTATGATTGGATATTTTTAGTGGCTACTGAAGTGCCAACAAAGGTTTGACTATCAATTCAAATTGTGGGTGTACTCAGTAACGGACTATGATTTAAAAGTAATGAAGTAGATTATTTTGCTTAATTTGTACTTAAAAGGGGGGGGGGGGGGGGGGGGGTTGAAATGCTCGTTTTCACTCAATATCCTGTTAATCTTGAGTACCTATGGAGTAGTACTGCATCCTTCATAACTCCAAAAAGTCTTTAGTTTTATTATATTTATAAGAGAAAGATAGTCTGTACCGATTTTTCTGTGGGCGGAGCTAAAGAATCACGAGCACCAATAGGCTTTTGCGTTGAGAGCGTTTGGAAGCTGTGACATTACCGTGAGAAAAAAATAATAATCATCCAAAACAAACCATGGCTAACAGTAAGATTCAGCGTATATTTATGATCCAGAATCAGATCCAGAGGCTGAAATTTAACAAGAGCAGCAGCAGCAACGACTACATTAGGACGTCTCTATTTGGTATGTATTGAAACTGTGTATATTTGCTTAGTGGTTTTGGAAAATGACTAAGTTCCACTTTATGTCGTCTTTTTTTTTTTTTAAGCTGTACATGTGGAAAGTGCAGTTTGATGACAACATCGCATGTTGTTTACTTGATGTGCTTACGCGCCGATAGCTAAGTTAACAACACCGAGATATTTGAAGCAGTTTTACTCACCGCCTGCGGTTCCAACACACGATCGTGACCCTTTTTCGTTGGGATTGCATCATCCGTAAGAAATAAACGATACGCAAATCCGGCGTCAAACTGGGCCTTGTTTGTAAAACAAGCATCTTCTAAATGCAGGGAACAAACACAAACACTTGCACAACTCCGTTGATGATCTGTAAAAATAAACTCCATCCACTGGTTAATGCTGTTTTTTTTTTTTTTTTTGGTAATCTGTGCAGGGTTGTCTTGCCCTGGCAACCAAAAACACTTCTTTTGTGACATTTTGCGACGCTCTCGCTCTGATCAGTGAAGTCTGTTGTGCTCTCAGTGCTCTGCTATACGGGAGCGCGCGCTCTTCCGGCAGACGTGCCCTCATGACCCATATAAGGAAATTCCGCTCCATCTAACGTCACACAGAGCCATACTCGAAAAAAACTTTCCGAAACTTGTGACAAACCGGACGGAGTATTTTTTTTGGAACAAAAATACTCCTTCAAACGTACAACTTAATTTTTGAAACTTTGTCCATGTTTAGCATGGGAATCCAACTCTTTAACAGTTTAAAAAACTCAGTATGCATGAAATGGCATTTCAACCCCCCTTTAAGTACAAGTAAAAGTACAGCTTTAAAAATATACTCATAAAAGTACAATTCCCCTAAAGAAAACTACTTAAGTATTGTAATGTGAGTAGTTGTTATTCATAACCTTTACCACTGTAAACATGCACTACTGCGCTAATGATATTTTTTATTCCCTGAACTTAAAACTGTATTTGTATTTTTAATTATTTAGCATGTATATAAATATTTTTACCTCATGGGGACCATTGACCACAAATGAGCTGATTTCAGCTATATCCTTTTGGGGCCATTTGGTTAGCACAAAGTAGGGTAAACCTGTAAACACACATACGGATCTAGATCATTGTTTTTATTGCATTTAATAGTATCCCATATGCTTTCAGCTTTGCATTCTATGCTCCATTTGATCTCTGTTTGACAGTCTGTAAGAAACAGATACTGAAAAGATGCAATGAGTGCAGCCATTGACTAATGCTAAAGTAGATCTGACGGATGATTCAGCCTGTTCTCTCATGACCAAGAAAATCAATATTGCTTTGGATGAATAATCATAAAACTGCTTAAGGACCATCTACATTTGCAAACTTCAGATCTCTGGCTCTGCTCTCACACTTTTTGGATGTAGTCAGACTAGCTGTGAGTAAACATCCAGTGAATTAAGAAAATTGACTACTTTATTAACACCTTTTTAATTTAATTTAATTTAATTTGTGACAGTATAACTAGGTATAATAGATTTTGCAGGTTCTTATGAAGTTGGCAGTCACTGGCCGTAACTCTTCTATGTTTAATTGACAAAGTTTTCAAAGATTGAGGAAACTATTTTCAAACTTACCAAACTGCAAGCTCATACATGAAATTACCAGTGGCATAATTCACTTTATCGATATAATCTTATTAGAGCAGTACAGTATATAGAGTTTCAAAAGTTGCTGTTACCATGGAAACATAAATGGTTCCCAATGCAACTTCCCACTGTTTTGATTGTCAGGTCTCAAACTACTACTTATACTGTATAAGTCTACAGTATGTCACATATGTCACAATATGTACAGTATTTTACACTACAATATTGTACAGTACAGGATTTATTTTCAATACTATAATCATATCAACAAGTTTTATATTGCCCTTATTTGCATTGTTTGGTTTCCATTATATTGTTTGCAGTGCTTCACTGGATGAACAGTTTATACACTTAAAAATTGCAGAACACATCTGAATGTATCTGAATATTATATAGTTATTTACTTTAAAACAATGTTTTTCATGTTTATGGAACTTCCGTACATGATTCATCTGGATGCTGTTGATTCATCTGAAAGTTTGGATTGTTTCATGGCTATTTTTATTATTGTTTTAGACCTACAGAGAAAATGAATGTGAAAGACACTTCCAGAACCAAGGCTGCTGAGAAAGTGGGTTTGTCAGTGGTGTATAGCTGTTGCGCAGTACTGTATGTCTTGTTAGTGTGTGTTCACCAGCTCCTGCTGTCTGCACTGCTCTTTGTTCTGTTCTATACTGCAGCCATCACAGATTCAGGAGGGAAGCAGATACTCGTGGTTCTGCCTGATTTAAACATTTCAGTACTAAATACAGACACAAATAGGGCTAAGAGTGTTTTGTGATCACTCAAACCGTGCTGAATTGTATAGAAAATAATATTTTAGTATACTTATCTTTTAGTATAAAACTGTCCTTGCAGATCACAATAATGTTATTGAAATGAAAGGCTACGGAAGTGTGTTTAAAGAGAGTACACCTTCATGGCCATGTTTCACCCAAAAATGAAAATGCTTTCATCAGTTATTCACTCTCATGTCGCTCAAAGCCTATAAGACTTTGGTGAATCTTTGAAACACAAATTAAGATATGTCTCCAGAAATGTGTCCCTCCATTGAAAGTCCAGGAAATCAGAACTTAGAAGATCCAATTAAGCCATACTGGTTTAATAATATCAATCTATTTGAAATCAACCCATATGAATGGAAGCCCAAATTAAGTATTTTTTATCATAAAAAGGTGTATTTATTCATACAACTTGGATTAATCCATTCGAATCACATGGATTTTTTTTTTTTTTTTTTTTTTTTTTTATCTTTTGGATCTTCTACATTCATGGATCTTCTAAGTTCAACTATATTTATTTACATCACTGTAAATTCACATTTGTTCATTTAGCATTTGCTTTTATTCAAGACGACTCACTATTGTCATGCCATCTATTTGGACCCTTTGTTCAGTTTATGTCTCACAGAGCCCTTTGCATGAGTTAAACACCAGTTTGAATGAGTTGCTCTGGACCCAGTAACCTGGTTTATGCAAGAGAGCACCTTATTTACAGAGCTGACATTTATAGAACTAAAGATTTGCAGACCAGGCCTGAAAAAAAGCTTTACCTCTGCCTGAGGATTTGCATAAACGAACTGAGCACTGGTTAAGAAAAAAGCTATTTCCAGTATTATCTATTAAACCCCGAGTGTTACGGTTAAAGGCGCTCGCATTTTGACATTTCAGATCGAAATAAGATCAAAAACCTTCGGTGTACGGAAATTAATTTTAACGGAGCCCAACCTGCAGGAGATTGTGATGCGTTTATTGCTCTTTTCCCATTTTCTGTAGATGAAAGATGTGGGTGGCTGAAACCAGCCCAGAATTCATAATGAAATATCAGAAGCCAGTTTAGCAGCAGATCTGTGGTGGGTTACACATTCTCTGCTGAAGCATCTGCTCACAAACACCAGCAGCTTTGGATTTGGCACTTCCAGGATCCCTAGAGGAGCATCCCAGAGGAACTCTCCCAACTGACAAATGATCTTCTTCAGAGAGGAGGAGGTGCTCTCCTCACAGGCACCTGCTGCGTGCCAGTGTGTGTGATCTAGATGATGAGTCACACTCAATTTAACCCCGAAACTCATGCGTGGTGTCCCCCAAATCTTTTTATTTATTTCAAAGTTTGTAATATGAAATGACAAAATAAATAAATACATTTGAGCATACTTGTAAAAGGAGTACTGTATTACGGAAATACTATCCTTTAAGAAAATAACATCCTACATATACTGTAGATACATCCTATTGCAAAATATAGTTTACGTTTAAATTAAATGCAATTATTTAAACCACACCTTGGCCCACTTAAGTGTAATTATAATGTAATTATAAGTGTAATTATTTCTGATGTATTTTAAACTGGGTTATAGTGTACTGACAAATTTATTGTCAAGTGTATATGGTAAGGTCATTTCTGTTTGAACTTATATGCCATGCATTTAAATATATTTGTAACTATACGTTAGTATTGATGAATAGTAATTTCGTGCATTTAACATATATTAAATGTAAATGTAATATTCAACAACACTCTACATATACATAAATACTTTTAATTTTAAGGTGCACTACAATTAACATTCAGTACATATTACAGTTCGGTACACATTAAGCAGACTACAAGCTTTCTGCAAACTCTGGAGTCTTGCATGTCTTGTTGCAAAACGGTTACATGCAAGAAATCCAGAAATCAATGCACAAAAGGTAAATGAATTCCACAGAGTCACTCAGAGATCTATAGTGTATCACAGCAAGTAAATATACTTAATGTTGATATACATAATGCAGATGACTGACATGTTCTAGCAATGTTGATGTTGATTATTACGCCTCAGACCTGCACCAATGCTTTAGTGTGTTACAACTTATTCTTTCTTCACTTTTAGGTCACTTGGTGTTCCTCCAGGAAGAGGAAGCTGTCCTCTGATTGGCCCGTTACCCTTTGACCTTATCTATACAGACTACCACGGCCTGCAGCAGATGAAACAGCACATGGGCCTTTCCTTTAGACAGCACAGGTCAGTTTGAGACTCTCGTCCAAAAACATACTGAGCTGCCTTTCTGATTTCTGAACCTCTGGCTTCTAACAATAAAGATATGTCTTTGCCTGACTTTTTGAAAAAGTTACTAAACTTGAATTTTGATTTCATTGGGCCTTCAAGAAGCTCTATCATGTGCTTTATAATGGATTCTGAGTTTTATTGACTTGGTCATTTCAGCAATCTCGCTGTGAATTCTCAGAACTCAATCAGTGAGTTCAATAATGAATAGAGATGAACTCAGATACATAAAACACTGATGAGTACAGCATAATACTCCAGAAATTTAACTCATAAATAATGGATAATATTTATGTCTCATCGCTCACACCAAGACCGCCACATACATAATGCATTAAAATTATTGGGAGATCAATTAGAGGACATTTCTCATTTGTCAGCTGTAAAATACAGTATGTTGCTATATTTCACTCTGGGAGAGAATGAGACTGATTTTTCTTTTGTGTAATAAATCAACCCCGTAGGGATTTTTTTTTTTTTATTGCACTGCAGTGTTTACAGTGGTCCAAGTCTGAAAGCTGTTGTTTGCTTTCCAAGTGTCACAAAATACGAAATAATTTAATAATCTTCACATAGCTATTTTCATACAATTACACAAACTTACTGTATAAAATCATTATGAAACAGGGTAAAAAGAAGCACACTTTAGCATGTTTTTATTATTAGAATAGCACCCTTTAAAATAGTATAGTTGATAAATTAGACTTAATTGCAATAAAATTAAAATATATTATTGTTAACCTTGATATAAAATGCAGTTAGAACTTTAGTTAACAAAAAAATAAATAAATAAATAAATCTATGTGTAATTTAAAAAATATTTTGTCTTTGAAATATGGTTAAAGGATTTTTGGTAAAATAAAATATACTTTAATGTCTTTTGTAGTGTATTTAAATAGATTTGTAATTTCACTTTTGTAATGGTGAAGTATCAAATATTGTATATTGTATTATTAATATATTAAATTTAAATTGAATAGCACACTGCAGTTCAAATCATAATCAGGTACCTGTGCTGTATGTTAGAGTACTTCTTTAATAATTAGTTAAGAGTGTGCTAATGTGTAATGTTCACAAGGGTTTGTTGTGTTCGGTAATGTGTGATGGCTGGTATTTTGAAATCTATTCAGATTTCAGGAGTCGTGAAGTGTAATCTGATTATGTACTGTTAATTATATCTACTGTATATTCAGTAATATATCATTGCAAATTTAATCCCATTAATGAGAGTGAAATCTAGAATGGAAAGAGATTTACTCCGAGCTATCATATGGCCTCAGAAGACTTGGAAATGAAAAGCACCACAGCGGTAGTCCCCTTGACTTGTGCATCAAATGATCAAATGATCTGCTGCTGTGGTGCTTTTCATTTTGGAGCCTGTCTGTCCCTGGTTACCATTCACTTTCATTTTATGAAATAACAAATATAGAGAGAGTAGTATGAATGATCTGCAAAACAACTCCATATGTGCTGCATGAAAAAAAAAAAAACCTACACTTGTTTTTCTGTGTAGGTGTCACATCCGTGTGATCGACACCTTTGGGACGGAGCCAGCGTACAATAATGAGGAGTACGCCACACTGAACGGCTACAGGACCAACTGGGGCTACTGGAACCTCAACTGCAAACAATACATGACCATGTTCCGTGAGTCTGTGACCGCTTATCACTGGATAGAGCTGATTCATACACAATTGTCCTGTTACAGCTGCTTTACAGCAGAATTTGGCTTTGCCCATATTTGAAATTTTGGTAATACTTTTGATCAGAAGACATATCCACTGTTAACTGTTGCATCAAACTTCTGATCTGCTGCTTATTGATAGTAAGCAAGCTAGTTATGTTCAGGTATTTGAAAGGGTTAATGGATCTACAATGAGGTCATGCTTATTAATATATGCTTTGTAAGTAAGGGATAATGTGCATCCAGCTGGTTGTGTGCTTCACATAAGGGTACTGATCACCCTGTAGGGGGTTATTCTGCAATAACATTACATAACATTTTACCAAATTAATAATTAATATCGGCCTTCGTGATATATCGGTTGACCCCTAATCATAACTATAGGGAATACAATCTATAATGTTTTTATTCGTTACACTTAATAAAGTCCTTCCTGAAATTTTATAAAACTGAAATGTTTTTTTATAAACTTTGAAACTTTTTATAAACTGAAATGTGTAGCTTTTGTAAGTAGAGTAAAGAACATGCAACGTACCAAGGATACCATGAAATAAAGGTGTAACCAAATATATTGCTTCAACCAAGTAGTTTAGTTACCTAATTCGTATTACTAGCTTGTAACTTCTTTAGTGAAAGGGCTATGTTGTGGTTTCTCTAAGGCATTTATCAGGCTGCATTTTGTAAGTCTTTTAGTAATCACAGCACAGAAAACGAGAACAGTGAACACGTCTGGCTGAGTGTTTAGTGTTTGGGAAGCAGATGCTGTGGACGCAGAGCATCTGTAAGCAGGAGAAGAGCAGCAGATGTTGTCAGAGCTGGAGAGTGTTTGTGTCTGTGCAGCATATGCACAAATCTGCATCTCCACACTCTGAAGCACTGCTCCTCACTTAAATACATCAACAGAACACAAGTTTGGATCAAATTCAGAATTTAGCAATTTGTTCCTTTTCTCTTCATGAGTGTGAATTTGAATTGAATTGGGCCGATGCCCTTCAGGATGATGAATTGATGATGATTTATATTTATTTTATTTATTTTTAGGAATGCACCAAATCCAGATTTTTTGGCTTCGGTCGAATAACGAATCCACTGTTTAAGATTTGGCCGAATCCTACTCGCATCCTTATTCCATTAACACAGTAAAACACATTAATGAAGTAAACAACGTCCACAGCAGTGTATTTTTCATTTTATTTTAGTTTAACTGTAAATAAAAAAAAAGAAGAATAGGCAACATAATGCCAGGATGAAGTGGGAAAAACTATTTAAAGCCTATGCTTACTCAAGTACAAACCAAAACCTTTCAATAAAAGTGTAACAATGCAAATCTTTGAAAATGAAATCAGAATATGTTTGGTGACTTAACTGAAATTAATGTTATTAAACATTTACTCAATAAACATGGGTAGTAGGCTGTTTAGTTTTTGTTTATAACAGTAGGATAGGCTACGATTAGAACAGTAGCCAAATATTACGAAAAATATTACGGAAGATCAAACACATCTCCTGCATCATAATTAAATTAACGTGAAACCTCTAACCTTTCACATGAAATGAGAGTTTCCTTTCAAATAAACAAGACGCTCTGCATTAACAGGTGACAGAGTTGTGAGTGTGGGAACCACCGTGTCCCCAGCAGTACTGAAAGTCACAGAGGTTGGTGGCGCTGAAGAGGATCCTCTCTAAGAGGAATCAAAGGCTCACAGAAAAAAAAAAGCTTATCACCACGTCAGAACCCGATGTGACTGGCTCTGTATTGCTATGGTACAGATCATCCCAGCCGCTCCAGATTCCTGAACAGTGTCATTTAGTGTGAACTGTCGGGCCGTGTTCCTCGTCAGGCTCGACCAGCGGTTCGACGGGGAAAAAAATCTAAGGTTTGGCCGAAGCTGAACCCAGTGAAAAAGCCCAGTATTTGGCCTAATCTGAATTTAAATCCTGGATTCGGTGCATCCTTATTTATTTTTTACCATGAAACATACTATATTGACAAAAAAAGAGAAGAAAAATAAAGATAAAGATAACAAGATATATGTAGAGAGAGAGAGAGAGAGAGAGAGACTTAAAAGGATTGCTGAGCTCATAATAAGTCAAATTGCTTATGCATTTGAGCTAAATAAGCAAAAGAACCAAGCAGTACTACCATTACAGTTTGTTAAGTCCTGAACGTGCTGGTTTGGGCTGAAGGGCTGGTCAGAAACAATACGTTTTTATGTGGATACCCGAGCCTGTACTCCAATAAAAAATCGACCATATAGGTTTGTGCAAGCATTTATTACGACCTATATTTACGTTTTAAAGTTACGCACCCTCTAGTGGGCGTAAAAATAATGACAGCATCGCGTTGCGTCTGTCGTCATGAATTGACGTATAACGTCATTACCAATTAAAATGCACGTTTATTTAAATGCAAAGTGTGGGCGTTTTACACCGATCTCACAGTATTTCTACATATTTCACTACTGTAGGTGGCTTATTCTTTCGAATGACCACACCTAACCCCACCCCTAAACCTAACCCTCACAGAAATCATGCTAAATTATGACTAACTGAGCTACACAAAACGCAAACCAGGGGGCAAATAAAAGAGTACAAAACATTAATATGAAAACGAGCTTTTGCCGATAGGGGCGCAATTGTAGTATGCGCTCTGATGGGTCGTATTTCAGGGATTTGGACAAACAACCTATACAAGCGTATTGGTTGGAGGACAGGTTAGGCACTCGCATGCTGTCCGAGCTGCGACTTTTAGTATGTGTGTGCACAGAAACAATCGATCACATCGTGTGAGTACTGCATTGAAATCTCTTTTGCGATGTCTTGCACTTGAATGTTTAAACTGACAAGACTAGTGTGAGAATGATAACATGAAATCAAAACTTTCTTAAGTCCTTCATTCTTACTGTGCATACAATTTAAAAAGTTAAATGTTTTGTTTACTACCTTACATTCAGCAGTCAAACTTACATTTTTTGAGCACTCATGAAATTATTCTGTCCACTGCTTCTCTTTGCAACATTCAAAATGAATATAACTGAGCCATTGCGGTGATCTCATAAAGAACTGTATATAATATATTTTTGTATTTATTTATTTCTGCAGCACACACTCCTGATAACTCTTTCATGGGTTTTGTGACCGAGGAACTAAACCAGACTGAAAGATTGATGATACAGAGGGACAAAGTCAACAACATGGCTGTGGTTTACGGCAAAGAGGCCAGTATGTGGAAGGTAAGAATGTGTGCGTCCAATAACAACCGTCAAATCAAAGGCTGACCGTTTCCTGATTGGGTAGCAGAAACAGCAGAATTAGCAGAGTTCTGACACTTTTCTACAGTATGTACTGCCAGCCTTGCTCAGCATTCAAAAACACTGTTGTGTCGCTGCTGTAGACTTGCTTCAGTCTGTGTAACTGTCAGAACATACAGAGATTGATTGCCTGGCTCCTATCATGGCTTGTTGGGCACACTGATTGTGCTAAAGTGGCGTTTGGATGTGCTGACAGCAAACAACATCAGGCTGCTTTAACACGCTTCAAAGCAGGATGAAAGCAAACATTCTGCAGCATCGAGAGAGACAGGCTGTGAACATCGCCGGAGGAAAATGCACCCACCCGTCCTCCAATAAAATAAATAAATAAATAAATAAAAACTTGACAAGTAGCAGGCTTTAATCAGAAAGTGTGTTCAAACCGGCAGGCGTTTGGGAGCAGAGATTGGTTTTGATGAGTGTAAAATGTACCCCAGGAGCCACTGAAAAGCTCCAAGACTTTGAAGAATGAAGTCTCCACGCTTAACCTGAATGTTTTGACTGCCATGTTAAACGCTGTGTTCCTCAGCGCTGTATTATTGTGTCTCTGTGCTGCTTGAGCTGTGCATTGTTGTGTATGTTTTGCGTGACAGGTTGCCATTTAAAAGCTATCTGTGCTCTGGAGTCCCTAAACACTGACAGTTCCCTCCGGGCCAAATGGCAGCCCACTCGCTCTCATTGTGCATGTGTCACTCAGCCCAGCACTACAACTGTACGCTTAGAGATTGGAAAGACAATCATTGCTCCTTTGTCCGCCGTTTCCCCCCCTTCTAATTTATTTTTTGGTCTCTTGTCGACCGTCTTGGCTCACTTACAGCTCCAAGTCAAAACGTGACAATCATTTCAGCAGTGTATGGAAGAGAAGGGTTCTCATGGTCATGGAAAAACCTGAAAGTACAAGGGCGTTATTTAACTTCCTGGCCTGGAAAAGTACAGTGAAGTTACATAGATAGAAGGCCATTTTGTTCATTTGTTTGTACAGTATATACAGTAATATAGTGAAATGTTTTTCTAGTTTTATATATTTTCAAATATATCAATAAAATATTCCAGTATTCAGTGTCAAATATTGGAAAAAGTTGTGCTGTGCACAGTTATGATTCGCTGAATTTCTAGGTAGAAGCTCAACTGATGTGTGTGTGACAGATGGTATGTCATTGTAGTATAGTATGACATTAAAATTTGTATTGATGCATTCTTTTTAATCATTGATTCATTCAAGATGAGCAATGAAGTCATATTACAATCAGTCAAAAGGTATGCTTTTTAGCACTGAATTACAGCTCTTGAGATTTGATTTATGATGTGGTTAAATAGCATGTGTCTGTAAACGAAAGTGAGTCTATTATTTTCTTCTGCAAAGGCTGGTAATCCTTATTCTCAGTCAGGAAAGCCCACCCCCAAGATTCTATCATATTCTGGGCTCAGATCCCTTCTTCATCGCAAATCTATGGGATTTGTTCACCTAGTTTATCGTACACCAGCCGGAAATTATCTGATCACTCAAGACACAGGATTTGGGGAATCAGTAGTGTGGCCTGTGTTAAACACTGAAGCTTTATACTTACGACTAGAGGTTTTTAGTAACTTGTAATCATTAAAGGGGTCACATGATGCAATTCTAAGTTTTCCTTCCCTTTTGGAGTGTTACAAGCTGTTCATGAATAGATAAGATCCCTAAAGCCCCAAATAGATATACTTTATAAAAGTTCAGACTTGTCCATGCCCTCCTAAACTGCCTTGTTTAAACAACACCCCCCCCCCCCCCCATCCCCATGTGTCTACGTCCTGATGTGGGAAGATTTGCATAAAACTGCCCAAATGTTCAGTGTTTACTGTCAGTGGTATAATCAGTGGTTAAGTTGTATTTACAACACTGTTCCAGAACTTTTAAACCCAAATAGAGGACTGTTTCCTGATCCTGGGAGAGAATTCTAAAATGCCAGCTGTTCTGACTCACAGTCTATAAGTACATTTATATATATAAAAGAGTTTTAAGCAGTGTAGAATGATATGGAATGATATTCCGGACATTATTCAAAAGGAATTGCAAATTGTATTTCGTCCCCTTGGAATTATAAGGTTCTATCTGCGTTCTGAGCAATTTTGAGATATTGAGCTTCAAAGTTTTTGCATTACATATAGGAAAATGTGTATGGGGAACAAGTTTCTTTCAAACATGAAAATAACAGGGACCCTAAATGTATTCTAAATATACAATATCAAAATCCTATCGAATTTGTAAATGAGGATTTTTGGAATGAGTCAAATGCAGATAGAACCTTCTAATTCTAAAAAAAAAACACTTTTCACTTGGAATTATAAGGTTCTATCTGCCAAAACATTATTTGAACATTGAATATAAACTTAATGCTGTAAAAATGTCTCAACATGTGTTAGAAAGTAAAATTGTATCCTTTCTATGACATTTATTTTATATTTTTAGCACTTTCATGTATTTAGGACATTTCAAATTAAGCAAGGTAGGTCTAAATATTTTGTTGAGTGCATATGTTAACAATTTGGTGGGTAATTAAACACATTATTGCAGAAATTGTTACTTTAATCTTTATTTTGTTTAGACAGAAAGAAGCTACAGTATTTTTTTTTTTTTTTTTTTGTTATAATTAAGACCCAATCAATTAAATTGTTGACTATTTGACCTTTAAGGCTTAATATTGACATTTTAAGACTTTAAAAATTGCACAAAAAAAAAAAAAAAATTCATAAAGTTTAATAATCATTGAAAAATGATTCACTGACTATATATAAATCGCAAAAAAATGTCAGACTCATTTTTTAAAACACATAACTATTATACTCTCTGTGACTCTTTTTTTTCAAACACAGACTTTATCTGAGACACTTCTCCCGTTTCTTCTTTTCTGAGTAGACCCCAGCTCTTTAATTTGTAAACTGTTAGGTGCAGTCACTGGTTCCCCACTGGTTTGTCTGGTTAGACCCTAGGCCCTGCTGCATCTACCTTGTCACCTGCCTGGAGAAAAAAAATACATGTGAAAAAATACATATTTAAACACAATATTTACATTATATATATTTAGCATGGTATCCCATTGAGTAGCAACACAGTCTACAATCATTCTTAAATCGTTTTAATACTGAGGTAACTGCTTTAACGATCTTTCACTTGTTCACATAACGAGAAAGAAAGGTTCGGTAGTTTTTTTTTTTTTATCTTAGTGCTTGCCTCTTATATCAGGAACTATAAAGCTAGCGCTGCTGGCTAGTGTGGTGTCTAACTATGAAAACAATCTTCTCAGCGCGATCTAAAGCTGGTGACGCGACATATAAAGTTGATCCTGATTGGTCCTCTTCTGTGAATTCGAAATGCTGATTGGCTCACGCAGATAGAACCTTATAGAGCCAAGTTAGAGTTCGTCTTTGTAGATAGAACCTTTTTGTTTTTTCAATAAAAAGTCCCAAAATGTACACAACTTCAAAAAAAACATCACATAATGTAAATACGTTGTCACAAAATAAGAATATGTGAATAACTAAATTTTGACAAAAATGTCAGATAGAACCTTATAATTCCAAGGGGACGATTTGCAATTATGTTTTCAATTTGTGGACGCATAAAATGTGACATAATCCAAACGCAAATGCAAATCGCGCATTACCCTTTGCATTTTCGCTTTCACGAACGCACAGTGAGTGCCAAATTTCAAATTGAAAAGCAAAGTCCGTTTGCAAATGCAATTCTCATGTCTTATGAGCTATGAGCCTGTCATATTTAAAAAGCAATATTAATTGCCACATTTAATTTTTCACTCTCTCTGCACAGCGCATGTAAACTGCCAAAACTCAAATGGAATCGCAAATCCTTTTGCATTTGAATTTCAGACGTCTACACAGAAACCTGTCAAACAAGTGACAGGGGTGGGGCCATTTTATTGGGCGTTTGCATTGGGAAGTGACATCACTCCCATCAGATGCTGTTCGTCAAGGCCACAAACTCATTTAACCTGTTCAAAACCAAATGGCTTCTGAGTAAAAGGAAATCTGTACCATATGAACTGTCATCAACTTGCTGCGCCAGTATCAACATGTCCTCCACAATCTAACCAATTTCAACCATTTTTCAAAACATTCCGCAAAATCGTATATTAATAATTGTTTATTACCGTCGACTGTGAGTGATGTCACTTCCAAATGCAAACATGCCCAATAAAATGGCCCCACCCCTGTCACTTGATTGACAGGTTTCTATGTAGACATCGGGAAATTCAAATACAAAAAGAATTGCGATTCCATTTGAGTTTTGGTATTCTACATGCGAGTGAAAAAGCAAATGTGGTAATAAATATTGCTTTTTAAATATGACAGGCTCATAGCTCATAAGACATGAGAATTGCATTTGCAAATGGACTTTGCTTTTCAATTTGAAATTCGGCACTCACTGTGGGTTTGCGAAAGCAAAAATGCAAACGGTAATGGGCGATTTGCTTTTGCGTTTTGATTATGTCAAATTTTATGTGTCCACAAATTGAAAACGCCATTGCAAATACAGTTTGCAATTCCTTTTGAATAACGTCTGGAATATCATTCCATGTTTTATGTTTACATGGCACGATGAAATGCAATGCTTAATTAAAAGATTAAATAATACTAAAAGAAGTATTATAAGTCATTATAATCTGTAATTATTTCCCAACTAAATGCAACAAGTGCCTCGTTTATAATGGTTTTAAATGTTTTTTTGTTTTTTTTGTTTTTTTTTTTGTCTCATCACACCGGTCATGACAGTATGGTAAGATGCATAACATTTCCGTCACATGCTTGAGGTATTTGGCCAATCACAATGCACTGGATAGCTGGTCAATCAGAGCACACCTAGATTAGGGAGCTAGTTTTACATCGCAAGATTTGTAATATGTCTGCACAAGCAAATGCATAAAACATTTTTTTTTTTTTTTTTTTAAAGAAGATTCAATTTAGATTCTGGAAGCGGCACTGGAATTAATAATTTATGTAATCATTTTATATAAATGAACTTGCTGATGCACAAAGAAGCTTTAATTTGTTTAATTTAGATTGATCGATTGTTACAGATTTCTATAATGATGTTTCAACCTCAGTGCTGTTTAACTAACGTTTGCATTCAGAGATCGATACAGAGATGTCATTAAGGTAGTGCTGCTTTTCCTAAGACAGACAGAAATCTTTAATGTGAACCTTAACGAGGCTCTACATTGATTTTCTGAATGTCACTCCATTGTTTGAAATGGCACATCGTCTGTTACGCTTATTCTTCAATCGCACGTTCATTACCGCTAAAAGGAGAAGTGATTATGGTTCACACAAGAATAATTGTCATGAATGTCTAGAAGGTAAACTTCAAACTTTTTTGGTCACTTTGCTTGTATGATGTACTTTTAAGAACTAAAGTTCCAGTGTGCTGTTATTAGAATATGCATGAGAGAGCAAAGAGAACAAGCAGAGGTTATTTTGCTGTGCAAGGAAAAGAGCCAAATGTGTTTTTATTCTCAAGAGGAGGACCTTGCCTCCAAAACTCATAATGGTGTGATCTAAGAAATTAGGTGTTAACACTTGCCTGAGGAGATGTATGAATTATTGAAGAAGTAATGATTTAAATAAGTAAATAATTCATACTCCTCTTTTACTACACGTCTAAGTGAACTTTCGTTATTGTCCAGAGAACTTTGTGTGTGATGATGTGAAGAAAGAATCTTCAAAACTTTTGGTCAAGGGTCAATTTGGAAATCAGAAGAAAGCCACCTTATTATTTGTATCTTCTTCTATATATATATATATATATATGGTTTAATAAGCCAGTAGGGGAAAAACGAAGACGATAGCTCATTTTAATTACATGTTTCTCAGTCAAATGCTTGACAGCATCAAATCAGTATTAATATATGAAACATAATAATCATTCAGTGGAGACGATTGTGAAATTGACTATAGTCATGTGTAATTAAAGATGTGAGCAATAAGATAAAATATTTTCAGTATATCTTGCCAGTTTAATAAAGAAGTGCTGACGTGGTTTGGCATTTTTACTTTTAATATTTTCTTATGAATTATCCTGTGAGCCAGAATGGACTCGTTTACATGTAATTATCAATGAAGATTCGGGAGGAGCGCGTCAGATACTTAGCCTAATCATCACAGGTGGACCACAATCAAGTAATCAATCCCACAGTATAAATATCGCTGATTTACCTCTATCCATTGACGGTTTATCAGCATCCCTCCTCCACCCCATCTCCTCACTTCAAGTTCACTTTACAATATACGGGGAAGGGGGGGTACTCTAGGTTCGGGCAATTCCCGAGCTCGGAGCCCTTCCCCGGACAGCACGCCAAATACGCATACCATACCTCAGCGAATTATAGGTAAGCGTGAACTAGTGAATTGCATAAATCCAGCATTTTTGGTCAATTGCCTTGCTGGTTCTGATGTCATTAGAATGCAATGTGTAAATTCTCTACCATTTATATAGTTTTTGTAATCATATATTTTTCAGCATGGTCAAATATAAACAGATACAATGCAAAAGCATGCATATGCACACACAAAGATGGAGAAATGAATGGTTGTGCTCTGCTGGGCTTTTTATTGAACATCAGCAGGAGTGAATTATTGCTGTGGGGGTTCTGGCAACAGCAGATCAGACTCTTCGTTTTTTTGTCAAGGGCAAATACATGAAACCTTTTTTTTCTGAAATACTAATGGAAAGCTCATGTGGTTCTGCTGTTGTGTTGTAATTGTATGCAGAGGCGAGTCAGTTTCACTGCTGTTATCTGTAGCCTGTGCTTTTGTGTGTGCGCTGTCCATGGTTCTGATCTCAAGTTAAATACAGAACTATTCACACTTTGATGCACAGTCTATATACATTTTGATTAAAAACACAAGAATGCATGCCAGAAAACACTATTAATTTTGAGAAAAGTCGACATATGTGTGTGACTGAATTGCACTTTTCATAATTCTCTATGGCAGTACAACGTTAAAATAGTGGTAAAGCGACAATTGCATGCAGTGCACATATTTTGCTCTTTATTATGCTGCTTTACAAACTGCTTTAAAAGGGATCAAGAGACACTAGTCTTTGTGTAGGGTTCATTCTCATCTGCTTCTCGATTTGTATGCTTCTGCAGGGTAAGGAGAAGCTGCTGAGCATCTTACACCGTTACATGGACATACATGGGACAGTGTACTATGAAGCCCAGCGGCCCCCTGAGGTGCCCGCATTCATCAGGAACCATGGCTTACTGCCCCAACAGGAACTACAGCAGCTTCTGAGGAAGGCTAAGGTAGGATCTGTTAGTATGGAGCACTTTCACATTTAAGCAAAAATGCAAATAGGCGTTTTGTTTACATTCTGCTCATAAAAAATGGGGACATAAACAAAAGTGTTGTGTTCATAATTTTGTTCAGTGTATATTTCTGTGTCAAAGTCACATTAACAGTCTAAATAGTAAAAAAAAAAAAAAGCATGTTTAGTGAATGTACACATATAATTCACAAAACTGTAATGTTGCCACACTTATGCAGTCAGTTTGACACATGAATAAAATGTAATCATATTATCCAAAGAAAAGTAACTGTAATCTGATTATGAGTGTTTTGAAACATAATATTATCAAATTGCAAGTACTTAATTTTTGGAATCTGATAAAATCCAGATTACATGTAATCAGTTTAAGGCAATTTCTGCATGTACTGTTCATCAAATATTCATACATGTTTTTTAACTGTGTTTTGATTAATGTTAATATGCATTAACTAGATTAAACTTATAATCAATGAACAACCCTAACAATCCTAAACATCAATTTTCCCTCAGCTCTTCTTGGGGTTTGGCTTTCCCTATGAAGGTCCTGCCCCTTTAGAGGCAATAGCCAATGGCTGTGTGTTCCTGCAGCCAAAGTTCAGCCCCCCTCGCAGCTCCCTCAACCATGAGTTCTTCAGAGGCAAGCCCACATCCAGAGAGGTAAGTGCAGTCCTCTCACTATATCCCTCATCAATGTAAAGAAGGGCCATTATGCAAGAAGAAATTACTGATTTAAAATTTTTAAATAACATCAAAAACCTTTCATCAGTCCATCTTTGGTTTTTAGCAAATGATTACACAATACAATTAATCTTGACTTTTTGAAATATGTGTTTATTCCTGATTTCTAAACACATTTCTCCAAACTAAAAGTTTAGTACTCCCAAAACACGTAACAGTCATCTATTAAATCTATGGAATATTGTTTTCCCACCACAATAAATAAATAAATAAATAAATAAATAAATAAATAAATAAATAAAATAAAATAAAAAGGTAATCGTTAGAAAATGTCAGAATTTATAGAAATTTTAAATATTATACTTTATGTTTCTGAAAACAGACCCATCTGTTCTATGTATGCATGTGTGCTTTTATGAACTGTATTCTTTTAAGTCTGCTCTCTTAAATTCAAATTCAAACTATGCATATTTACTAGTATGCATGTATTTGCTACCTCGGTACAAGGGGAATTGTATTAAAATTTAAAACACAATCTCAATTCACTTCTGAATGGCACACAGTCCTGCTGTTCATATAATCCTTTGCAGATCTTCAGAGCTGTGAACTGTGAAAATGAACTGGAGCGGAAGAATCAGTCTAGTGCACTCATGACAGATAGCACTCGTGTCTTCTTCTTCTCATCAGGTGTCATCTCAGCACCCGTACACTGAACAGTACATTGGCAAACCCCACGTCATAACAGTAGACTTCAACAACTCTCAAGAATTCGAAACAGCTGTTCAAGATATTCTCAAAGACAAGGTAAACTTTAGTTTTCTTTGATACAGTCACCCAGACATGATTAGTTGTTGGAAGAGGAAGATTTGGAGATGTTTCTATTGTATGAATCTCGTGGACAAGCATTAGTTCATTGAGCAGCATTTGTTTGGTGTATACATTGCAGAAATGTCTCAAGTTTCTGTTGGGCCTTTTGTCATTTGTCGGTTTGCACAGGTGGAGGCCTTTATCCCGTCTGAGTACACTTGTGAAGGCATGCTGGAGCGAGTGAACGCTTACATTCAACATCAGGTACATAGGCATTTCAGGCCCATTACTATGGAAAAACAAATATAAACAACCATAAATAGTTGTGAAGAAAATTATCCATTAATGTTCCAATTTGCCTTAATGCCATTTGCTAACAACCCCCAGAAATACACAATTTAAATTCAGTCATCTTTGGGAATGGATTCTCAGTTCTGGTCTATTTTGGAGTTATTCACACAAGCCAAAATGCCATGTGACTAATCACTAATCACTGGAGCCACAGAAACATGACGTTGTTGAGAAAATGGCACAACAAGAGCCCAACAACATGCACAGATACACAATGGGAAAAGTTTCTCTCAGCAGGGTTGCCAGATCCCAGAAAGAATTCCAGCCCAAAGCCAACCCTAAACCCGCACAAAAGAGTATGAAAACTAACCCTTGTTTAATCCTTTCCAATACACTGACAGAAGCAGGATTCCCATAAAGGGCCTTAAAATAAATGTTTCTAATTGGTCTGTCACAGTGTGATAAGCTGACAATTTAAACTATTTACATAGCACTTTTCAAAAAGCAGACTGTCCGGGAAAATCATTACATTTATTAGATGTATATTTATATTTAGCAGATTAAAAGTTTTGCCTTAAAATATGTATTGTGATATGTATTGTCAAGTAAAATCCTTGACTTTCTCAAGTATTTTAACATACTGTAGATTTCATCCATCTTAATACAATTCTCTTTCATTTTTAGATCATCTTGTTTTGTCTGCACACAAGCTTCAGTGTTTACGATGGCAGCCTTAATTAACCTGCCTTAAAATCCCCTGTGTGGACTAGACTCACATAATTGATAGGTTGTTCAGAGACATCAATCATGTGTCTGTCTCTCTTTCAATCAATCTTTAAGTGGCACATAGGTTGCCAGGTATTCATTACTAGGATCAACACACATTGGTAAAATGTTTTTTTTTGTTCATGTTTTTTTTTTTTTCCAATAATTTCTCCTAGTCTACACGTATAGTTTTTGTCACTCACACACACACATGCACACAGAGGAAGAAAAAAAGCACAACCCTGCATTTTCCAAAATAGCTCAATAGTTTGGGAGAAACACATCCCGGGCAACGCTGTCATGTAAGAAACTTTAATATTATTATTTTACTGTGATTCAGGACACACGTGTGTTTATGCTGTATGCTGTTAGGGAAAGAAAGTGTATGAAATGGGAGCAGTGCAAGTCTGTGATCTGTGTTGCACACACATGCACACGTTGACAAAAATGTAAGAAAACAAGCGTAAGCATATTTTTGCCTATGATGGGAACTACATATACGCTGAGCTTGCTAGTCAGTTGCCTCTGGGATTTGAGGTGAGCACATAAAGTGAAACGCACTCTTCTAAGAGCCTGAACAACCCTGAATGCTTTGTTCAACACCTTTAACACTCAGACACACTTTTTTTGAGCTCAAACCTGAAAATAACATACTGAAATGGCTCCTTTGAACTACAGGCATTATTGGGTCTCTTTTAAAGAAGACCCTTAGGGAGTATTCATGTTTAAGAGTTAATTAAACAATACATAATTAATTGGAAAAATGTTGAATAGTCGTTAAAAAGCAAAAGTATTTATTAAAAATGTGATGCATTTATTGCCAGGACTCTATAAATGTAAATGATACCGCTTTTTTTGAGTTACGTTAACAGACTTTAGGCCCGTTCACGCCAAGAAATATAATTATAAAGATAACTATAATAACGATTACATTAGCGTCCACACCAGTGTATGTCAATATTTGGTTATTAAAACTTATGTCTGATTAGTATTAAAGCCTTTGCATTGTTATGCAGTGTATTATTTATCTATTTTTGTAATATTAATTAAAAAGAAACTTTACAATTTTAACTGTCAATTGTCAAGAAAATCTCACAAGTACAGATGTTAATGGTCATAGAAATGAGCCTCATTTTCAGTTTCTTGCTGTCTTTATTTTGACATGCTTTTGTGATAACTTATTCTGATATCTTGGGGGAAACCTTCAGCTAATTTTATTTTAATTAAAACAGCAGTGCACATTATTTGAATTCTCTATCGGTGGCAAGCTATCATAAGGCTCTCTTACGAAGCTGTTTCAGTCATAGTCACATTCAGTTTGTGTTTCTTGCAGGACTTCTGTCGCAGCATCAGTCCATTCCCTACAGCCAATGATTCCCGATCATGGTTTGGGAATCCACCCAGTCCTTTCCTGCAGCTGCCCAACTCCACAGCTTTAATCTGGGCTCCCAACATCACTGCTCCGGCCTGCTGGCCGCCCCTCAGCACCCTCCGGCTCTACCTGTCTCCAGAGGACTCGTCCTGTGTGAAAACCTGCCAGGATGCCGGTCTAATCTGCGAGCCAGCTTTCTTTCCTTTCATCAACAATATGGAGGCCTTCAATGGGTGAGAGACACACGGCATTTCTGGATTTTGCACATGTTTTGCATTCATATGTTTGTTCTTTTATGTATTTATTTGTTCATTGTGCAACCATCATCGCAGTTAATATGAAGTTATGACATTGATTTGTTGAGGGACACTTTGTGTGAAACCTGTAAATACTGTATAACACACACTGTAATCCTTATTTAACATATTATGATACTTGTATAATTAATATTCACCCCTTTTGAAAGGTACAATGCACTTTAATATATTTAATTAAATTACATTTTCTGTTGATATGTGGTCAACTGATCAACAGAGGTTATGCATTAATTATTATTTTGTATGTTGGTAGATTCTGATGGACACTTTTATAAATTGGCCAAGCCGAGAAAGTTGTAGCCAATCATACTTTTTAAAGGTATAGCCATTGATAAATAGATCACGATATATTAGCACGAATGTATGGTTTTAGCGATAATAACGTTTTCAAAGACTTCAAAACAGAGTCAGTATGATTTCGACTTGCAATTAACTTGATATGTACATTTTCTATACTTAAAAGCAATCAATATCATCATTATTATTATTAGTTTTTTTTTCCGTTGGGATTCTTGTGCCTTTTGAATTTTTTTTAAAACATTTTTCTGGTACTTTTTTGCGTTATATTAAAGCGTGTAATCTTTTGATTCATCTCACAGTTCGATGGTTCACAGCTGGCAGATCTCAAATCCCTGTTAAGAATAAGAATGAAAAAAAATATTTACATAACAAAGACTGCTGTAAAAATTAACAACCATTGTTCTCTCTTCACTGTGCTGTACTGAACCACCCCCTTACAGTGCTGTAGAAACAGATAATTAACATAAATGTGTGTTTTTTTTTTTTTTCTCTCAGGGTTAACGCCCAGTGTGAGTCTTTAGAAGCGGAGAAGAACCATGTGTTTCCAGCCGTACATGTGGACAGGAGAGAGTGTTTCCAGCAAAAGGAGCCGCTGCTGTTCAGTTGCGCCGGAGTCAGTGCCAAACACCAGCGTCTCTGCCCGTGCAGAGACTACATTCACGGCCAGGTGGCGCTGTGCAGGGACTGTCTTTGAGCCTTCACCACCGACCTCTGGGGATGTCTATGGTAAACCGAAGCCAGTCCTAGACAGCCAAACATGTCCCCAGAACGCCGTTATCAAAGCGTTCAAGGGAATCGTTGGACTGAGGTCATTGATGTCAAGCTTGAAGATGCCTCCAGAGAAGTGTCCTCACTCTCGGTTACTTTGATCCAAAGCAGAACTTTGCCTCCAGGTCAGCTAGTGATGGTAAGCAAGATGTTTTGAGGTTCACCATCTAATGGAGTCTATCTAAAAGAGCTCAGCTGCTGTTGGTTTCAAGTTTGGACGACGTGAGCAGAAAATAAATGCAAAATACAGTTTTGAGTTCGGAGCTCCTTTGTGATGCAGGTCAGACTCTAGAAGCTGGAGCTTTGGGAATGCTAGAAGTGCCAGAACTGTACATGAATTTTAAAGTCAACATGAAAGATTGCAGAGAGCTGCAGGATGATGTATTTTTGTAGGCCAAAACCCAGAAACAAAATGCATCTAACTGGATTAAAAAAAAAAAAAAAAAAAGATTTTTAGTTAATATATGCAATAAGGTCAAACTCAAGATACTTTAATGAGTTATTCTACGACTTAAAATACAACATACCCACTTGTGATTTTCCATCAAGGTGATGCAGACTTCCAGGTTGACCTACAAAAATACATCACCATCAATATACACAATAATGCATACATATACATCACCATCAATATACACAATAATGCATACATATACATCACCATCAATATACACAATAATGCATACATATACACAATCCATTTTAATGTGCTGTATTTTGGAGAACGCAATCACACGATGGACTCAGAGCTGAAATTGCAGTGGTTATGGTTATTAAGAAATACTGTCCTACTGAAGCACCTCTGTCATATCATTTTGAGGAGGCTTTTTAAAACAGAATTCACCAAGTTTACCTGCATTACCAACAACACTAGCCTGAAACAGTAAATAATATCTGGTTAAAATGAATCCTCTCAAAACAAACTGGAGTAGATTTGAATTTAGATTTTGAGTTTCAAGTAGGAACATTTTTTATTAACACTTCTGTTGTTTAGGTAAAGAAAAATCAACTTGCACACAGGAAATGATGTATTAGCAGTTGTTTCTATGCAACTTTGGGTCCACATGGTCGCTGCTGCCTTGCACTTCAATCTGGGAATCCATCGTTTCAGAGGCGTACTGTTGAAAGAATACAGAGAGCATTTTCTTAACATGCATTATAACACCAGCTGTGCATATTATTAATTAGGGTCACTTTTGGTTTCATGTTGACTTATGAGTTCATATGGAATTAATTTATCTGCTGTGAAAAACAAAAAACTAAAAAAAAAACACTGTACTTAAAGAGAAAAGATGTGTAATATATTCAAAGATTTACTCATAAATATGTGCATTTTACATATTTCATATGCGCTATTGTTTGTACAAAATAAAATATACTTTTAAAATCGGTGTGTTTACGTTTTTAGCTGCTTCAGCTGGGATGGAAATGAATATGGGACTTTCATAACTGTACAGCTTCAGAAAGCATTGGGACTATTGACTGTAGAGAAATGCTCACGCGTGCATGCCTTTTTAAAGCTGTTGACTCAGATATGTGCGATATTCATCGGTCGCTCCTGTAACATGCAGAGCTGGTATTCTCAAAGCAGGAGGAATTCTGGGATACAGTATCTGACAGTGATGATGCAGCTCTGCCATCAGCGGCATCATCTGAGAAACCTGCTGAGAATAGAAACGCATGCGGCTCTGAGACACAGTAGAGCCGCTCTGTTCTTCAAAGCTTTTCTCTAAAAAAAAATAGATGCTGGCAGTGCACTACATCCCTGGAGTGGAACTCGGGTCCCCTGTCAAAATATTTCACTTTCGGGATAATACTGAAGAAGTGGTAACTTTCCAAGATGCAAGCTACTGCCAATTTGAAACAATGTATTTTAAAAAAGCTACACTATACTGCTAACAAAAAAAAAAAAAAAATCTACATGACTATCTATCTATTTAAAGATGCACTAAGCAATTTTTCCAAACGATGCTGATATCCAAAAGCACTAAAACAAACACGTAACTCAACTATCAAATGTAACTCAACTATCAAGAACTACCTCTTCCCTGATCATAACCCTTTTTTAATGTTTGTTCCTCCGAAATTTCCTCTTTTCTTTTAGTGTTTTTTTTTTTTTGTCATTTGCCATCTCTCTCTATCTGTAGTTGATCTGCTGATATCCATCCTGTGCACTCACTGAGAGCTCTCTTCTCTCTGTCACTACTGGACACGCCCCTTACTGCTGATTGGCTGTGAGTGTGTTTTACGACTATGGTCAAACAATACTCTAAATGCTAATAAATAACTAATAACTAGTAAACAAGAGAAAAAAATTGAGTAAACAAATAAATAAAAACAGGTTTTTTCTTCATATAATAATTTTAACAGTAATTGCAACACTATGCTGTTATTTGTTAGTAAAAGTGGCAAGAATGATACAAAATAAACAATGAATAGAAAAAAAAAGCTTCTGAAAAGAGTTGAAACCGTTAAAAACAGGTTTACGATGATTCATCTGATCTTCTGTCATGCATCTTTCAGTTTGTCTATGAGCCACCTATTAAATTAAACTCATATATTTATCAGCCTCCCCCTCAACACTTCTCTCTCCATCCGTCTCTCATTCTTGATTCTACGTGTCAATTTCTGTTCCGTTTCGCTTTAAATAATGTTTAATAATGGTTGCTGTATTAACAGGGCATCAGGCCAAAATCCCAGTGAGCGAAAGTGCAAGAAAGGAACCTTTCAGAGAAAGGATATTTTTCTAAAGGGTAGTTTTGTCTGAAATCTGAATGCGACTGCCACATGCAAATGGTGTGCATATATATATGTGTGTGTGTGTGTGTGTGTGTGTGTGTGTGTGTGTGTGTGTGTGTGTGTACACATATGAACCAAGACCTTTGCTGACAATTCTGGAACTCACAGCGGGTACATTTGTCTGTGCCGTTTACACTCAACTGATGCCTCTGCATTTCTGAAAGAAACAAAGACTGGCATATGTAAAGGAGGATGAAACCCGCGTGGCTTCAGAGAATGGAAAGCAGTTCCAGCCATGGACTCAAAACTTCAAAAGCTTCCAGGAAAGCTTTGAAATCCATGGCCTTCAGAGAATTGACACACAACACACTGCAGCGGGTTCAAATGTCTTCTGCTGAACTGTGTCCCTATTGCAATTATGGCTTTACAGCAAGTGATTTACCGCGGTCACGGTAAACTTCTACTTTACAATTCTGTGGTTTGATTTCTCTAGGCTTTCACTGTCAGTCCTCACATAATATTATATCTCTGAAAGTTTGCTAATTTAACTAATATTACTGCAATTGAAATATTACATTACATTAGTCCAGGCCATCATCTAGTGGGTTCGCTATGGCCTTCAACTCACTGCTCACCCATAAATTGAAGCGACAGCCCTGCATTAGACTAAATTAACATCAGCTCATATGATATTTCATCAGCGCTCACAGCTCATTCTACTCTTGATGTCAAAATAACAAACAAAGCTTTTTATTCGGCTTTGGATTTTTTAAATGATCAGCATATTGTGTGATGAAATCCATTTAAATCATGTCAGTGAGTAAAACCATTTGCACAGTCCATTTCCCAACCAATCTAAACTCTCGGGAACTATTTAATTTTGACGGATATATTATTTTGCTTTTATAGTGATGCTTCATCTACTACAAGATATGAGCTGGTCGACAGCACACACACACACACACACACACACACACACATACATATTATATTCCAGCCTTTCAGTGAAATATATATGTTAATTTTTGCTCTGTTTTATTTTATTTTTATTTTTATTTTATTTTTATTTTTTTCAAAGTAGATTCATAATGTTTAAAGCAGACCTTTATAGCTATCAAGACATTTTGATTTTTATTTGTTTGCACTTCTATTGCAATGCCTCAAAATAAAAAGCAATATTTACCTAATGTATATATTTGTACAGAAACGTTATATGGAAAATGCCACGTTGAGACTTTTGTGAACATTTTGGAGTGGTAACGCTACTGAATGGAAGAATTTTAAATCAGTTCACTGAAACGGAGAGATATGCACTAAACGGGTCCACTCCGGCAATTCACCGGTTATTGTATTAGAAGGTGCCCCCACATTTACATTTATATTTATTTTCTAGATAAATGGTTTCTTATCAGAGCGCCAGGCAAGAATATGCCTAATGTGCATAATTACCCTGCATAAGATAACACAAGATGCAAATCAAGCAGCAAGCTGAAGCTCGGCGAGTGATGCAGAGTCGTAAGGTTGAACAGGTTATGCATGGTAAACACTCAGCTGCATGCTTGCTTATCCCACACAATTCTTATGTTTATGTGAGAAGTTCTGGAGACTATGACTGCTCCCAGTTTAGTTTTTTATGCACAAGGTTCCCAGCATAGTGCTTGATAGAGCTGAGCTTTTGTATTTAGAGGTATTTAAGTGTTTTAAACCACACACATTCGTATTTGCAACATTAATTTTAAAGTTTTATATTCCAATGCTTCATCAAAAGATGACCCTGAATATCCAGTGACCCTCCAACCACCTGTTTCTCAGTGTTGGATTAAGCAGCAAACGACAGGTAAAGGATTTTGGAGGTTTAATGTGACAAACACAATCTCGAGGATATCCTTTCCTGAATCAGCAGGGAAGGCAGCTTTAGTGCTTTTTTTATATTTTTAGAGCTTGTTATTGTCAGATGAGCCTGCATGTGCTTCCAGTCTAGTGGTGTAATCAGCAAACACCTCCAGTGAAGCAAATACAGCTAATGAACCCTGCAGTCCCGGCCGGGCCTTTCTAAACAAATGGACCTGTTTTGCTTTTAATAGACATAAACTAAGACAATTTCAGATCATTTCTCACTGGTATTTTTTTGTTTTTTGTTTTTTTGTGTAGATGTTCTCACATTTTAATAGCTAAAGATATCCACTACAAATATACCAATAAAATGCAAGGTGTTTTTAGTACAACAAAGGCAAGAAATGTTTGACTTTGGTATTGGGAATATGTATTATTGTCAATAGTGTTTCATTTTACAACCTTTATCTTTCTTTCTTGAGAGTTGAGGATAAAAGCTGAGCCTGTTTTTGATGGCAGTTGTGTCTTGATCGATACAATGAGTGATCTTTCAGTCACACTGAATAATGGTGTCTGCTGCTCCCTCGGCTTGTGTGTTGTTTCACAGCCAAACCATCCAGGCTGCTGAGACACTCAACAACCCAAACAGTATTGAAGACTTACCTTACTAAACACAGTGTTGAAAGAGAGATTGACATAGTGTTTAATACAGTGAGGAAGCCATGAGGCTGAACAGGACTGCTCAGGAAGAATGTCTCCAAAGAAGTGTGTTTTTGGCTGTAAGGGAAAGATAACTGTTCAGCTTCCTAAAGAACCCAGCATTATGTAAACGGTGGATACAGTTTGTTTTTCCAGGGTAAAAATGGAGTTTAACCAGTGTGTTTGTTGACAAAGGTTTTATAAACAGGGCCCAGTTTGAAGCTGGATTTACACATGGTTTGATACTGAAGGATGGAGCAGTCCCAGCTATAACAGATCCCGGTCATGATTCACAACTTCAGACTGTGAGTGAAACAGCATCAGATGTATTTTTTGTTGGCATTTGGTGCTCGAGTGCTCGTCACTCTTTAGCTCTGCCCACGGCGTGCCTCCGGGAGCTCTGTTTTTTTCCAGAGAGAATCATAAAGCTGTACCTTTCTTTTTTAAATATGATAAAACTAAAGACTTTTTGGAGCTATGAAGGATGCAGTACTAATCTATATGTACTCAAGATTAACATGAGATTGGGTGAAACTGTGTATGTTATGCCCCCTTTAATTAATTTGATTATTATTATTATTATTATTATTATTATTACTGTTGTTGTTGTTATTATTTGCATAAATACTTTGAGGTATTTATGATCAAATCTGTAGCACCACCACCAGGTCATAAAAAAAAAAAAAAAAAAAAAAAAACAGGTCATGAAAAAAGATTATTTCTCAATGATTTTTTTAACTGATAAACTGAGCTGCACAGAAATGACCAAATGGATTTTTGATATTTGCTACTGTTACAGATATATATATATATATATATATATATATATATATATATATATATATATATATATATATATATATATATATATATATATATATATTATTATTATATTTTTTTTTTTTTTTTTTTTTTTTGAGGTTAAATCATCCAACATCCCCTGAGATCCACTTAAATTTCTTGATTAGTTTCAACAATGACCATATTTTACAGAACATATAGCTTAACTGTGTATAGGACAGGCCTACAGGACACAGCGAGATAAAGCCCTAGATTGTAGCTAAAACAGAGCTCTGGTTTTATAATATATGGCAGAAATTGGAACATCCAATATGGCAGCTAAAGAAAGTCTAACAGTTGGGAAAGTCACTTTTAAGTGAAACTTCTAGAAACATTTCCTAAGGTGCTGCTCCAGTACCCACATCTGCAGTGTTGGCCAGCTGTGACTCAGCGTACCCAGCATTCCCTATGTTCAGGAACTCATGTGACCTGAATTCTACTGCTGCAGAGATAAGTGTATTTTGGGAAATGTTTGCAACTCTGATAATACTTTACTTGCATTTTGACAACATTATAATCACGTCCCATCAGGTAATCAAAAGTTCTTCACACATTTGCAGTCTTTACACCCACACAGAAATTGATTATACTCTTGGGGATGTTAAAGGGATAGTTCACCCAAAAAAATAATAATTATGTCATTAAATGGATACTCCACCCCAATTTTGACATTAATCATTTAAACACATTAATCATGTCAAAGTGGAGTAATCACTAACCCCCAACCCGTAAAAGCTTTGTTCCTCTTCAGAACACAGTTTAAGATGTTTTTATGAAAACCGGGAGGCTTGAGACTGTCCCATACACTGCCAAGTAAATAACACTGTCAAAGTCCAGAAAAGTATGAAAGACATCATCAGAATACTCCATCTACCATCAGTGCTTCTACCATAACTTTATGAAGCGACAAAAGTACATTTTGTATGTGAATAAAACAAAAATAATGACATTATTCAACAATTATTTTCATCTGTGTCCATATTTTGGACAATATCCACTGAACATAAGGATACATTTTCTAAGTGTATTTATGCTTTGATTGGAATAAAAACAGTCCATCCGTGCAGCGGCTGACACAGAAGAGCGTGCACCACCTGTGTACTGCTCAGGTTTGCCAAAATTGTGCTACAGTGATTTGGAGAGACACAGCAGAGACAAATTGTTGAATAAAGTCATTATTTTTGTTTTCATGATGTTACGGTTGAACCACTGATGCAAGATGGACTATTCTGACGATGCTTCAATCCTCTCAGATTAAAAAACTAAATATCTTAAATTGTGTTCCAAAGATGAACAAAACTTTTACGGGGTTGGAATGACATGGGAAATGTTCATTTTGGAGTGGAGTACCCCTTTAATTACTCATCTTCATGTGGTCCCAAACCTGTAAGACCTTTGATCATCTTCGGAACACAAATTGAGATTGATGAAATCTGAGAGCTTTCTGATCCTCCATAGACAGCAATGGAACTGAAACATTTCATGGCCCAGAAAGTTAGTAAGAACATCGATAAAATATTCCACGTGACATCAGTGGTTCAACAATAATTGTGTAAAGCTAAAATAATTACTTTTTTTATGCAAAGAAAAGAAAATAACTTTATTCAATAATGGTGCATGTTCTCAAGATTTCCACAACACAGGGCAATGGAAGCAATCGAAATCAAAGTGCTACAACAAGTCTCAGTCAGCTTAACACAGTACAGGTAGCATTTTACTATTATTATTATTATTATTATTATTATTATATAGTAAATAAATAAAAAATCTGATAGAATAGAAAAATAAATGAGCAAGCTAGTGTTAGAGCCTTTTTTTTTTTTGTTAATTGTATACTAATTAGAAAGAAAACAAACAAAATACAAAAAGCTTAGAAAAGCTAGTGTTTTTTGTTTGTTTGTTTTTTCAAAAAACAAGCAGTTAGTAATCGAATACTGAGTGTCGTAAGATACAGCCAAGTATGGTGACCCATACTCAGAATTCAGAATTTAACCCATCCAAAGTGCACACACACACTGTGAACACACACACACACAGCATGAACACACACCCGGAGCAATGGGCAGCCATTTATGCTGCGGTGCCTGAGGAGCAGTTGGGGGTTCGGTGCCTTGCTCAAGGGCACCTAAATCGTGGTATTGCCGGCCCGTGACTCGAACCCACAACCCTAGGGCTAGGAGTTATACTCTCTAACCACAATGTCCTTTCTCTTTTACTCTCGGATTTCATCAAAAATATCTTTATTTGTTTTCAGAAGATGAACAAAGGTCTTAAGGGCTTGACACGTAATTAATGACAGAATTAAAAAAAAGAAATTGGTGAACTATAACTTTGCCTTTGATCCAGTTTCCAACAGTAAACATTGCATAAGCAAAGTAATTACAGTGATAGAGGATGTCAAATGCTAAAACGGTTTGAAGCTTCGTTTGTGATCAGTGCCTTTGGTTGGTCAAAACAAGCACCAAACATTTAATCGGCTATAAGCTGTTGTATGGCCGTCTTTTGCAAGTCACATTATATAATATTTCACTTTGAATGTACAGTAATAAATAAATAAGCAAGGACATTTTAGGGACAGTTCCAGCTGGAGACAAGTCTCAGAGATTGGGTCTTCATGCTGGTAACTTTTGCAGTAATGCATTCATCTGTCAGAAAGTAGCAGAACAAGTTATTTTAGCAGTTCAGTTAATAAATGCTGTTTTTAAAATGGAACGTTTTAAGTTCTGAAAGTTTCAGAATGTTTTCATAGCGCATGCAGCTCTTTTATCTCAAAAGATCAAGAAAAAAAAATGTGTTTCTTAAAATATTATATGAAAAAAAAAATAGGATCCCTTTAAAAACCTGAAAGATGAAGAAGTATTGTAAACATAAGGAGCCAACTTCAAACTGGATTATTACTGGATCCATCCTCACAGACAACTATAGATTTCACAGTAATTTCCAGAGGGCTTTAGCATGACAAATACTCAGAAGACCATTAAAAAACCATCCAGCTCTGCCAGACAGTTAATAAAAATGCCTATTAAAAGCACACATTCCACAGGCTCAAGAAGAGCAAATTCAGTTAACATTTCTATATATAATGTTTTCAACTTAAGAGAGCCAAACCACAGAAGCTCGAAAATCCCAGTCACTACGCTTCTGAAGTTTTATTTTTAAATGATTTATGACTAAAACTGTTGAATATAAATTAATTAACATACCAAAACTGAAATATGTTTATGTTTAAGCACACAAATTACTCCTGAGTTTTATATTGTTTTCATCCTTTCCCATACGATTGAATCAAACTCCAGTTGGCATCATTCAAAGATGAGGAAATTCATTTAGTAAATGGCACACCACCCAAAAGAGAGGCATTTATTGGATCCCAAATCACATATACTGAGTTCAAGATTGAGTGGCCGCACACAGGCCGTCCAAGAGAATAAACTCACAGCAGCCACAATAGAGGCGTAGGGTCCCATCTGGAGGAAATGAGCTGTGCCTCGGCTCTCAATAATTCGGAGGCTTTGATGTTGTGATGTGACACTGGGTGCTAATACGGTCTGACATAACCTTAAACACCCCCTTGACAGGCCAGAGACTGATTGTTCCATCTTCACGTTATAGCAGTTGTCTAGTATAGGAGCGAGTTAAAATGATGAATAAATCACTGGATGACAGTAGATCTGAGCTGCATTTTAGAGTACACTGCCATGTATAGTAAGAATAAATCACTCAGATGGAAATTAACATCTTTATTGAGGAACTGTGCATTAAATTTGGGTAATTTTTACAACCCAGTGCACGGTCAAAAAAGGACAAACTCAGTTTTGGGTTGGGTTAAATGTTTGACTCAACATCATGGACTCTTTGAAATGTTTGAAATGCTGAAAAAACCCAACATGGGTTGTAAATTAAAATAATTTTAACACATAAAGAATGACTTGTAACAGTAAGTTGAAGATGAAATTGACTGCTAAGCAAGAATTATTGAATAACTTATGTTAGGAAGAAGAAGTATTGAATAACTTAAGTTTAAGATCAAATTAAGTCACACTAAAGCCAAAGCCTCAAGTCAGCAAGAAAACACACAGAGTGAAAACCTGTAATAAACAGAAAAAGAGTAAACTGACAGCCATGACTGCCCTCTGTAAGTATAGACCAATTTTATGATTGTAAACATTCAGGATGCGTGCATCATGGTTGCAGAAAACCCGGGAGCGAATAGCCTTTACAGATAGAGAATTACACGGATGCAGCATAAAATTGTTAGGGTTAAAATGATTGCAGATTATATTGATAAGATTCAAAATGTTCATTGCATGTCACAAGAGCTTGTTACTCAGTGATAAGCACTGTTATTCAATGAAATTTGCATTAGATAGTGGGATAGTGTTACAGATCTGAAACAGGGATGACGTTTTTTGTGTGCAGAAAATTACGGGTTTCAACTGGAATAAAAGAATAATAATTTTAAAAAAGTGAATTTGATTTTATATTATATTTATAAGATTGTGAGTTTATTCTCGCAGTCCTGATATTATATCTCACAATTCTAATAAGGAAAAACAACTACTTCTCTCTTTTCCCCTCAGCTCTTCGTTTTGTTTTGTTTTTTCCTCAGAATTGACAGACTCAACTCCAACTATTTTTGAGTTAAGTCGAGTTATAAAGTGTGAGTTTGGATAGATAAACTTGCATTTGCGAGGAAAAAAAAGTCAGAATTGTGAGAAAATAAATACATGTTAATAGTAACATGTAATAGTAGTTAATAGTAAGTAAATAAATGTTAATAGTAAGGTTTTTAGGGCTAATACAATACATCAGTGAACATCAAATGTGAATATTATGTAGACTTATTGTTTAAATCAAATGTATGCTTTAAAAGTAGAGTAATCATAGCAGTTTTCATCCAAAATATGTCCATTTAAATGTAAGCTTTTAGATATAAATTGCGTCTTTGACGACAATATTCGATAAAAATGATTTGCATTCGGATCATTTACCTGCACTTGTTCCCAGTGTTTTTCTGCAACCACTACAACTAATAACTACTACTAATAATAATAATAATAACTAACTAATAATACTAATAACTAATAATTAACTAGTAACTGAATTGGTCTATAGGTTAGGGATTACATTTCTATATCATTCATTATCCAAACATTCATTTTTCAAACCACTTGCCATATCTAGAGTGATGTTTTGTGATTATTTTAGTTTTAAATTATCTATTTTTTATAATGGTGTAGCACTCTCTTCACTTTACGGAGGAAGAGGGCTCTGGGTTCGTAGAATATCTCTATAAACTGATCTAATTTCAACCAGCTCTATGGATAGATTACTTCACCTGTCTCTGTGATCTGTAATTAAACAAACAAAAAGACTGAAAATTAACAAAATGGATCCTTTATTTTTCTTTAAGCCTAATGAAATGTGATCAATTTAAATAAATGTGAGGAAAACTTGCATCAGTATGAATTAAATGAAAATAAAATTACATTCTTCAAAATGTGAATTTACTTGTCTTATTTCAACTAACAATGTAACCCTGGAGATGTATTAGCTTTTAAACATAAAAGTAAATCAATTAAGCCTTCCAGAAATGTACACAAGACAGATTTCGTGGGAAAAATCTCACAACTCTAATGATTTTTCCTACAGCATTCAAATATGAAAAAAAAAGGAAAAAAAATAAAAATAAAATTATAATCACTTAAACTTGTTCACACAAATATTCGACCGTGGTATTCACTCAATATTCATAGTTCTAAACACTCATTGGTACAATGTTTACCCTATAGTTCAAACACAAACATTAAGCGAGTGTTTTCTCTTAATTAAATACCATTCTCGTTCAATGTTCAGCAACGGTATTCACTGGGCCCAGACTCAATGTCAACCGAAACTGACAAAAAAAAAACACTGGTTGCAGGCCTGGACGGTGCTTGGGAGCGTTGTGGCATTAAACAAAATGCCCCTTCACTCGGATGAGCAAGTATAAACAATGTACTTACGAACCTGTAGCGATCCTTCAGTGTAACTCAGTCCGATTGATCCGCGAGGAGCAGAAGAGAACGGAGCAGATGAGTAGATAGATGAGAATGCTTCTCCAACGTTGTCAGCAAAACAACGAGCGTCTTAGGAACTTGACTAGATGAGGAAATCTAGCATTGTCCAAGGGCCTCAGTCTCTGGTTAATGATCCATCCTCCCGCGATGAACAAACGCAGCACACAAACTGAGAGTAACTTGACTCATTAAACGCACATAATGGTGTGCGATCTCGACAGTCCCTCGATACTTCAGTTCGTAACGGTGACGAGAGAAAAACTACACTTTAAACAAAAGCATAACTTAAAGAAACAGCGAGCAACACTCAGCGTGCACATCTCAGCAGATCTTTTTTTCCTCTCGAACGTTCCAAAGAAAAAACTCCTACGCCCCACGTTCAACCCTTCCACCAATCACATTTTTCTCTTAGATGATAGGCATGTTACAACACAAATCAGGCTTCGAGCTGAACACAGGTGAACACATCAAGTTAGATAAACTTGCATTGAAGCCACGTTTTTGCTGTGTCCAATTCACACAAACTATATCGATTTCAGAACTTTATTTAAAGAAAAAAAACTAACAAACAAAAGTTATTAATATTGTGAGCAACAATTAATATTGTTCATTTTACCAGGGCTACATCCTCCCCCTCCTAAAAGGTCTGGATGTCCCCATCAGACTCCAACTCTGCATGTGTTACATAGACATTACTATGATTTTAAAAACTTGCATCAAGTCATCTGAATGCAATGCACAGTAAGAACCTCTTATTACTCAATTCTAAGAGATCTGAATGATCATACCTCTATGTATTATTGTTACTGGTTGATCTGTCGGCTTTCCAGGTTCATCATAGCTAAGGCGGATGACAGGTTTTACTTTCCTCTTTGCTCTACGTTCACAAGCAGATTCCTCATCCCCATCCATGATACTAGAAGAAGGGACGTCTCCCCCCTCTAGTCCTGAGTCCACCCCAGGCTCATGGACAGGTGAAAAAGGAATTTCTGCTTCTCTCTGAACTAACTCATCTTGTCTGTCTTCTTCCCCAGGTACATCAGGAACCGAGGCATCAGCCGGAGCAGTTTCATTTTGCACAGATAAGTTATTACTAGGTTTAGACAATCTGTCTCTCAACCCTGAATGCTCAAAAGTAAACTGAGGCGAAGTACAACGACCCTCGTCGTCCGATTCAGAGGCCCAGCCCTCACAAATGTTTTGTACCTTCGAAGACTGATCATTTGTCTCTTCAATCTTTTCACCCTGAGATGCTCGTGTCACTGGTCTTTGTCTCTTAGTTGGTCCCTGGCTTATCATCGGCAATCTCACCATGTAACCAATGGGCAAAAGGTGGTCACGGTGCAGTGTCTTTACAACACCTGGACCCTGTTCTGGCTTTACACGATACACAGGCAAGTTGGGAAGTTTCCCAATCACCTGGTAAGGTAAAGGATTCCACCTGTCTTTTAATTTGTGTTTGCCCGGGATCCCTAAGTTACGTATTAACACTCTATCATTCACTTCAAGAGTTTGATTTCTGACCCTAGCATCATAAAGTCTCTTATTCCTCTGATGGTTCTTAATAGCTGCCGAGGTTGCCAGTTGATATGCACTCTTCAACTCGTGCTTCATCTGGTCTACATACTGGTGGTATTTTACCTCATCTTCGCCATGTGGGGATATACCAAAGCACAGATCAATGGGTAACCTCGCCTCTCTTCCAAACATTAAAAAATAGGGGGAAAACCCAGTGGCATCATTTTGGGTGCAATTATATGCATGTACAAGCTGGCTTATGTGTTGACTCCATTTAGACTTTTTGTCTGAATCAAGGGTTCCCAACATAGACAGCAATGTGCGGTTGAACCTTTCGGGTTGTGCATCCCCTTGCGGATGGTATGGAGACGTTCTTGACTTACGGACACCAAGCATTCCCAGCAGATCTTTGATCACTCTGCTTTCAAAATCACGCCCTTGGTCAGAATGAATTCGAGCTGGCAGTCCGTAATGTACAAAAAATTTCTCGAACAACACTTTTGCAACTGTTAAAGCCTTTTGATCTTTTGTAGTAAAGGCTTGTGCATATCGCGTGAAGTGGTCAGTGACAACCAACACATTTGAGGTACCTTTCGCATCAGGATCTATCGACAAAAAGTCTATACACACCAGGTCCAAAGGGCCTTTACTTGTGATATGTTGCAAAGGTGCAGATCTTTGAGGCAAGGTTTTTCTAGCCACACACCTGCCACAAGTTTTAATGTACTGTGTGATTTCAAAACCCATTCGGGGCCAGTAAAACCGGTCTTTAATGAGCTCCAGGGTACGTTCAGTTCCAAAGTGACCTATATCATCATGCATGGCTCTTAGAACCATAGATCGATATTTGCCAGGCATTACCAACTGACACACCCTTTTGTCTAATCTCTGCACAACTCTATATAAAAGTCCATCCTTTACTTGAATCTTAGGGCTCTCCCTCTGTAGTAGAGAAACCTCAGGGTTTTTAGTTTTTAAATCTGAAATGGGTGTGCCGGTCTCCATCCCTTTCAACACCGGACCAATAGCTGGATCAGCCCTCTGAGCTTCAATCAAGTCTTTCCGACTTAACTGCTCCAACGGACCCATTTCAAGTTGGGAGGCAAAAGGAAAAACATCAGGGATTGCATCAGGAGGAGCACCCAACTGATCAATAAACCTGGTGGAAACATCAGTCTCAGTAACACCAATCTGACAACAAAGAGCCTTTACACCGGATGGTGGTATGTCCTCCCAATCCTCCTGAAATTCTAGAGCATGCCTGGATAACAGGTCAGCATCAACATTACTTTTGCCAGGCTTGTACTGAATGTTGAAGTCGTAAGCGGTTAATGCGGCTAACCACCGATGGCCGGTAGCATTGAGCTTTGCCGTTGTCAGCACATACGTGAGGGGATTATTATCCGTTCTCACCGTAAACTTGGCACCATAGAGATAATCATGAAACTTATCTACTATGGCCCATTTCAAGGCAAGAAACTCAAGCTGATGTATGGGATAATTGCGTTCAGAACGACTCAATTTCCGACTGGCAAACGCTACGGGACGGAGTCCTTCTGGATATTCTTGATTAAGCACAGCACCCAACCCATCTAGACTCGCGTCCACATGCAAAATATAGGGTTTGCTTGGGTCAGAAAAAGCTAGCACTGGAGCGCTTGTGAGGCATTGTATGATATTGGTAAAAGACTCATCACAAGCTTGATCCCAACGGCTACCAAAAGAATCGGACTCCCTGAAATAGTGATGCTTTTCGAGAGGACCAGCTTTGCCTTTCTTATTTGCTGGAGGGTAACCTTTGGTCAACTCAGTTAACGGTCTGACGATGGAGGAATAATTAGCGATAAAACGCCGATAATAACCGCAGAAACCAAGGAAGGATCGTAATAACTTGAGGTTGGTAGGTTTCTTCCAATTCAATACCGCCCTGACCTTCTCAGGGTCAGTTGAGACCCCTTCAGCTGACACAATGTGGCCTACATATTTTACCTGTGCTTGACAAAACTGGCACTTCTCAAGTGATAATTTAAGACCACTTTCCTCCAGTCTATCCAACACCTTTAAAAGGCGCTCCTCATGCTCCTCCAGTGTCTTTCCAAACACAATGAGGTCATCCAAGTACACCAGACATTGCAACAAATTCATATCTCCAACTGTGGCCTCCATGAGCCGCTGGAATGTCGCGGGGGCTCCAGTAACCCCCTGCGGCATTCGTTCAAACTGATAAAAACCAAGTGGACAAATGAATGCTGTCTTTTCTTTATCTTTTTCTGACATCGCAATTTGGTAATATCCGCTCCTCAAGTCAAGAACAGAAAACCATTTGCTTCCTGTCAGACAATCAAGGGCATCATCAATACGTGGCATAGTGTATTGATCTGGAATGGTTCTGGAGTTTAATGTGCGATAATCAATGCACATACGCACACGTCCATTTTTCTTTCTAACGATGACGATAGGGGAAGCATAAGGGCTACGGGATTCTTTGATTATTCCAGCCGCTAAAAGCTCTTGTAGATGACGGCGAACATCATCAATGTCAGCAGGCACAATACGCCTCGACCGCTCTCGGAATGGCTTAGAATCACTCAGTCTTATGTGGTGTTCGACATTCCTGGCTAGCCCCACATCCCATTCATCCAGAGAGAAAACCCTGGCTCTTTCTGACAGCTTTTTAACCAGACGTGCTTTCCAGGCTTCAGGGATAGGTGAACTTCCAAAGTTGAACAGTTGAGGGTCTACAAATGTTTGTGAGGATTTTGATGTCTGTGGTACAGTGGCTATGTCCACAGTATACATCTGGGCAAGAAGAGTACCCACTGGAATGGCAGTTTCCTTTTGAGTCTCGTTGCGCAATGGTAACACAAAGTTATTTACATCCAGACTGGAGGGAGTCATAACCAGGGAAGGCACTAGCACACCCCCAGGAAGCTTGCTATCTTCAGAAATCTCCACTATCAAAATGTTATTACCTAACGGCTGGACTTGTTTCACCTGACAAACAGCATAGCCAGTGCTATGAGGAGGAATGGCCAATGGTCCTGGACCCTGCCACTTCACAAATCCTACAGTATCCCCCTGCGCTAGGGGGCAGGATGGCAGGGGCTGTTCTCTAGTTACCAAGTCATAAGGTGAGATTCTTAAAGATCGAATAATACCCCCATTGTCTAACTCTTTACACTGAGCCAGCAACTCTCGAAGTTTGGGAGTATTGGTACCAAGAATAACTGGCACAGAATCAGGGCTCTTGGGATCCGGACACACTAATGCCAACAGCGAAATTCTCTCTTTCTCCACCCCCTCAGAAGTACAGAATCCCACATCAACTGATACAAATCCCCTATAAGGGTAAGTAAAATCACTAAGACCCCATATAGCAAGGTCAGTAAGTGGTAGAATTGGAATGTGAGGAATGTGCTGCTTATACCAACTCTCAAACACGATTGTGACACGAGAGCCACTATCAAGAAGTGCTTTGCATGGCTGACTTTCAATAGTCACATTAGCAAAAGGACACGGGCCAACTAAACCTTCTGGTACAGAGTTGGGCTTACAAAAGTCTACTGCTCCTCGTCTAACAGAGCAATTATCCACAGAGGAAGAGGGTTTTCCTTCTGGTTCTCTGTCCCCTTTACTTTTACGAAGTGCACGGATCAGTTTCTGAATGACCCTGGATGAATTTTCAGGAGAGGTACACTTGGTGGCAAAGTGACCATCCTCACCACATCGGTAACAAAAGAACTCAGAGGAACTATTTGAAGGCTGAGACTTACGATTTTGACTCAAATGTCTCTTATCATCCTTCTTTCGTCCTTCTTTCAACACTGAAGTACCATGTGAAATGGTTAATACGCTGACTTGTTCTTGAAGCTGAAGCACCTGTTTCTGCAAAGCTTCAACATTACTTTCCATAACCGAACTAAAACTGGTTTTGAGAGTTCCAGTCTTTTGCTCATTTTCTGCTTCTCGCTTTTTGGTTAGTTCCCCAAACCGGTTATGCAAAACTTTTATGTCAGCTTTTAACTCTTGTATCTCAGAGGGTTTTGACTTTATTTCCCTAGCCTGAACCTGTCTAACAGCAGGATTCAACTTACGTCGAGAGGCCTCATATTCTTCTTCCTCCCTAATCTCATTTAACAACTGCAAAAAGGTAGGAGGTTTTTCTCTTCTCTCCCTTAGACGGAGGTGTACCAAAGTCAAGTCAGACTCAGAAGAACCTCGCACAAGCTGTTCAAGTCTAGCTTGGTCAGTACGTTGAGAAGATATACCTCCTCTTTGCAAAACCTTTCTGAGAGCTCTTTCTAACCTCTGTAAAAAGTCTGAAAGTTTTTCACTGGGCTGTTGATGCATAGACCTGAAGGCAAAATACAGATCCTCCCCAGACTCAGGGGTGCCAAACGCATTCTCCAGTGCTGTTAAATACTCTAGGGCATCTGCATCCCTGTTATTTAGCCTAACCGCCTGAATGATATCCAAAGCAGGACCTTTCAGGCTTTCAACAATTCTGGTGCGCTTCTCCCTGTTGGAACAGTTACACTCCTCAACCATCAAGTAGGCCTGTGCTAGCCAGTGCTCTAGACTCTCTTCCCCAGGGGGAGTAGGGACAATCCCAGAAAAGGTCCGCAAGCGCCGAAACGCATTATTGTCGCTACTAGGCCTCATTGTTTTCTCTAGTAGGTCTCCAACTGCTCTGATGATACTATCAGGGGAGCTGCCTTGCATAGGCTCACTAGAGAAAAGAGTCTTTACATCAGCCATTGTTTTGCCTTCTTCCCTCATCAACTTTTGAAGTTTGGAAGAAAATGTCTGAGGGGTACTCACTGAGTGGGTAAGTAAAATTGTTCTCCAGGGGGCTCCCCCTCCTAGCGGCATAATCTCAGAGGGAGTGTGATCCGGATCTAAAGTCTCACGGCACTCACATAGCACTAAATTACAATCCAGCTTTGAATTATATTTTTCAGCCCTGGCCCGCACCCTCCCAAAGGCTTTCACTGTCTGAACAGCATTTTCAATGTCTGCTACCTCAGTGCCACTCAGTACACCACTAAGGACTAAAGCGTGAGAGGGGTCTACACGTGACTCATCACACCATTCAATCAACTCAGCGATCAACAATTCTGATTGAGAATCCATACTACAAAAATTGTTCCTTTCAAGGGAAAAAAATATATATATAAAATAAAAAAGGGGGAAAAATAGACAAATCTGGCTAAAGAAAAGAAAAGGATCCCAGCGGTGCCTCCATTTTATATGTAGCACTCTCTTCACTTTACGGAGGAAGAGGGCTCTGGGTTCGTAGAATATCTCTATAAACTGATCTAATTTCAACCAGCTCTATGGATAGATTACTTCACCTGTCTCTGTGATCTGTAATTAAACAAACAAAAAGACTGAAAATTAACAAAATGGATCCTTTATTTTTCTTTAAGCCTAATGAAATGTGATCAATTTAAATAAATGTGAGGAAAACTTGCATCAGTATGAATTAAATTAAAATAAAATTACATTCTTCAAAATGTGAATTTACTTGTCTTATTTCAACTAACAATGTAACCCTGGAGATGTATTAGCTTTTAAACATAAAAGTAAAACAATTAAGCCTTCCAGAAATGTACACAAGACAGATTTCGTGGGAAAAATCTCACAACTCTAATGATTTTTCCTACAGCATTCAAATATGAAAAAAAAAGGAAAAAAAATAAAAATAAAATTATAATCACTTAAACTTGTTCACACAAATATTCGACCGTGGTATTCACTCAATATTCATAGTTCTAAACACTCATTGGTACAATGTTTACCCTATAGTTCAAACACAAACATTAAGCGAGTGTTTTCTCTTAATTAAATACCATTCTCGTTCAATGTTCAGCAACGGTATTCACTGGGCCCAGACTCAATGTCAACCGAAACTGACAAAAAAAAAAACACTGGTTGCAGGCCTGGACGGTGCTTGGGAGCGTTGTGGCATTAAACAAAATGCCCCTTCACTCGGATGAGCAAGTATAAACAATGTACTTACGAACCTGTAGCGATCCTTCAGTGTAACTCAGTCCGATTGATCCGCGAGGAGCAGAAGAGAACGGAGCAGATGAGTAGATAGATGAGAATGCTTCTCCAACGTTGTCAGCAAAACAACGAGCGTCTTAGGAACTTGACTAGATGAGGAAATCTAGCATTGTCCAAGGGCCTCAGTCTCTGGTTAATGATCCATCCTCCCGCGATGAACAAACGCAGCACACAAACTGAGAGTAACTTGACTCATTAAACGCACATAATGGTGTGCGATCTCGACAGTCCCTCGATACTTCAGTTCGTAACGGTGACGAGAGAAAAACTACACTTTAAACAAAAGCATAACTTAAAGAAACAGCGAGCAACACTCAGCGTGCACATCTCAGCAGATCTTTTTTTCCTCTCGAACGTTCCAAAGAAAAAACTCCTACGCCCCACGTTCAACCCTTCCACCAATCACATTTTTCTCTTAGATGATAGGCATGTTACAACACAAATCAGGCTTCGAGCTGAACACAGGTGAACACATCAAGTTAGATAAACTTGCATTGAAGCCACGTTTTTGCTGTGTCCAATTCACACAAACTATATCGATTTCAGAACTTTATTTAAAGAAAAAAAACTAACAAACAAAAGTTATTAATATTGTGAGCAACAATTAATATTGTTCATTTTACCAGGGCTACAATGGCTTATAATACAATACAGTCTGTTACAGTACTCTTACACAATAGACAATGTAATACAATCAGGCTTGCTTGCTTAATTATTTATTAAGCAAACTTGGCACAGCTTACTCAGTTCTCCCCTAAAAAAGAAGTGGCTTCTTTCAAAATAATTAAATAAAAACACTTTGGTTTGAGACTTCCATTTCCTCAGAGAATCGTCATGCCGTCGAGAAACTAGGATGGCCAGAGAAATCCTCCAGTCGAGTCTGTGATTTGCTTTCATCTTGTGCCGCTATCTCAGCTGGGTGCCGGTCTCTGCTCAAGCCAGATGACCTCAAGCTAACATTATGCTCAGGTCCTGCACAGATTTCAGCAGGAGGCAAAAGATGAAGGTTCTCCTGTCATTGGTAGCATAAGATGAATGCTAAACTGATGAGCCAAGAGAGGCGCAGAAGGTGAGTCGAAAACATCAAAATTAGCTTGTAATGAAATATGATCTGTAATCTTCACTGGCCAAATACTACTGCCTCGTGTAATGTGCCTATTAAAAGACTATAAACAAGCTGATATATGTTTATCAGTGTAATCAAGCATGTTGGGCTACACCATATTTTCATATATTCATATTCATTCTTTATTGTCCTCAATAGAGGAAATTTGCTTCCACAGTCCGTACCAAAAAGTAACATTCAACACTCATAACATACACGTACAACACAGAATTTTGTACACATGAGTAAATTAGGCTTTCTGTAAATTCAGCACTCTTATTGCTGAAATTACAAAGCTTTTCCCTAGTCGTGATATTTTATGAGGCAGTTGTCTATATCTGCGACCTGAGGGAAGAAGGGTGAAACATGAGTTAAGAGGGTGGCTGGGGTTTTGTATGATGCCTTTTTGTATTTTGCCAGCAGCATTTACTCGCCCCGAAGCTGTTCTGAAACTGTATGAATTTCACTCATCTGCCAAACACAAAAGAGAGTATTGTGAAGAATGTACCCAATGACTTACACAGTATTTTTTTTCCTTCAAACTATGGAAGTTAATGGGTACCAGCAATGTTTGGTTAGCCACATTTTTTAAAATATCTTCTTTCGTATTTGAAAGATGAACAGAATTTATACAGGGGGAACAACACGAGAGTGAGTAAATGACAGAAGATTCAGTTTGGATCGATCTATCTCTTTAAAAGACAGTGTACTGAGCATATACTATATCATAAAACTAGAGAAGCATTTTCAGATGTTAGCGGTGCACCTGTGTGTCTGTTCTTTCTGAAGGAATTTCATTTTCACCTCATCTTGCAAAAGACACGGTGTTGCAAAAAACAACCTATGTGAACAAACCTTGCTCTCTTTTGACTCTTTCTCTCTCTAACTCATTTTTTTTTTTTATCTAGTTCTCTCTGACTTCCTGGCGTTCTCTCCCCTGTGTGACAGTCTATGTGTGTTTTCAGCCCTAATTGGTTAAGGGTCTGAAGTGAAATTGGCTCGTTCACTGTCCTCTCTCAGTGGAGGGAGACTGGGCGACTCTCAGCGGAGTAAATTGTGCATGGAGGAAGTGTAATTGGGCTGTTAGAGCTGGAGCGTTCTATAACAGCACACAACTCCAGCGGTCACACTGTGTACAAACATCGCTGGATAAATGATTCTTTTCAATCACACTGAGACGTCACAATCAATTATTTCACCCACCATTCGGGAGCATGTAGAATTTACTTTCACTAGCTGGACTGGTCTGTAGAAAACAAATAAATAAATCATTGTTTATAGCTGGGTAAAACATTGTCAGTGTGTTCACGTTAGTTTTCTCAGAGTTTTGAGAATCTTCTCCCTGGCAGGAGTTTTCAAAAATGTTTGTTCGAGTGACCTGGTGCTGGGTTTGCATGTGGACGAATGGCCACACCGCAGAGAAAAAGCTGTGGTTCTGAAAAAAAAATAAACTGCCACCATTTGAGTGACACACACAGCATTTCCAATGTTTTATGGGGATATAGACAGAATGGATTTTATACTGTACAAAGTGTATTTTCTATCCCTTTCTCTAAACCTACCCCTCACTGAAAACTTTCTGTGAAAATAATTCAATAAACAAAAAATGTCATCATGTAGGTGTCTAAATTTGGACATAGCTTACTGTAGACCTCTATTGTCTTCATATACAGTTAACTAGAAATACTATAACCTAACCCCAACCCTGCATTTATACAAATGTAACCTCCCCAAAATGAAGTGTTGGGATTTTTGGCAGGTTTGGCTCACTTCTGGGTACAAAATTATCTCCAAAATATCATTAAGTACTCTAGATACGCGCGCGCACACACACACACACACACACACACATAAAATATATCAAATCTTTTCACATTCAGAAGAACAAGTGGTGAAACAACACAGTCTGCTGTTTTGAAAGTCATCACAGAGGGACGCACAGATGAAGAACTGATAAGCGGCAAAATGCTCATAGTCCTGTGCACATACTTTCCACCATAAAAACACATCCTTATCTGGAGGGATGCATGACTAATAATAACCAAATATAACAAGTAGAATCAAAATACTGCCACACTTCAATGCTCACAGCATCAACTCTCATCGCTTCACAGCGCTACCCTGAGCATTTAGTCGTAACAGCAAGATCTAGGTGAGGAATTCTTTTTTTTTTTTAGTTCAGTCAATGGAACTCCCAAAGCCAATGTGGATCAGACAGCAGTGAACAAACTGTGGACATAAGGTCTGAGATCCATTTATTTGTGTATGAGTGAAATGACATTCTTAAATTCCCATGCTACAGGCAATGTTTTCTGTAATAGCTGAATCCAGTAAAATACTGTAGGTGTTAAATATTTACCCATATTACCTATAAATATGTTAAATGAATATAAATAATCCTGCTTGAATAGAGCAGATGGCATGCAAGCTGAAAAAAAAGTGGCTTTGTCGAGGACCATTTATACTCACAGCAGGTTTGAGATTTGGTTGGTTGCTGATCAGCAGGCCAAGAGGGAATCCATATTTATTTAGGAGAAAATTAGGGGTCTTATTCATTGTTTGATCCTCATGAACTTAGCAGATGTAGGCATAATGAATCTGGGGCATTTTCTGAAATAGTTAGCTTGTCTATAAAGCAGATCTGAGAAGGTATAACAAATTAATGCTACTAAGAACTAAAATCACAGATTTGCAACATATGATCCTGCAATGTATCAAAGTAAGCCACATTTAGAGAACAGGTCAATGTGTTTGTTTTTAGATGGTGCAATGCTATCAATACACTCTTTGCACAGATCTTCTCTGCGGTATGTATTCACCCAGCATATCCAAATAATGGCTTTCTGTCATTCAACCCATCATCACAAAATGTTCATTTTATATGAGCTAATTAATTTCTCCACTACGCTTTCTACTGTGCTTGACTGTGTACAGGATCATGGCCAATGATCTTGACCTTGCAGCTGCTGGAAATTTAATGGGTTGTCAATGGCACTCAACCGCCGCTCTGATGGGTGTCAAACTACCATTAAACAACATTAATGATACGCTGGATATGATTCAGCTCCATGAAGGTCAAGGCTCATGTCATGATCTGGCCACATTACTCTTATTTTGATCTTTAATTGTCCAACTGTGACAAAACCTCTCGTTTTAAATTATTTGACGTGTACTTGTGATTGAAGCAGTGAATATATATCCAGTCCTAATCCAGTCCTAACTATATGGTAAGAACATGTTGTTAGTTAATATAATTATCAGTATTATTACACTGTAACAAGCACACCTTTAAGTAAGGTGTATAGCAATTAGGAATACTTGGCAATAATGCAAATTTTAAAGTTTTAATTTAATTGGAGTTAATTTATTAGCATGCATATAAGTGTCCAGAAACATGACAATTAAAGGCGGGCGTACACGGTGTGATTTTTGCTGTCGAACGAGTTTGCATGTGATTTTTTTCAATCAAGTGGAAATCGCGTATGCTCGTATGGTCGCGGCTCGTATCATTTGCGATGAAATGCGAGCCGAGCAGAGTGGCTTACGAGCACTTCCCGACCTCCCGATCATTTTTAAACATGTCTAAAAAGTTTGTGAGCTATCGGTTTGAATTTGTGACATGTGTGCGGTTAAACGAGCCGATTTGTTGATTTATCTGAAATTGACCAATCACAAACTAGGAAAACCACAGAAGAAGAAACACAAAGATGGCAGCGCCACGGTGAATGTGGACTATTGTCAAGGAGGATAAACTCGCTGAAGTCTGACAGGAACAGCGAGCGCTGTATGATGTTTCAAGCAACGTGTACCATGCTTTTTAGTTCTCTCGCTCTCTCTCTAACACACACATATGTAGTTTACAGGGACTCTCCATAGACGTAACGGTATTACATACTGTATATCCCCATACACTGCCTCTATCCATCACGGAAAATGCATGTTTAAAATTTCTATTAAACACTGTATAGTATTTTTTAAAGCCATTTGGTTCACGAGGTCACAGGAATTGTCCTCACAAACCATGTTAACATTGTAATACCTATTTCAGATATTTATAAACCATATACAAGAACACACACACAGGGTGACCAAATGTCCCGTTTTCCTATTGCTGAAAAATAACATGTAAGCATAGGAAACAGTCACGGCTCGTAATTTTATATGCAGTTATGAGAGAGGGAGAGCAGTTATATTAGGCACGGTACTTTAATGTCATACCTTCTGTGCGTGCAGCGGTGCTTCAAGTCGAACGCGTCAACTTCGTGCTGTGTGCGTGGACATACGATCTTCTGACCATCCGAATTCGCACCGTGTACGCCCGCCTTAAGTCCCAATGAAATATTTTTATTTTCATAATAAAAACTATAAAGAACTACATTTTGAAACTGTAAAGTAAATCCAAAACTAATGTATAAAAGAAAAGTTAAGTTACTTGGATTTATTATTTATTGTTTAGTTGGGTCATATGTGTTCACATTCACTTAAAACAAAGTATTTAGTTTAACAACTCACAATTATTTAGATTTTTTTTAGTTGTTGGAGATTGTGGCATTAACATTGTGTGTGAATAAAACAAAGCAGAAAAAAAGTCTCATTATGCAGACTGCCACCTGGCCTGACACTGCAGTCTAGTTGATGGCCATTCATTCTGACAATTTTCAGGGCAACAAAAGAGCAAGAGAGTGAAATAAAAAAGTTGGGCAAGCTAAAACTAACTGCCTGAAATGACATATTTCAATTTACAAAGGCAGAAGGAATATACTTAGTTATACTTAGATCTACTATATGTCTGTCTGTCACAAAGAGGTTCTAAAATGAGCACTCAGTACATGACAAATGAGAGTAAAAATGGGCTTAAGTAAATAACCTCACACAGAAAATGTGTAATGCCTAAAACTCTATGTGGTGGCATATCTGTTGGATATCCCTCATAAAGCCAGCAAAACAAAGTAAGAAACTAAATCACAGCTCAAACTCCAACTTGACTCCAATATACAAGGAAACAAACCTAAATAATTCCATTGTCATAAGGTCAACATTGTTAATGAAAAAAATGCAAAATACCATTTTATGCCATTGGCAGGAGTATGAAACTAAGCCTGCTAAAAGAAATAGCTGTAAGCAGATGTTCTTGTATCTAGCGTAGAGATTCCAGCCACTGTCTTTTCAGATACATGCAGAGCTTTGTGTTTGAGGTCTTTGCAAATGCTTTTGACGTTTTTTTGACTCGGGCTTAACAAAACAGCAAAGTTCAATGTTAAACAGTGCCAGATAGCCTAGAGCAACACAACACACAAATGTTTGCCACAAAAACTGTGACATAATTTTTTTTGGGAGAATGCTTTTTGGGGGACAAATCAAAGTATGTAGCCAAGTTCTTTCTCTTTGACGACTCATTCTTATTATCTATTGAGCAAATCTGAGAAAAACAAAACAAAGAAAATTGGGTGGAGAATGTTGAGACATTACAGACTTTAACAGAGAGAAGCTTTCTCGGGTTCTTTTTTTGGAAATTAAGTTTCTTTAACACACTTACTGAATGTCATTTGAGATTTAAGTAAATTATTGGTAGGTGACAACTGACCAGTGACCACATTGAAAATAAAATTCTACACAGGAACATTGCATGCTTGTGGTTTATATGCCTACAGTGTGTGTATAAGAATGATAAAGTCTATTCTTGACTAAATTAAGTGCTTTTGTGATTCAGTCATTTTAATTTTAGCTCAGTGTCCTATTAATTTATTGCATCTGTTGTAAAAATTGAATTTTAATGTCATACTAAAATCTCACACACCATTACACACACATTAATTTAGGATCTACCTAGACAAATTATACTAGAGAAGACCAGATTAGACAGGATAATTGTGACAAATATTTTGAGATGACTTAAGTGCTTCATGTTTAGACATTTTAATTAACGCAGACAGAAAAAACAAGCTCATTAAAAATGACAAAAGAAAGACAATGAAATAAATTGACCATGGTTTTGCTACATGACGGAATTATTTTAATAATAAAAAAATAAAAAAATAAACATGGTAGTTTTAGTTAAACCATGGCAGACTTAGCTATGGCTTTGTTACACTAACCATAGTTTATCCAGGGATCTTTAAAAATATAAATATTCTTCAGTATGAAATAATTGCACAAATTAAATGGATGTAATTTTGTACCCACTCATACATAGTTCCCTTTCAGTCAGTCACTCTCAATGTCACGCCAGTGACCGAAGAACTGGGATATCGCTTCATTAGACCAATCTACTTTGAGTGTAAACTAGAACAGCCAACGCACATTGGTATGAAATTATTTCATCCAGCTGCAGCTGATCACAGCATAAGTATAAGAAGGCAGCAGGCACAATGCATGCAAGCTTTTTGCTTTGGAGCCAAGCGACAACATCGTTCTGCTCCATCCAAGTGTCTTCTATGAGCTACAAGTTCAATGTGCTCTTTAAATTATTTTGGTGTTGGCGGTACGGTATTTCAGCAGTGGTTGTTCCTGTGTTGAATGGGTTGCACACTTCAGGTTGCACTACCGCCTGTTGTGCTGCAAGTGGCCATTCCCCTGTGCACCTCAGCACATAAAAGAGAATTTCCGTAAAATAACAATTTCTCTAAAAGAGCAATAAATGTTTGCTTCTTGTAACAATGACAGATTGTCTTTTTAAAGATGCCGTTTCACCCGTGCATTTTTGGATTTGGTCATTACCTGCCACTGGTTGATGGTCACGATCACTGCCTTATGTGTCTGGGTGCCATTTCTATGGTTTGCGTTTGAAGGACGGGTATATCAGTACAAGGTCCTGCCCTTTGGGCTGTTCCTTTCTCCCCATGTCTTCACGAAAGTCACAGAGCAGGGTTTTCATCAACTATCTCAATGATTGGCTCATATTAGCCAATCGTCCCAAAAAGTCTCGGGATCAGTTGTGCGAGCACAGGAACCTGGTGCTCTGGCACCTCAGCCTGTTGGGTCTTCGGGTCAACTGGGAAAAAAGCAAACTCTCCCAGATGCAGAGGATCTCTTTTCTCTGTATTGAGTTGGGTTTGGTCAAACAGACAGCACGCCTCATAGAGGAATGTGTGAAGTTGGTTCTGACCTACTTGAATTTGTTCAAGGGTAGGACAATGGTCCCACTGAAACTATTTCAGAGGCTCCTGGGGCATATGGCAGCTGCAGCAGCATTTACACTGCTAGGGATATTGCATATGAGACAACTTCAGCACTGAATTAATGGCCAAGTCCCAAGGTGGGCATAGAAGAGTTGCACTCACCGGGTCCAAGTTACACTGACCTAGAACCTCCACGTCCCTTCCAGGGACCAGACAAGTTTCCAGAGGTTTGGACGTGGTTGCCTTTGGGTGCCCCATCTCTGAGTCAGTAGATACATCATCAGAGGAATCATTTTTGCCATGGATAGTTTGTCGCAAGGAGCACTAGTTTGGGGAAGCAAGTCCGACTGGGCTTGCACAGTGTCTGTGTGAGAAGGCTCACTGGTGGAAAGGCACTACTTGTGCAGGCCCTGCGGCCAACTGTGTGCCAGTGCATTCATGCCGAGTGTTCACTCAGCCACGGAGTAGAATAACTGGCATTGATAGAAGGAACAGGTCTACTCGGGTGGCTCCGTAACTTCTCCAAACCAGCTGGACCATCCATGGATGGATTCACCACTCAATTGGTTGTGGTGTGACAGAGGGAACTGTAGGAACTAGATGTGTTTTGGCCATGCCGTGCGCAAAGTAAAAATAAGTAGGGGCTACTGAGAGGGCCTGAAGATCTTCAACTATCTTCAGAGAGGTAATAGCCAACAGGAAGCAGTCTTCCACAACCAAGTCTAAGGGGGGAGCATGGGACTGTACTGGAGGCCTCAGTCTCCACGCACCACAGAGGAAACTTGTCAGTAGGGGGTGTCTTCCCACTGATTGTCCACCGAGAGGGACATGGTAGGCTGCAATGGCCACCACATGAACCTTTAAGGTGGAGTTGGTCCACCCTGCAGAAAACCTGGCTTGTAGAACCTCCAGAACTGTACCGACTGGGCAAGTAGCTGGGTCAAGCTGGCAGTCTCTGCATTGTGAGGTGAACAGTTTCCACCTCAGGGCTTACAGTTTCCTCACTGAGGGAGCTCTGGACTGGAGGATGGTCTCAACAACCTCGGTTGAAAGACCAGCTGCTCTGAGGCGTGCCCACTCGGGGGCCACACACCTAGTTTCCATAACTCCGGGCGATGGTGAGCTATCGTGCCCTGCGCCTGAGAGAGTAGATCTGTCCTGATTGGAATTTCCAATGGAGAGCCATAGAGTAGATTATATATGAGAGAAATACTTGGCCCAGCCAGAACAGGGCTACTAATAGAAGACAGACCCCATCCCAACGTACTATTGCCAGAACTCCCGGAAGCAGACCAATTGGGGAAAAACGTACAGACAGAGCATTGGCCAAGTCTGTACCATAGGGTCCAGTCCGAGAGGAACCACAGGGGACATTGCAATGTCTCTTGAGTCACAAAGAGGTCCAAAAACTCTCCATATCTGCTTCACCACCTCAGGGTGAAGCCTCCATTCCCCAGGCCTTGGCAGTCTCGACAGTATGTCTGCTCCCACATTCAGTCTTCCAGGAATATACACTGCTCTGAGCGAGAGGAGTTTGTCCTGGGACTACAGAAGGATTTGGTGTGCCAGCTTGTACAAGGGGCACAAACGCAGACCTCCCTGGTGGTTGATATAAGAGACACACACCAGCACACCAACACATGGTGACCTCTCAGGTCTGGGAGGAAATATTTTAATGCTCGATGCACAGCTAGCATCTCTAGACAGATGAAACCCTGGCCCAGAGCATTGCTTCAGCCTCCGGTCCCAACGCGGGGGAGTATGGGCGGTAATACTCTGATTCTTTGCCTCCCAATACGAGGAGCCGATACACGGAGGGGGCTGTTGCCGCCCAGCAGCCCCCTCTGGTATATATAACTTCTCAAAGTGAGATACATATCATTATATTCCTCAGAATTTAAGGCAATCAAACAATTAGACTAGAAAACACAGTCTGGCTTTTGATACAATTTATATTGAAAGTGATATTTAACTTCTTCTTTAATAGTCAAATAAACACCGCATTTAATTCCTCATAATTAAATGCAGCTAAACAACCAGACAAGTATACATGGTCTGGCATGGTAAGATTCAGATCAAGAATGTCTTCAGATGTCGCGTCTTAGCTTTGCTCTTTGACATACTATTGCTTACTTTTGAGGAGCTAATAGTGACAAACAACAATAAATAAGACTGACAAGACAGAATAACATGCACACGCAGAACACTTGCTGAAAGACGTGCTTTCATAGCTTCCTGGTCGCTAACTTCACCCCGCCCATGACGTAATGCTCTTTCAATGGACAGATTACACACGATATTCAGAGTCGCTCACACTAAACGCATTCCCCGTAGCGTTTCGATGCAGCTAAAGTTCCTGAAGAGGAAACTGGTATGCATTGCACCTGCTGCCTTTTTATACTCACGCTGTGATCAGCTGCATCTAGATGCAATAATTGCATGCCAATTATTATTACTTTAAACTCAAAGTAGATTGGTCTATCGAAGCAATATCCCAATTCATTGGTCACCGACGTGAAGTCTCCGTTCCCTCCTTCAGGAAACGAGGGTTACCATGCGTAACCTAGACCTTACATAAAACAACACATCAGTGTGTATAAAAATGAGCTGGGTGGGGGCATACATTTGCAGACTGTGGTCATTAAGTGCATTTGTATTCTAGCAGTTAAAAAGCTGAAGAGACACTGGAACAGACATACACCAGTAAAAAAAAAAAGAAAAAAAAACTAATGAGGGAAAAATGACTATGTGCACTGTTACAAACTGAGGGACAAATGACTTTCTGTGATATTCATTAAATTTAAGCCACAAAAGCTGTCAATAGAGCTCAACCTGTATTGAACACATTCATTTACAGGTCACAGTGATTCACTGACTGCAAGGCTTGAACTACAGCAACCTTCTGGATATTAGCCTTGATCATGACCACCCAACCCTAAAGCAAATGGGCATTCTTCACACATTAATAAAATGAACATACATACATGTGCAGTGGAGAAAGGGCTAGATATCCTTCCCTTGTGAAATTGTTAAATGGGTCAGCAAATGGTGTAGCTTTACAGAAGTCTGATTAGCATGAATTTGCATCAATGAGTGATGAGCTAAAGGGAAATGTTCCTCTTGCTCTCTTTAAAGGGGATTTTAGTGTCATGCATTAAGCCAAGTAACGTTAAAATTCATATTTTATGATTCCTTTTGGTGGCTGCATAAAAACATTTAAAAGCATGTATAATACTTTATCTGCTATATGCAGACTGTTAGCTGTATAATTTATGAGAATTGCTTTTGCAGGGTTTTATCTATGGCATATCCATGGTTAGTTAACACTCACATTCTGCTGAGATTGACATTACTGTCAAAAAATGTCACTATGTAAAAAAAACTTTAAACTGTTTTATTGTGTTCATATCTAAACAAAACTTCCACACATTGTTGAAGCTTTAACCATCTGTTCTATTATAAAGCAGTTGTGCATATTTCTGAAACGTGAATGGATTCAAGCAACCAACCGAAACACACTGTAGGAAAACTACAATAAAATAAATTAAAATAAACAACTGGCATCCCATTTGTGGCCAAGATATTTGAAATATATGCTAAATAGATAGTTATATATGCTAAATAGAAGTTTTTATGGTTTCTCATTGTGATCGTTACACAGTGAGTAGATCTTTATTCACTTAATAAACTTTAGACTTTATAAACATCCATTTTTCACATCATTATTGGATGCTTTAATAATATAATTGCGTTATAATATATATAAAATCATATATATATTAGAATAGAAGAACTAAACCAGTTCACTGAAATTAACTCTCCAAAGATGATGGAAAATAATAAAGTTTTATTTTTGACTGAGGCTATGGATTGCAGGTTGTAATGTAATATATAATATTCAGTTTCTTGCAGAGACCAATCATTTGCTACAAAAGACCTCAGTATATCATCAGGAGCCACTTGTATTAATTTTGTGTTCCTTGTTACACTTTTTTACTTTTTTTATTTTATTTTTTTACTTCTCAAATATGGGAAGCCGCTAACTTGCAATTTATGAATCTTCAAGGATGAGTGTAGTGAAGAGCACAATTCCAGCTCCCAGTTTATGGAGGGGCCCCTCTCTGACCACAATAGTAGACAAAGGTTTGCTACATTTTGATAAGATCTTGGTAGACTAACATAAGCAAACAGTCTAACACCATCAGATAAAGATGCAAGGACAACAGCCAGACACCTCTTAGAGGGCAAGAAGAAGATCTCTAGTACCAAGCCTAAAAAGGACAGGACTTCTCATTTGTCAAAATGCAGTTTCTGCCCTTCACCCATCCAGAGACTGATTCCTAAGGTTTTGGCCTGTTACAATCAAAAAAAAAAAAAACCTCCCTAGGACCTCTGGATGCAGCAGCAGTGGGTGAAACAAAGAGAGATCACAGAGATCAATCCAAATCCAATCATAACTATACTTTCACACCTTAAACTGATACATCTACAACATACCCATCTTAGACTTATTCAGAGAAATAAGTATATTCAGTGACAGCCATGTATAGTTAACTCAGCTGTTAATGGACAAATGAATGCTTGCATGACAGATCAGTCTTTTTCCATAATGTTTGGCCAAAAGTATTCTGGTTGCAGTTTTCAGGGCATTTTACGGAGGAATACGCAGGAATACATCGCTCCCAGTAAGAAACAACCAATCAGAGCTGCAGTCAGTAACTTTGTTTGTGTTCAAAATGTAAAAAAATTTATATAATAAGCGAGTACACTATGAATCCATTTTCCAAACCGTGTTTTAGCTTGTCCTGAATCACTAGGGTGCACCTATAATAAGTGTTTATATTCAGACTATTTTAGATTGCTTCGGGGGTACCGCGGCGGACTAACCCAGTACCTTTGTGATTCTTCATAGACATAAACAGAGAGAAGTAGTTCGATGAACTACGATGTTCTTCCACAAGACGCAAGCAGTTCTGTTTATTAACCGCTAGAGCGTCAAAAGTTACCGACTGCAGCTTTAAGGGACGTGACATTTCCATTACACGCTTGAGGTATTCAGCCAATCACAATGCACTGTATAGCTGTCCAATCAGTGTACACTTTGCTTTTCAGAACAATGATCTTTGAAAAAATGGACACGTTTCAGAAAGGCGAAAGACGGATGATGGAAGAGCAGCAATAATGTATATATTATGTGGAAAACCTTTTTTAACCTCAAACCCAATAAACATGTTGGATTACACCAAATAATGTTCTTTTTAGCAACATCATATGACCCCTTTAAGACTCGTGGAGTATTCCTATTTTAGTCGCATTATCAAAGTGCAGTAGACGCATGTTCACACCTTAATCACACTATTACCATCATGTAGGACTTCACCACATTTTGCGGCAGGATACATACATGGCAGTGGTCAACTGTTTGACAGCAAACAAAAGAGCATGTCATCGCCGTCATCTGTTTGCATGCATGGCATGACAAATAATTAACTGCTTTTGTAAAATTAAAAATTAAATACCCAAAACTGTATATGGTACCATGATGAACTGTATGTTAATATATTAAATATCTAGAGGGAACGTCAGATGGCGTCGCATGGGGACATAATGACGCATGCCATTAATCGATCTATGTACTATATAAAACAGGGACATGAAAGGAATAGGAGCAACAAAATGTATACAGCTTTTTTATATAACATAAACATCACATTAACTTTGATCTAAAAAGTCAGTGCTTGTTAGCAACAGCACAAGGTAACGTAACTATCAAAAAGACTATCACTATACACTTGCAATTAAATAGTATAGCAACATGCTGTATACATAGACTTAACTAAAATTCTGAGAACCTTACCTGTTTGATGAGGGTTTTTTTTTTTTTTTTTTTTTTTTTTATTAAAATGAACCTCAGTCTATAAAAGACACCATGCAGAACATGATACTTAATACATGTTTATACATGTTTATGTGTGCATACACAAGCACTCATTAAGGTGCCAGGATGACAATCCACATGAGGAAAACTGAGCTGGTGTTGCATTTTAAACATGTTCTGATATTTTCCACGGAGACAAAACCCACATTGCTGAAGAAAGGCTATACATGTTTGTTGTATTTGGCACTACCAGTGCTACTTATCATTTCTTATATAGTGTGACTGAGTTCCATACACCAATTATGATTGCTCATATACACTCCCAGCCGGCTAAAGGCACAGAGCCAGCACAACTGGGAGAATTAGACTGTGTGTATATGAAACATTCTCCATCGGTTTCATATAGTGAACACTCTCTAGGTGGTGCTTCGTAATGCTTCATTTTGGCGTAAACAGTGGTGAAGTTGGGTGCTTTCCAAACAGCAACTCCCTAGATAGTCCTGCATGGCTCGAAAACACAACAACATGACCTAATTTCAATATTCTCACCTAGTTTTAAACTTCTTCCCAAGGGAGCAAATATTCATCACATCCTTAAACTCATTTGTGAGGAATAAAGTGGTATAGCAAAGGTCAGCTGCTTTGTGTGCTGCATGCTAAAGCTAGCCTGCCACTTACAATTACTCCACTCACGCAATTTTTCAATTTTCCATTCATAGCTTGGAAGAGATCAGCTATACTGGCACGTAATATTGTCCATGACCCAACAAATAAGATCTGGACCAAACATTTTCCTCCACATATACAAGATGCTACAGCTAGTTAACAATTATCATTCATGATGATTCAACTCCACATGTAATAAAGCCTTCCGGCTTTGAATGTGCTTTTGCAGATGATACAATAGTATCAATGGCAAAAACAAACCTATTCACGTACAAGTGAATGCAGTTGAACACTAGTCACAGCAAAAGGCCAACAACTTTTAATTATTTTCACCCAAATTATGATTACATGAAAAGATTATCAATTAATACAGACTTATTTTTATGTGTGCCATTGCATAATGCTATTATGTCCTCCAAATATTTTTTACATAGTGCATGATTTGTAAAATAATATATTTTGGTGTTTTGATAACAAGCTCCATGCGTGTGGTTTTTCTGACATAGGCTGCATCCTAAATTGCATACTTCCCTACATTATAGTCCACGAGAAAGGATTTATGAATGCCAGTGTGACAGACACTCGTAGGTCTCATGATCTTAACAACATGTTGGATGTAGTATGTCCAGATAACATTTGTTAACACTATCGGTTAGATAAAGGGCAGGCAAACTGCGATGCATACCACAATGTAATTAAAAATTCCAGTTTTATGTTGATCTGTTTCAGATAAAACTGGATGTGCTTCTATCACCTCTCATTGGAGATTTCATTTTGAAAGTGTTGCAAAACATGGGAGCAATATGATATAATTTTGAACAAATGTTGGAACAGCCATGTTTTTCTAAAATGAGCGTGGTTTAAGTAATAGTGTAGTATTTAATGAATGAAAAATTATTTAGATAAGCAAGCCTTTGTTCCCTTTTCTTTAGTTTTAAAATAAGAGCCAATCAAGCAAATGAAATGACTTGAGTTTAACAGATTTAAGGCCACTTAATATAAAGTGGAACGATTTAAGATCAGCATAAGACAAAAATGGTCCAGCAGCAAATATGCATTACAATGCTCTTCTCATTAGTCGTCTAGACTCTCTCACACATTTAGCAGAGGGTGTGTGTTTGCTTGTTCATACTAATAAGACACACTGCTGTTTCTCCAGTGTCACTCTGATCATTCTATCCCTCCATCTAAGATGAAACTGTGAAATCAGAATGACAGGATTCATTTACAGCTGGATAAAGTTTGAGAGTGGATTACAATCATCAATTCCCTCTCTCTAATACAACACTGCTGGTTTTCCTCTGGCTTAATAGTTTCAAGCAAACAAATACTGCCATAGGTCACATGAGTTCAAGTAAAGCATGTGCTGCTGAAAGCTATTTCGGGTGATGCTGAAGACACTGAAGGTTATTTATTATTGATCTCCATTCTGAGAAAGTCTTGCTCATAAAATGCCTCTATAATATGTTCAGCTCATAAAAGCTGCCGCTGCAATGAGACCCCTAGAGATAGATCTTACCATGGCACATCTCAGCGCTGGAAAATGGAGCCTTGTGTGACTTCCTGCTGATAGCGTAACAATACTAACCTAATCATGTTATTTGATAGATTTAACTTGATTGCTTGGATTTACTGTAAGTGTTTAACTGTAAATGTCTGTACATTTACTTATTCAATAAATGAACAAATACATTTAAAAGGTCATATTAAGAATTTTAAAGGTACATTAACTTAGATTTTCTCATAATTAGATAAGATCCAAGTCACCAGCATGACCAAACATGAATATATTAAATATTGACTGTTTCATAGTGCTGTTTCATATATTAAATTGACTGTTTCAATTTCCATGATTATGGTTCCTAAACAGTGGTCCTATGTCATACAGCGAGAGAAGTTCAAAGCCGGCTGTTGTTGTGGTCTTGTGACCAAAGTTAGCCTACATTCATTTTCTGACAGTGTCGGATATTCAGCACGATCATCACACAGTGTGTTTGCTGTTACAATTCATGATTACTGATCAGCCAATAAAAATGCAATATGAAATCTTGTTGATCAGCACAAAATAACCCTAAAACTTAAAACTGCTTATCTCTAACTCTTAAGGCAAGAAGTAGGACAAGTGTAAATATCAGATCAGCTTTCCAGCACTGGAGAGAACTCAAGTAGCAGAAGGCCTGCAATCGGACGCAGAGGTTAGCTATTGACGCCCCAATAGCTAAAGGATGTCTGGTACACAGGACGTGACAAAGCAACCATTGAAAATCATTTTAAATTTGTGGCAATATGTGATAGATAGTTTTCTGTCTGGGATTTGCCTTGCTATGCAGCACCACATCCAGTGTAAACCATATACAGTATATATATATATATATATGGTCTAGAAAACATCACTAATTATGAGTTCCATAGTACTTTGTTGCACTGTGCCACTCACGTCCGGTGTATACAAGATGTTTTGGTGATTTCAAATGTCAACATTGGCTTCTGGAAATCGCTAACATAATCTTTAAGTTTTGCATTTGTGAGTCAATATCTGTGTATGAAGTGTTGCCGGTGTGATGTCACATGCCCTTAGTATTAAACCGCGTGGTGCAGATACAGGTTATTAAGAACGTTTGTGCAAACTTTATTTTTGACCATAGTTTGTGGGAAATCTATGTAAGTATTTTAGATTAAAACCATTTTTTTTTTGTTTCTCTGGTAGGTTTAGTGGCATTTCCCCTGTGGGTTTCACCTGGCCGGTTGGTTACACAAACCAACCATGTTAAAACCGTGTTGTGCTGAAAGTGGAAAGAGCAGTTGTCTCAGGGACACTAATGTACTGTATTTAGAAAGTCGCCAGATTCTGGTTGCTTTTCCTAGCCATGGGGTTTTGTACATGATGGATTCACCATCAGTAGCCGGATGAAGCAGGCACGTGCAGAGGGGGGGGGGGGGGCGTTGGGTGCTTGAGCACCTGCCCCTTTGCCCCTTGTTTTTTTTTTTTTTTTGTCATTACGTACCCTTTTGTGAATGCCTGACCATGCCCAATCTAAATTTTAGTAAAATTTCTGAATAATAATTTAGCCGTCAATAAGATGACCCACATGATGACCTTTTTTACCTGACAACGACTGGGAAGATTTGTCACGCCGCGCGCGCATTTTTTAATTGCCAGAGGATATTTTCAACACCGCGGAAGCTGGTAAGTGGTGTTTCATTCTCAGCGAAGTGATTTTGATATTTATTTACTTATTATTATTTTACTAGAACGACGTGATGTGAGAACGTCCCCGGCTACTATCGTAACCTCGGTTCCCTGAGAGGCGGAAACGAGACATTACGTCAGCTAAGACGTATATGGGAACTCTTCCCTTCTCCACTTTCACTGAAATCTTATTGGCTAACGCCAGCTGGGGACAGCTGGCCAATTGACGCGAAGCATGCAAATACTGGCGGGTAAGCGTGCAGTATAAAATGCATGGGCGCGAAAATTACGTCAGAATCACGACTGAACGCTAGCACAGCTGATCAAACAGCGACCACGGCGGCTAACGTAATGTCTCGTTCCCGCCTCTCAGGGAACTGAGATTACGATAGTAACCGGAGACGTTCCCTCTCGAGGCGGTAACTCAACATTACGTCAGCTAAGACGTATATGGGAACTGTATAAAATCCCGCCGTGAGAGCAGTGAAGATAAGCCCTGAACGGAGTCAATCACCCTCACACAAGCAGTACAGTTGCTAGAACACAATGGCCGTGTCGCTAAGAGTGCTTGCATCTGATAGGCGGAACTAGGCCAATGAGACATCTGCTCCAACCCTAACAAAATATGCATAACTTCAAGCAATATATCGAAATCTGCACTAACCAGGGCAAACACAAAGCAATAAGCACTCAAGCATGAGAGTTAAACAGAGTCGACGGCATTTGCGGTGACTGCTGCATAAACCATATAAACCATAACACAGAGTTAGCAGCCATGGTAACTACTGTATAGCTGGTTATAACAGCTTTAATGAATAAAACTTAACTCACCGAAAATACATGTGACGCTACAGAGGGTACATCCAGCTTGTAAAACCTGGCGATTGTGTTCTGGGAAGACCAGCCAGCAGCAAAACATAAATACTGGACAGACATACCTCTAGACCAGGCCCATCAGGAAGCATTTATAATGTCCTCGCAGAATGAGCTCTGATGTTGAGGGGATAATCCTTCCCCTGGCATTTGATAGCGTCCACGATCCAGTGAGAAAGTCTCTGTTTAGAAACAGCACGTCCCTTATTACATCCACCAAGCAAACGAACAGCTGGTCCGACTGACGAAAGGCGGCCGAGCGATTCATATACATCCGTAAAACCCTAACAGGGTCCCGGCGCTCTGAGTATCAGCGTCGCGCGAGGCTGACGGCTCAACAGATAAGGCGGGCAGGGAAACAAAACGGTGTATTGAGTGACTTCGAAACGAAACCCGGTCTCGGCCGGAGAGTGACATTACAGTCGCCAGGCCCGAAACCAATGCAATATCATTCACCAAACACTCATGAAATTCTCCAAGGCACTTCGCTGAGGCGAGAGCAAAAGGCAAGGCAGTCTTCAGGGAAGCTCCTTAACCGCAATCGAAGCTAATGGCTGGAACGGTAGTAAGAGATAGAGCCCTCAAAACTAGAGCGAAATCCCACGGCGGCACGGAGGGCGGCCATGAAGTACACAATCTCCTTGCTCCCCTGAGAAAACTGAATACCAGAGCGTGCTTACCGATCGTTTACCCGTAACCGGGGAATGAAAGCGGCAATAGCGGTCACATACACCTTCAGCGTGGATGGTTTCAAACTCCCGCTATCCAACTGTGCTGTAGAAAGCGCAAAACATCCGACACGGAACAGGTCCCCGGGTCAATATAAATGTTCTCGCACCATTTTGTGAAAACGAACCACTTCTGCGCGTAGCAGCGAATGTTTGATGATGCTCGCGTCTCAGTAAGTGTGTTTAGCACTCGTCAGTGCAGAGTGTCCCGCTCATTAGGGTCCCCGCAGCGGCCACACATGAAGGTTCCACAGCTCGGGGCTGGGGTGCTATATTGTGCCATTCGCCTGAGACAGCAGGTCCTGTTTGAGGGGGATTCGCCATGGGGGAGCCATCAGTAACTCTCTCAGGTCCGCGAACCAGGGCTGATTCGGCCAGTTCGGGGCCACGAGTATAACTGATGTTTTCTCCTCCCTGATTTTGCACAACACAGGCAGAATCTTCACAGGAGGGAATGTGTAAGCTTGGTTTCCAGCCAGCGCGATGTCAGAGCATCTCCCAGCAGGGGGGAGTAAGATAGCAATAGCAAGATATAGTGTTCTCGCTCGTGGCAAACAAATCCACTTCCTCCCTCCCAAATCATTAGATCTGATCTTGGGTGAAGCCAACATCTCCTTGAGGAATCCCGTTCCTCAAAAGCATGCTCACTCCACGGCCGCAATGTAGCAGACCCAGATGGCACACTGAAGAAGCCGCCGCCATCAGTCCCAGAAGCCTCTGAAATTCCCTCAGTGCAAACGACCTGCCCAGTCAGAAACAGCGCAGAGTCGATGAAATGCTCTAGAGAGAGATGGGCTTGTATCGCCATCGAGTCCAAACATATTCCCAGATATGTTACAGTCCGACTCGTAAAAACACGCTCTTCTGCATATTCACACGCAGTCCCAGCGTATCCAAACGGCGAAGCATTGTTTCCACGTGACTGATAGCACATCTCTTGAGTGGGCTAAAATCAGCCAATCGTCCAGATAATTCAACATGCACATTCCGCTCGATCTGAGGGGAAATTTCGCTCTATTGCTCTCTCTCGAGCAGACTGAGAACTTCCTGTCGCAGAACAGGACGGTTTTGGGGCAAAGTCAGTGACGGGACCACGCCATTGAAGCGGGGAGGTCTGCGTTTGAATTGGAGAGAATATCCGTCGTGAATTATTCCCAGTATCCACGGTGAAACGCCCGGGATAGCCCTCTTACCGTCCATGAGATGACACGGCGGACGCGTTACCTCTACAGCCACTGATGGCTTCTTTTAATCAGGGCCCCGCCCCCGCGAGGCTGGAAGCACTGGCGGGAGGGCGGGCGCGTCGCGTAATGGTGTGACACTCTTGCGCCATCCTGAGGCCATTATAATCATGGACTGTGGCTCTGCGCTGTTTGAGACAGGGCGAGTGACACAAAGTTTGGGTGCAATAATTTGTATATATGCTTCTTTAGTACAATTTTTACTCACAAAAACATCATTTAAACACATATAGCAATCGTCACCCATAGTGATGTGGGGGACATGATGCATGTGTCTTTGTGGTGTTGGCACTCTCGCTCCTTCGCGAGGCCATTATAATAATAGGTTGTGGCTCTGCACTGTTCTGAGACAGGGCGAGTGAAACAGAGATGAGTGTAAGAGGAAGTAAAGCTCTTTTGTTGATTGTAACATGCTTTTATTGTGGAACTCACACAAACAGCATTCAAACAGACATAGCAATCGTCGCCCGAAGAAACATGGGGGACATGATGCATCTGAACATTGAGGGTGACACCGTGTTTATGTGGTGTTGGCACTCTCGCGAGGCCAGTATAATCATGGGTTGTGGCTCTGCACTGTTCTGAGACAGGGCGAGTGACACAGTGATGAGTGTAAGAGGCAGTAAAGCTCTTTCGCTGATTGTATACCTGCTTTTATTGTGGAACTCACACAAACAGCATTCAAACAGACATAGCAATCGTCGCCCGAAGAAACATGGGGGACATGATGCATCTGAACATTGAGGGTGACACCGTGTTTATATGGTGTTGGCACTCTCGCGAGGCCAGTATAATCATGGGTTGTGGCTCTGCACTGTTCTGAGACAGGGCGAGTGACACAGAGATGAGTGTAAGAGGCAGTAAAGCTCTTTCGCTGATTGTATACCTGCTTTTATTGTGGAACTCACACAAACAGCATTCAAACAGACATAGCAATCGTCGCCCGAAGGAAATGGGGGACATGATGCATATGAACATGGCGCTTGAGGGCGGGGCCTCCCGCTCACTCACTCTTTCACCGTCAGGGAGACGGCTCGTATGGCGCGCTGGCTCTCTCGCGGCGCGGGGTCCTCAACTGACCCTGACATTGCCTTCCAGGCTCTTACCACTGCTGGTTTCGGCAGAAACGAGCGTCCGGTTCAGAGCAGGGTGCCACTGCGGGTTATTTTAGCTGGTTTTAGAGCCTGGCCAGGTGCATAAGAATCTCGCAGAAGAAGACTGGGGTGAGCGACGGGGTATCACATGGCTCATACCTTGGCGCGCTTTCTGCGTCTCTGAGAATAGCTCCATGACGTCACCAAAGAGGCCGGAGGGAGCAACTGGAACGTTTAGGAGCGGCCTACGGTCCGCATCTTTCAGGACAGCTAGGGTAAGCCATAGGTGCCTGTAAAGATGACCATGAGCTCCATGAAACAGCTGAGCAGAGCGCTTTGTAGCAATCAGCGCGAGATCAGTTGCCGCGTGCAGATCCTGATGACGTCAGCTCTACTGTGCCGCCGTCTGCCTGAAACACCTTGAGTATTGCCCTGGCATGAAGAGCAGAAGCTGCACTCGCTCTTTTTAGACTGTGGTCCGAAACCAAAAGCAGAGGGAGACGGGCACCGGTGTGTGGTAACAGTCTCCTAGACGGGGGGGAGGGTTTCCGTCCCATCCACGTGCGTGATATGGCCTTCGTAGCAGAGTGGGTGCGCGCCGTTTGGGGTGTAGCCCACGATTTCACCACGAGCTCTTGCATGCCTAAATGCCGTCTGGTAGCAGCTCAACTGGAGGAGCCACGAGTCTAGTTACCTATCACAGGCTCGTCAGGTGCGTTGCAAGCGAGACTCAGCTCCGTGACGACCTTTTATGAAGACCCTGACGAGCTTCTCCTGGAGGTCTCAGGGCCCTCTTGGTCGGGGCGGTCCCACTGAGAGGCCCAAACCTTTTTCAACGTCGAAGCGACATGGAGTCGTTTTCCTCGCCAGCTCCGAAGGGGACGAAGTTCGCGGAAGCTTTAGTCCACCACGCCGACGTCAAACTCGTCTTCGGGTGGGGGAGGGCCCACCAGCGGCTCGCTGGCGGCAGTGGGCCTCATTCCCGCCGTCCTCCGAGCCACTCTGGCTCTGAGGGCGCGCACTGGCAGCTCGGTACAGTGGGCGCAAGTGTGGTCCGTGTGAGAATCCCAGGCAGGTCACACAGAACTGGCGAATCTAGCATTAGTAGCCATCGGATGCGGAGAGGAAAAACAGGGTGAGTAGTCCTCTATTGCAACTTCCACGATGACTTAGATAAGACTTCTAGCGTGAAGAAAGAGATTCTGACGTAATTTTCGCGCCCATGCATTTTATACTGCACGCTTACCCGCCAGTATTTGCATGCTTCGCGTCAATTGGCCAGCTGTCCCCAGCTGGCGTTAGCCAATAAGATTTCAGTGAAAGTGGAGAAGGGAAGAGTTCCCATATACGTCTTAGCTGACGTAATGTTGAGTTAACGCCTCGAGAGGGAATATGCAGATATGTTGTTTATACTGCAGTGTGTAGCTGTAGTGTAGAAGTAACGTTAGCGTGCTGTTTGAGGGAGAAACGTTTCACAGGCATCGAGGGCAGTGGCATCATGCCCATTCAGAGATTTCTGAGCAAAGTGGATTTTAAATGCAGCTTCCAAATTCAATGCTAAATTCAAATCTGTGTTCGCTGGCTGGCGCTGAGCCAGAGACAGACGCGTTCGTATAACGCTTCATGATAACCAATCAGAAACGACCCTGTTGTGCTTATAAATGCAATGGTCAATCAGAGACGTGCAGAAGAGTAGTCACTGAAACGCAGAGTTTTGTTCACTTGGTCGCTGACTGAATTATTTAGCGAATTCTCTCATCAGAAACAACAAAAGTGCAGATGTGCATAATGTAATGTAAAGTGCTTCAGTGATTTTAATGGGAGTTTTTGAGAGTGCCTGAACTCTGGCTAGACTGAATGAAAATGTTCTTTGATAATGTAAATTTTCTTTACTCTCTGTAAAATGAAAGTGTTAAAATAAGTAACTTACAATATTGTTATTAAAATTTACATTAAATGTAAATTCAGTCACATTGAAAATATTATATGGCACTTAAGTGAAAAGTCGGGGTATTATGTATAATTAATAGATTACACTACTTTTCCATATATTGATGAAATAACAATCTATAAAGGTGCAAAACGCGTTTACTTTCACGTTTGAGAATCGAGATATTTCCTGATATATTAAGCATGTTTAGAATTGTTTTGAATTAAAGGAAAAATAAATAAAACATAGTCCTATATCAGTTATACAGTGCTTTCGTAGCATGACTTATACCCCCCAATGTGCCCCCTCAAAAATCATGAATGCATGACGTCCCTGATCGAGGGGTCTGGTCTTTTTATGTTATTTGACTAAACTTTATTATATTACAGTATTTATTTATTTTTTAACACCCAGAGTGCCTGAAAAATAATTATCATAACACTGGTGTCACAGCCACACCTTCTACACTCCCGGAATCGGACACTTACGCCACACCCACTCGTCCCCAATCACCTGAATTCTGAACACCTGTGCATCATCACCAGTGCCACATATAAAGCCATCAGTCACCATCACCCAGTGTCTGGTCTAGCACCGATCTCCTCACTTACCTGAACGCCATTCGTGTAACCTACCTGATCTACGGAACCCTCTTCATCCTCATCTGTATTCCTGTTCCCATCGTCTTCGTCTGAGTCGCCACCTGTATCACCATTCACCTGAAGGAAAGTTGTGTTATTCTCTGTGTCATCTACGTGTCAAGATTCACCTGTGTCTGAAACCTCTGATTCACATTAAACACTATATCACTGAATCCTCTGTGTCCTCGTCTGTGTCTGACAGAAGACCAGACCTCATGCAGAGCTCTTCAGATACAGGCGAGGACCGCACCGCGGATCCTTTCACTGAACTGGTTCACGCTGTACGGTCCTCACTAATGCAACAAACTCAACTTTCCTCACCAGCTGTCAACAGTTCAAACACCGCTACAACTCCGGTCACTTCTTCAGTTGCCCCTGCGAGTCCCATGGCCAAACCAGCGACATACAGCGGCACGGCGGAGGATTGCAGCGGGTTCCTGCTACAGTGTTCCCTCTACATGGAATCCAACGCTCATTTATTCACCACTGAACGCAGTCGAGTCGCATTCATCATCAACCTGCTCTCAGGTAAAGCTCTCCAATGGGCTCAATCTCTCTGGGATTCGAACTCATCTGCCCTTGGATCAGTCACTAACTTCTGTTCTCAGTTAAAATCCGTCTTTGGTCAACAAACTTCTGCATTGTCTGTCCATGATCAATTATTTACAATTCGCCAACAGAAAGATGAATCCGTGAGTGATTATGCCATACGCTTCTGTACACTCGCTTACATAAGCGGCTGGAATGAAACTGCCTTAATTACAGCATATCGCCACGGATTGTGTGACAAAATACAAGGTTTGATTGTGGTGTACGAAGACTCACTGGGACTTGAGTGTCTCATCCAGAAATCCATTAGAGTTGCCCAGAGACTCACTGCCTGTCATCTGCTCACTCCCGCTGTACTTCCTCCGCCCGCTATACCATCTGTCGCTCCTCCAGCACCTGAGCCCATGCAAGTGGATTCTAACCATCTGTCCACATCGGAACGTCAGCGGAGGATTAACACCGGGCTGTGTCTCTATTGTGGGGGAGATGGACACCTCTTACCATCCTGTCCAGTTCGGCCCCCACGCCCAGCGGTGAGTACCATCCATATACCTCCTCTAACCGCTCCTCTGACTAAAACCTGGGTTACTCTAAGACATCTCCATTCTTCTGTTTCAGTACAAGCCCTCATCGACTCCGGTTCGGCGGGGAACTTCATCAACCGGCAAACATTAACTCGTCTAAGTGCCAAGCCTCATCGAAGCCCCGTCGAACTCAAAGTAACAACGATACAGGGAAAGCCGCTGGGCAAGGGTCGTGTCCACTATTTCTCCCCCACAATCATCCTCCGCGTGGGACTCCTGCACGAGGAAGACAACACGTTTATGGTGCTGGAGGAATCCACCGCAGACATCATCCTGGGACGCCCCTGGCTTAACCAACACCAACCTCACATCCATTGGCCCACCGGTGAGATCCTGAAATGGGGAAAGTCCTGTCATCATACCTGCATCACTCCCCCAGTTAAAATTCCCATGGTCGTTCCTTCCATAAAGAAGTCATCCCTACCGGTCCAGTCCACATCAGTGGAAAGCCCTGACACTAAGGTGGATCATATCATCCCTCCTGAATATCGGGCGTTCCAGGATGTGTTCAGTAAGCGGTTGGCAACGAAACTTCCACCTCATAGGCCATGGGACTGCGCCATTGACCTCCTGCCTGGAGCAACCCTTCCAAAAGGACGAGTCTATCCACTGTCCATCCCGGAGCAGAAGGCCATGGAGGAGTACATACAGGAAGCCCTCACTCAGGAGTTCATCCGACCATCTACTTCCCCTGCCGCTTCCAGCTTTTTCTTCGTGGCCAAGAAGGACGGAGGCTTGAGGCCGTGCATCGACTATCGCCATCTCAACTCTCAGACCGTCAAATTCAGTTATCCTCTTCCCCTGGTCCCAGCGGCGTTAGAACAACTACGCGGAGCCAAAATCTTCACTAAACTGGACTTGAGGAGCGCCTACAACCTGATCCGCATCCGGAAGGGGGACGAATGGAAGACTGCTTTCATTACTCCTTCCGGGCACTATGAATACAGGGTCATGCCGTATGGGTTATCCAACAGTCCATCCGTCTTCCAAAACTATATGAATGAAGTCTTCAGAGAATACCTTAACCAGTTCGTAATTGTCTACATTGACGACATCCTCATTTACTCCACATCCAAGCAGGAACACATCCAACATGTCATACTCGTACTCCGAAAACTCCGGGAACACCACCTATACCTCAAATCTGAAAAGTGTGAGTTCCACACGCCCTCAGTCCAGTTCCTGGGATACATCATCGACCCACGTGGCGTGAAGATGGACCAGGGGAAGGTGGACGCCATCACACACTGGCCTCAACCTGGTTCCATTAAAGAACTCCAACGCTTCCTGGGCTTTGCCAACTTTTATAGAAGATTCATCAAGGATTACAGTTTACTCAGTTCCCCTCTAACTTCTCTCCTCCGGAACCGGCCCAAGTCTCTGTCCTGGAACCCCGAGGCCACTGAAGCTTTCCACCTACTTAAACAAGCCTTCAAGACATCTCCGATCCTAGTCCACCCTGATCCCAACCAACAGTTCATTGTGGAAGTGGACGCCTCATCAACCGGGGTCGGATTAGTACTCTCCCAGCGGCAGGGGGATCCTCCAAGACTCAATCCATGTGCCTTCTTCTCGAAGAAGCTATCCCCGGCGGAGCAGAATTATGACATTGGTAACCGTGAACTACTGGCCATCAAGCTGGCTCTGGAAGAATGGCGTCACTGGCTGGAGGGAGCCCAGTTCCCTTTCGAGGTAGTTACAGACCACCGGAACCTGGAATACCTCCGTGAAGCTAAGAGACTGAATCATCGCCAAGCTAGATGGGCCTTGTTCTTCACGAGATTCAACTTTAAGGTCACTTATCGCCCTGGCTCCCAGAACAATCGAGCCGATGCCCTCTCCCGTCTTCATCAAGCAGATCCTGAACCCGAATCTCCTGAACCAATCCTCCCTCCAGCCATGATAGTAAGTCCCATCCAATGGAATATTGATCATCTGATTGAACAAGAAAACCTTCAACACCCTGCTCCGCCGGGAGGTCCAGAAGGGAAACTCTTCGTCCCTCCTCAACATCGAATTACCCTCCTGGACTTAGCTCATACCTCTCCGGGATCTGGACATCCAGGCAGGAGGCAGACCCTCTCGCTCCTTCAACAACGTTACTGGTGGCCATCGATGGCTCTGGATACTGTCCGCTACCTCAAAGGATGCTCCGTCTGCGCCATAGCAGACACCCCTAGAAGACTCCCGGAAGGTAAACTGGTGCCTCTGCCCATTCCTGAACGTCCATGGACCCATATAGGCATTGATTTCATGACTGACCTCCCTCTTTCTCAAGGCTACACCTGTGTGCTGGTAGTGGTCGACAGGTTTTCGAAGTCATGTAAACTCATCCCTCTCAAGGGACTTCCCACTGCGTTTGAAGCGGCAGAGGCACTATTCCACAATGTATTCCGTCACTTTGGCATTCCAGAGGACATCGTCTCCGACAGAGGTCCCCAATTCATCTCCCGAGTCTGGTCAGCTTTCTTCCGTCTTCTAGGGTTGTCCGTCAGTCTCTCTTCAGGATACCATCCACAGACCAACGGCCAGACGGAGCGTAAGATACAGGAGCTTGGGAGGTTCCTGAGGATATACTGCCACCGTAACCAGGACTGTTGGAGCCAGTACCTACCCTGGGCAGAATACGCTCAGAACTCCCTCCAACAATCTACCACCGGGCTCACCCCCTTCCAATGTGTCCTCGGATACCAGCCTCCACTCTTCCCATGGTCAGGTGAGCCCTCGGAGGTCCCAGCGGTAGATCACTGGTTCCGACAGAGCGAGAGGGTCTGGGACTCGGCTCACGTGCAACTCCAGCGGGCAGTGCGGAGGCATAAGGAGCAAGCGGACGCTCGTCGAAGACCTACGCCGCAATACCAACCTGGACAGCAAGTCTGGCTCTCGACGAGGGACATCCGCCTCCGGCTGCCCTGCCGTAAGCTGAGTCCCCGATACATCGGACCATTCACTATTGAACGGCAACTGAACGAAGTGACCTATAGACTCCAGCTACCTGCACAGTACCGTATCTCACCTTCATTCCATGTTTCACTCCTCAAACCCTTCACTGAACCTTTGTCTCCTCCATCCACAGAGCCTGGTGATGATGCCGTACCTCCTCCTCCAGCCATCGAAGAGGACAACGACATCTTCCGGGTTAGAGCTATCCTCGACTCTCGACGACGGAGTCCTCAATTGGAGTACCTTGTAGACTGGGAGAACTACGGCCCGGAGGAGCGTTGCTGGGTTAATTGTAACGACATCCTGGACCCCAGCCTTCTCACTGACTTTCACCGAGACCATCCAGACCGCCCCGCTCCCCGTGGCCGAGGTAGACCCCGTCGTCTCACAAGATCCCAGCCGTCAGGAGCCGCCCGTGGAGGAGGGGGTACTGTCACAGCCACACCTTCTACACTCCCGGAATCGGACACTTACGCCACACCCACTCGTCCCCAATCACCTGAATTCTGAACACCTGTGCATCATCACCAGTGCCACATATAAAGCCATCAGTCACCATCACCCAGTGTCTGGTCTAGCACCGATCTCCTCACTTACCTGAACGCCATTCGTGTAACCTACCTGATCTACGGAACCCTCTTCATCCTCATCTGTATTCCTGTTCCCATCCTCTTCGTCTGAGTCGCCACCTGTATCACCATTCACCTGAAGGAAAGTTGTGTTATTCTCTGTGTCATCTACGTGTCAAGATCCACCTGTGTCTGAAACCTCTGATTCACATTAAACACTATATCACTGAATCCTCTGTGTCCTTGTCTGTGTCTGACAACTGGTAAGGCTTATTCAGATTTTCTCATTCTCTGAATTATTATTATGAAAATAAAAACAATTCAGAAAGGAATTAAAATATAATTATATTTTAAATGTGACACAAATATATATTTTTTCTACAATAGCAACAGTGTTTACGACAGCAAGACCACTTTAGCCTGTAAACTCAATAATATCTCTCTGGAAATAAATTTACAAATATCAATGTCAATATAAAATGAATAATATACCTGACCTGACATCAAAGTGCAGTGTCAAGGAGATGAATAACACATGTAGCCTGTCATTTGTTAACATTGCAAAGGTGTTCAATTTTAGACAAGAACAACTACAGTAATAATATTATTAATCACTATATTCCAGTGTATCCGTTTTTTAATGTTTTGTATCAACATTTAAGGTGGACTTATTGATTAGGTTCAAGAGTAGTAGTGATGGTTAAAATAATAGATTAATGCTGAAATAGTAAATTGAGCCTTGTTCCTAGATGGACAGAGAGTGGAAAGTAATAGATCAGATGAGGAGATGGAGATAGAGGAAGAAAAGAGGAAAATGTAAGTGACAGAAAGAGAGCAGGGAACAGCAAGCCAGGAGACAGAGGCTGGTGAGAAAGAGAAAAATGTAGAGGCAGAAGTGTTTTCTATAGTTTTTACTATAACAGCTGTTCTTAATTATTCTGTGTAACAGAGAAGAAAAAGGCATCAGGTTGGGACAATTTAAGACATTTCAGTTTCTAATCCCAGAGCTATTATTAGGTGGAAAGAATTATTATTATTATTATTATTATTTTACTTTTAAACTTAAAATTGTCTCTTCTTATCTGTTTCTTTTTCAAAACTGCATCACAGCATTTGCTGCCTATCAATACATAATCATCCATATCGACACGTGAATCAACAAGGAATGCATCACAATATATTGCTGTATTGATATTTTGAACAGCGCTATTTTGAACCTTGTTCCATGTGCCCCTTTTATACTTTGAGCACCTGCCCCTCCAAAGGTCTCTGCACGGCCCTGGGATGAAGACTAGGGGTGAGTTTGTGTACGCAGTTTTGGGGTTGAGGTAGTTAGTTAGAGGGATGAACCTTATTTTGTATATCTTTGTGGTATAGTTTATGTAATAATTTAATAGTCAAATATTTTACAGAGATTTGCATTTAAAATACCTACTATAGAGGAATTGTTAGATCTCTGCACAAAAGAGCAGCTTCTTAAAATAGCTGAACATTGTGATATTGATGTCAGCAATAATATGCTTAGGATTAGTATTAATATGCTATTTTAGTAAGTAATTTCATGGAAATAAAAAAAAAAATGACAAGAAAATAGTAATATTTGAACTGTAAAACGACTTCTGATGCTAACCGAACATGAAAGGTTTAAAAATAAGGTCGAAATGGATAAGGTTTTACCAGTGGAACAACACAGGCTAGGTTTGATTTTGAGCATAGCTTTGAAATGGATAAAGAAGGTGCTGCTACTGGTACAGGTGTATATGCACAGTCAAATTATTTTTCAGGGTCTGATTTTCCTTTGTCAGTATCTTGCAGTGAGCTGGTCTCAGAGCATCAGCGGGATTCCTCTTTATCTGAGTTGTTTCAACAGGTTAAGCCTGACAGTGGAGCCAGTCCTCATTCAGGAGAAGGACAACGGCATTGAAAGGCTTCTTAAAAACAAAACTCAATCTTTATTAGCTGAATTATTTAGTAAGTGAAAATGAGATGTGGGATTTGATTTTGGGTCTAAGACCTTTTGAGGTTGTGGCGGTGCTCCTGTGGTGGTCTTTATTGACCTTAATCCCCTTACCTTCTTAAATGCCTTGGAGAGTGCGAACCAAAGATTGATTTGATGGTTATTATTTTTGCAGTCTTATTGCTTGGAGGTTCGCTATGTGAAGGAATTTGACGATGTGATTGTGGATGCGCTGTCTAGAGCACCTCTAGTGTAACTGCTTTTGACCTCTGTGTAATCTGCCCCTTCTGGATTCTTACATGAATCTTCCTTGCACTCTTCCTTCCTTCCTGCACTCTTCCTAGGTGCACCGTTTGCTGAACCAGAAATAGGAATGGGAGATGCTGAGGGTTTGAACAGTAATGGCTATTGTTAAGTATGTTTCTCACTTTCTCTTTAAATAAGGGAAGGGGGGTTGTTTTAATATTTGAAATGGGGATAATTGCTTTGAGTTTAGTTTCCAGTGATGTGTGTTTGGTGTGTTATTTGTTGTTGCTGGGGTTTCCTTTGGGACCACGTTCTTATAGGGTGGGTGTTTTTTCCCCTGTAGTTTGGGGAGTTTTTCTTATGTTATTTTCTTGCTGGCATTTTATTCCATTTTTTAAAAAAAAAAAAAAAAAATATATATATATATATATATATATATATATATATATATATATAATTAATTGTTATATTTTGATAAAATTCCTATATCCCTCTTTTTTTTGTCATAACCTTTGAGCTGGGTTGTGACACTGCCAACGAGTGATTCATCATGCTCTTTTTGTTAAACCACTAGCATATACTGATGACATTTTATTCTACAATAGTAGCTTGCATCATAGCCTACGAGTCTCTAGGTGTCATCATCATACAGTCTGCACACATGTCGCAGCTAAATTTATCAGATCCATGTTGCACAGTGTGATTTGTAATGATTTTATAAGACTGCGGATATGACACACCTGCATAAAGCTTTACAGAAACAAAGAGTCCCGGGTGTTCAATAATTCTTATGGAAAACAAGAGGCCAGTTTGTTGCCAATTTTGTCTTGTGTTTGCACTCTTATGTTGTACTAAAGTTACTGACTCCAGAGTTTCCTGTTCAAGGTTGTAGTTATTTTGTAGTTTCATTTCTGATTGGTTGCCCTTGAATGTGTCTCCAGGTGTCCACATTTCCTTGTTATTCATTTATGCCATGGTTTCATTGTCAGTTGTTGAAGATTTGTGTATCTCGATTTTCCGTTCTTGTTCAGTTTGTAAAATATCTGTGCTTACAGTAGATCCTTACCTCTCATCTCATTCATGCCTGCATCATCACATACTGCTGTAAGATGCACATACATGTAGTCTTTGCGCTTAACATGCATGATTTAACGTATTCCTTAAATCTGAGACTTGAATAAAAACATATCCTCTCCAAAGGATTTGCACATATGCTATTATGTTCCCCAGGCATTGTCAAACCTGTCCTGGAGGTGTGTTAAATGAGGGAGACGTTCAAAATGTGCAGTGCTGGAAGGCCCCCAGAACACGTTTGAAAACCCAAGCACTGCTTCACAAAGCGCTCCTGGAACCGCTGCACATTTTGGATGTCATGAACGTCACACACAATTCAAGACGTGCTGTCTCATCTAATGAGCTGGTGAGTTGAATCAGGTGTGTTAAATGAGGGAGACATCCTAAATGTGCAATGATGGGGGTCTCCAGGACAACTGTGATATGGCCCTACGCTGTTAAAATAGTTCCCCTAACTCATATGCTAGTAAACACTTTTAAAATGTGATAAATTAGCTGTTAGCAGATAACGGCATTTAAAATTTCAGTATTTTTGTTCAGGAAAAATTAAACAAAAGTTTTAATGACTCAAGCTTCATCTCACTTCTAAAGATGTAATTACTAATGTTGTAATGTCATGTTCAACTGCTTTGCTGTTGGATAGAAAAGGCAACCATAATAATAATTCAGAAAACAAATAATTAGCTTCCATTCACTACAGAACTGGTCTACTTTTCTTTTGTAATATTAGGTAATTACTCATTCCAACTCCAAAGATCCCAGTCATAACTGCCTTTGTTGCATGATGTTTAGAATTAAAATGCCCCTTCTCCTTCAACTAACCAGTTATGTTTCATAGCTGTGACTTAAAGCTTATTGGCCATTTACATAACATGGATAAGCAAATGGTTTTTAACATCTGTGGTGTAGAAGAACCAATTATGGATCTCAAAATAATTTAAAATACTTCAATTCCACAAAAAGGAGCCTGAAGAACTAAAATATATCCCCAGAGGACAGAAAGTGATGCTTGCCCCACAGTTTCAAGGGGTATTTAATGTGAGTGACAGTAAATTGCAGTGATACTGTGTAGAAACATTTGAACCCCAGTAGGTTTCTCTCCAGGTAAACAGACGGAAAAGAAAATGCACATGTAATGTGTTGCTTCCATCATCCTAATTATTTGGGAAAGCTCAACCGTCAACAGTCGGAATTGTTTTAGGTCTCCATTTTCTCTTCTCAACATTTACTAATCAGACCAAAGCTGTAATTCGTTATGGACCATAGCCCGTACAAGAATAGTCCTAGACTGAAGTGCATTCTTTGACTAAGCTTAATCTGTATCAAGCAAATAAAGCCATTAAATGGAGTGACATTACCAGAAACAAATGGCAATGAGAAGTGTTTCTAATGAGAAAGCCTCTAGTGAGCACTTTTATATGTAAACACCCCACAAAATGTTATTGTGTTTCTCTTTTTCTGACACCTACTGCACCCTAATAGCAAGTAGCAAATAGAGATTTTTTTGTATTATTATTATTTTTTTTTAAGGCTGTAAAGAATTAATTCTACAGTGAATTATAACTAAATATTATAACTAATAATTAAATATTGGCTAAATAATTGATCATTCATCCACCTCAGAAATAATGACATAGACCTACTGCACTCCCCTACACTTTTTTTAAGTAAAAAGTATCGTATTGGTATTGGTATTGGTATCGGTATCGGCGATACTGACCCTATATGTATTTGGTATCGGATCGATACCAAATTTTGCAGTATCGCCAACCACTAATCACCAGTGAGAGTTTGATGAGTAATATCTATCTAGTTAGATATTAATCCTCAAGTACATTACCCTCAGTTACAGTTTATATAATTTACTCAAAGAAGATAGCACTGGAAAACAACCATGTTTTTAAAGCATGTGGTTTATTTGCATACATGTAAGTTAGCAAGTAGACAGCTTGTGATCCTTTTAAAATAATATGTCCACCCAACATAATTGATGCCTACATTAACACAGAGATCTAGATACTTGGTTCACCATACACAATGATGGTTACAATCAACGGATAGTGTTTGAGCATAAATGGGTAATTTTGAGTAGAAAATTAACTACTAAACCTAACAACAAAATCAACCATAAAACAGTGTAAATACAACTCAAAACCAATAAATAAACAAACAAACAAATACATAAAATAGAAAATAAATGAAAGAATATGTAAATAAAAGTTTAAATATATACATCAGTCCTCCATACTGTTTTGTCCTCCCTCTTAACGCTGTCTTTGGTGGATTGGAGACTCTGACTCAAGTAAACGCGGGTGATATGATTGGCTAACACAGTTGTGTCTGTTTGTCAGCCTACATCCTTCAAAGATGTACCCTGCTGTGATTAAGGTAAAAAATGCATAAATAGTCATTAGTACTCATAATCAAACAATCTGTAATAGAATCTGTAAGAAAACAGCCGCTTGAAGGTGTTGCTAGGATGGAAGTACCCAATCTTTGCCTAGCTGTTTCAGGTGGGGATGAGCTATACTCTGTAGCCCTCCAGAAGCAGCACTGGACAGTCCGAAGTTAATGGCTGCATCTGAAATTGCATACTTCCCAACTGTACAGTAGGCAGAAAAAATAGTATCTGACAAAAGAAGAATGTCTGAATTCACAGTACACGTAAAAGATTAGGCAAAAAGTACCTGGATGACCTACTCTTTCCAAATGGAATCTGTAGTGTGCATTTGATGAACACTTTACAATCCCATGAGGCCACAGGAGAGGATTAGTGAATGGCAGTGATGAGATACAACTAACACTGGTAGGTCTCATGACAATGACAACATGATGGATGTCAGTGCTGGCTCCAGGAGTTTTGTTTAATAGGCAGTGCTCAGGAGGGGGTCAACAGTTCAGAGGGGTGCTTAAAAACGAATTAAATAGAGAGAAAGTAAATGAACACCTAAGCTTCAGCTATATAAATAGCATGCCACCTTGTTTATGAGAGCAGTGCGAAAAAGGCATATTTAACTTTTTCTGTGGTGTTAAACTTCTCATGTGCCACTGTTAATAGTAATATAACTTCTAATGCCAACTGCCAAATATATGACATACAAATTTATAAAATTTATGAGCACACATAAGAAAAGAGAGAAAGTAGTTTTGTTTTCATTGTTAATAATCTAATCTATTTTCTATATTACAATTAATTATTCACTCTCATACCAACTGGTAGGAAAACATTGTACATTTATATATATATATATATATATATATATATATATATATATATATATATATATATATAAATAATTAATAAAACTATTTCACCATTTTAAGAGTTGTTATTCTGTGTGACAACAAACTCCTCTCCATCCTGAACTTTAGACTGAGACTGTTGACTTGTGTTATTGTTCTCATCTGAGCTATTTTGCAAAGTGTCTGAAATTTGCGGACTTTTACTTGATATTAAAGGGGGGGTGAAATGCTATTTCATGCATACTGAGTTTTTTAAACTGTTAAAGAGTTGGATTCCCATGCTAAACATGGACAAAGTTTCAAAAATTAAGTTGTACGTTTGAAGAAAATACTCCTTCCGGTTTGTCACAAGTTTCGGAAAGTTTTTTTCGAGTATGGCTCTGTGTGACGTTAGATGGAGCGGAATTTCCTTATATGGGTCCTGAGGCACTTCTGCCGGAAGAGCGCGCGCTCCCGTATAGCAGAGCACTGAGAGCACAACAGACTTCACTGATCAGAGCGAGAGACCGAATTGTCACAAAAGAAGTGTGTTTTTGGTTGCCAGGGCAAGACAACCCTGCACAGATTACCAAAAAAAAAAAAAAAAAAACAGCATTAAGGGACCAGTGGATGGAGTTTATTTTTACAGAGCATCAACGGAGTTGTGCAAGTGTTTTTGTTTGTTCCCTGCATTTCGAAGATGCTTGTTTTACAAACAAGGCCCAGTTTGACGCCGGATTTGCACATCGTTTATTTCTTAAGGATAATGCAGTCCCAACGAAAAAGGGTCACGATCGTGTGTTGGAACCGCAGGCGGTGAGTAAAACTGCTTCAAATATCTCTGTGTTGTTAACTTAGCTATCGGCGCGTAAGCACATCAAGTAAACAACATGCGATGTTGTCATCAAACTGCACTTTCCACATGTACAGCTTAAAAAAAAAAAAAAGACGACATAAAGTGGAATTTAGTCATTTTCCAAAACCGCTAAGCAAATATACACAGTTTCAATACATACCAAATAGAGACGTCCTGATGTAGTCGTTGCTGCTGCTTCTCCTGTTAAATTTCAGCCTCTGGATCTGATTCTCGATCATAAATAAACGGCTGAATCTGACTGTTAGCCATGGTTTGTTTTGGATGATTTTTTTTCCTCACGGTAATGTCACAGCTTCCAAACGCTCTCAACGCAAAAGCTTACTGGCACTCGTGATTCTTTAGCTCCGCCCACACCATAGCTGTCAACATTGAACATTGAAAATAAGGGACATTTCCCGGAATCCATCCCCAAAATATGGGATTTTTTTTTTTTACACGATTCTTATCCACAAACTAGTCATTAACAGTCTAAAGAGTTTATAACTACACAATATATATTAAAGAATGACAGAACAATTGATATGTTAAAAGTGATTTATTTATGAACAAGGTAATATTAATAATAATTTAATATTAATAATAATTTCGTGCTGAGAAACGTCGTTTTTCCTGACAACGACAAATTTTGCAGTAGGCATAATTTGGACCTACATGGCTGCTTGTCAGGTAGTGGAAGGTGGACTCCCATTCACTCAAATATCGGCATAATTTTGGTTGGTGATTAATTCAGTGATTTTGGCATTCGGCGTCCTAATCCATCATCGCACATCACACTCATCTACTCTTTCGAAGTTCACTTCCCGCTACTTTTTCCCTCTTCCTCCTGCACGCTGGCGCCGCTGCAACTGTCTTCTTCTTCGATGGTAGCCTAAGCTACTGCCACCTGCTGTACTGGAGGTCAAGCAACCCAAGTGCAAGCCACTTCACAGACACAGATATATGCGTGTTCTGAGTTAACACATAGTGTAAAATTACGGGATATTTAACGGGAAAATACTAAAACGGGAAGACAGCGGGAAAAGACCTAAAATACGTGAGAAACCCGGAAAAAACGGGAGGGTTGACAGCTATGGCCCACACGCCACGCCTCCAGGCGCTTGTGTTTTTCCGGGAAAAAATGGTACAGACTATCTTTCTCTTATAAATATAATAAAACTAAAGACTTTTTGGAGTTATGAAGGATGCAGTACTACTCTATAGGTACTCAAGATTAACAGGATATTGAGTGAAAACGAGCATTTCACCCCCCCTTTAAATAGCTTTCCATCAAATGCTTATGAAAACTTTACAGCATCCCCAGGGATGCCAGGCCCCAGAAAAATGTCAAGCCCAAAGCATAATCAAAACCTGCCCAAAAGGAATGAAATCTAGCCCAATGTATGCCTTAAACTTAAGTTTGTAGAGAAAACTAAAAACTCAGTTTTGTGGTGGGGGGGTATGTTTCTGTATGTTTGTGACGGGGTTATAGCAAGTGTGTAATTCCAGCATTAATCAACAGAGGCTAGATGAGACTAGTTCTAGCTAAATAAATAAATTTAAATTTACTTTCTACATATTAAGATTCCTTGTGCAATGTGCCTCAGACCTTTAGGGAATGAATGTTCTTGATTTGACTGTAGATGAGGAAAAGGTACATTTTCGAACCTCTCGACCATACAAAAGGTCAAAGCTAATTTCTTTTCCCTCCACCCTGTGATCATTCATTCTCAGTTATTATGTCATAATGAAAGTCTAGCTTCCGTATTGTGCTCATTTTTACTCCGGTAGATTCACTGTATGGGTCAATGCATGCCCCATCCTTGTTTCATTCGAATTTCTAATCAACAACATATTCATCATGATGATTGATGTGTTCAATATGGCAGGAGGAAATATGCTTTTTTTCTCTCTTATTACTATTAAGTAATCTCCATCAATTTGCCTCACACACACATAACCATGCCATAAAATAATGACTAAATGACAGTAGAATTTAACATTTGCATCTGTTTTCATGAATCAATAGCATTCATATATTCCAAGATCTAATTAAGCTTATATGTGCCAGTGTTGTGAGTTTAGTGTGCATATGGAGCCATTAGTTTCACTGTAATGTTTTGTTTACACCATTTTAAAGGGATAGTCCACCCAAGATTAAAAATCTGTCATCATATCTGTAATTTCCATTGAACTGGAATGAATTCGTAAGGTTTTAAGATCCATAGGACACTGAAGCAGATAATGTATTACAAAAGTGTCCCATAATCCTTCAGATGCCATCCAATGAAGCAAAAACAAACAAACAAAAACAATTCTGACCAAAATATGTCAACTGTAATCTAAATATTTGTTGTAAATGGAATAGTTTGCTGTTAAAATGTTATGTATGCAGTTATCTGCTAGCAATCACATGGCTTACTACACATTTACACATGCCGATTGTGCAGCCAATGAGATTGCTTGCTCAATATTAAAATATAGTATGGTTTAGTTCACTGTAAGGTGGTCCTGCAGTGTGCTTTAAGATTTCCCCGAATCCCTCCACCTCCTCCAGCTCCACCTGTCTAGATCTGCTACAGGATGCATTTTTTGACTATACTATATCTTACAAGTATTGTATCTGTATATATATATATATATATATATATATATATATATTGCTAGTAGCAAGTAGCAAGTAGCAAGCAGTGTGTAGTAGACCTGATCCGCTGAGAAAAAATGCTTTGACATCGTCATATCTATTACCACACTAAAGCTATTTACAGAGTGTGACATGATTTGAATATATTCACATTGAAAATGACCAAAAAACTATCTGTGGGAATGTTACGTAAGTAAACTTATTCAAAATGTAATAATATAATATAAAATATTGCAAT